>NW_024884922.1:7509082-7608356 GCF_019232065.1 Centrocercus urophasianus | reverse complement strand
CTCTCCTCTCCTCTCCTCTCCTCTCCTCTCCTCTCCTCTCCTCTCCTTTCCCTCCTACCTGTTTCAAAACATCCTCTCCTGCTCTCTAGGTATAACACTCCGCTCCCTTGGAAAGTCAGTGAGCGACGTCCGCTCTGCAAAAACCTCTTTATTTCTCTTAGAGAAAAGCGTCTTTTCCATCCCAGGTTACCAACCAGGGCTCCAGGCTGTCTCAGTACAGATGGCACTGCTTTCTCTAAGTCACGAGGCTGGTTCGCTGCTCAACCCAACGGCAGCTTCGCTTCGCGTTGCGCTGTTTGTGCAGGGAAGAGCCATGCAGTTCCACGAGCACGGCACTAGAGGGCTGCTGGGCGCTCCGGAATGGACTCGGCATCTCCAACTCCGTCGGAAAAAAAAAAGGTGGTTTAAAACACGAATGTTTGGGCTCCTGTGGGTGAGGCTGCGGAGAATCAGGACAGGAATCGAAATAAATGCCGTTTTCAGAGCAATGCTTGGTGATTGCGAGCAGTGCCACATCAGACTGCTGGAAGAGGGCAGCACCGAGGTCTCTCCTGTTATTCAGAACGTCGTGCAGGCATTCTTCATAGCAGGACTTCCATTGATCTCAGGTCCTCCTGCAGCTCCTGCTCCAGTTCACGAGTTCCACTGGGCTCTTCCCCCCGGCTCTCACAGCCTCATCTCAGCCAGAGTCACACCTTTGTTCTCCTGCAGTTACGTGCAGGGAAGCAAGGCCCATCATCTCAATGTGAGGGGATGTTTCTGCCAAACCAGAGGCGGTCAGCCCTTCATGAGGAGCAGCAGACACAAGGCCAAGCTGCTGAGGGATCCTGGCCACTCATTTTCTCACATTCCTTCCATACTAAGTGTAAGAAACTACACAAAACACCTTCGCTGCCTTTGGCCAGGTGGGATTCTTCCCTCTGTTCAAAAAGGCAACAGCAAACCATTGGCACAAAGGTGCTTAATATTGCTGCTTAGGTTGACAGCAGTTTTTCACACACAAAAAACACCCCGTTTCTGTAGAAATATGGCATGGGGTATTTTTGCTACCTAAAGGTTCTGGCATCAAAAAGCCCCACCTGTTTTAAAATAATACATGTGGTTGTTTTTTTTTTTTTTTTTTTAAATAATATCTTTTAGATATCTTTTCTTTCCATAAGGAAAATGACTTCACAAAGTTTTCTTTTAAATGGAATTGTTGTAAAATTTTCAGTGAAAATATTGTGACCAACTTAAAGAAGAAAAGAAAGGAAAAAAAAAAGAAGAAGAAGAAAAGGAAAAAAAGGAAGAAAAGAAAAAGAAGAGAAGAAAAAGGAAGAGAAGGAAAAAAGAAGAAAATGAAAAGAAGAAGGGGGAGAAAAGGGGGGAAAGAAAAGAAGGAGAAAGGAAGAGAAGAAAAGAAAGATATGGCTCCCTTTGAACCATGCAGAGGAGAAAGAAGAAATGCTTGCAAAGTCTTTTCCTTTGGTAATTTTGGGCTGCAGATAGGCCTTTGTAACACAGTGATCCCAGTGAAACCAGTGTTGAGATGAAAGGGGGGATCAGATAAAATTGCAGCACTTTTTTCGGGTAATCGATGGCCAGTGAAGGATGTAGCATGGATTAGGACAGCAGCAGCCATCAGATGGCAGAGCCTGTCCACGCAGCAGGACAGCCTCATACAACCTCACTTCTGTCTCCCTGGCTCCCTTACAGCGCATCCCTCTGGTGGGTGTCAGCAGGCAGGATCCACACTGCAGCCTCACACGACCACTTTGCAGGGCCTGTGCTCTGTCAAAGCTAAAATCATGAGAGCTGACAGCTCCCAGAAGGGTTTCCCCTCGGTTTTTCTTCGACCTGGGTCACAATGGGGCAGATGCCCACGGGTTTTGGGGTGTCTTGCTATTCCCTGCTCTGATAGCAGCCCTTGAGCCTTTATGAATGAAATACATTGGAGTATTAATAATTTGTTAACTGAGGACGCCTTATATGTGTTGGACACGCGCCCAAAATGTGTTGGTCTTGATAGTTAATTTCATGACTGCTGCTGAATTAATGTAGAGACTAAAAAGTTGCACGGGTTGTTCTCACCCCTGGCTTGGGCCATCACCCCAATTAAATGCCTCACCACAAAACAGGAGGGGCTGGGAAATGTGAGACACGTACTAATAGAATATTGTAATTACACAGAAACAAAAGCCAGGATTTTAACTACTTGGGCTCCGAATTAACGAGGAATATGGGCTCTTTGATGCCCTCACAGCAAGAAAGACATGGAGGCCCTGGAGTTTGTCCTGAGAGGGGAATGGAGCTGAGAGGGGTCTGGGGCACAGTGCTATGGGAGCAACTGAGGAAATGGGATGGGACATTTTGGAGTAGAAGACCACATCGTGCCCCACAGCTCCTGAAAGGACTTTGTGATGGCAGGGGGAGCGGAGTTGGATTCTGCTCCTGTGTGACCAGCAATTGGATGAGAGGGAATGGCCTCAACTTGCACCAGGTTGCATTTTAGGGAATACTTCTTCTTTAAAGGAGTGGTCGGGCACTGGAATGGGCTGCCCAGGGAGGTGGTGGGGTCACCAGCCCTGGAGCATGTAGATAAGGGACTAAGGAACAGGGTTTAATGGTCAGTAGTGGTGGTAGTTGGACAGTTGGACTTTGTGACCTTAGAGGTCTTTTCCAACCCTGATGATCCTATGATTTATATTCTTGAAATTCCTTAATGTTCAGCACATGAGTACCTTTGTAGTTATGCACAGCAGAGCCAGGAACAGGACTTCAGTTAAACGCATCCCAGTTCATCCTATTTGGAAGCAGGGTGATACAAGGGCATTAGACAGAAAAGTCTGCATCTTCATGGGATCAACGGAAAAGGAAGCCCTGAACTGAGCTGACTGCAAGAAATGAAGCGAGAAAAACACAGAGACTGCACAGATCACAAGGTCACGGCATTATCTGCAAAGGGAGAAGCAGGAAGCTGAGGAAGATGAGCAATCAGAACGTGGAGTGGATAATGACGTTGTTCTCAGGAGGTTTGGATGGATGAGACTTGAGGTGCTGATCTCTTTGCACTGATGAGTGTCCCCACATGGCTGCTTTGGGTTGAGTGCTCTGTGTCAGAGCTAACAGTGCAGGGAGGTTCGAACAAAACAGAAAAGCAAAACCAAATGCCACAGACCTACTTGGGTGAACAGAGAGGGGTTTCATTTCTGTGGCCCAGAGGAGAATCTCAGGTTGTGGGGAGTCCCGAAGTGCACAGTATATCACGATTAAATGATTGCAGATAACGTGGAGATATTGCAGAAAGTGGAAAACAATGCCCTTTGGGTTTTGGGGTTTTTTGTTTGGGGGGGTGGGGAGAGAATAACGAATGGGGGAATTGTTTCATATTTTTTTGTATTTCCAGAGGGAACAGGAATGGGATTCCTCTCCTCTAAAGAACAGCAAAAGCCAGGCACCTAGCCTGATGTTAGCACCCTGACTGCCACTGCTGATGGAGACGTCCTGCGGAATACTTTCCATCCCATCTGGTGTTTGGAAACAGTGGTGTAACGGTTCCTTATTTAGTGCCTTCATGACACTCCTGGTCTGACACACATCCATCATATCCCCTCACATCTGACGCTCCTGTGCCAAGGTTGTTTGGTATTTCATCACTTTTGCTGTTCTCTTACCGTTATTTTGAGACAGAACAATCAAAACCGCATTACAACTTCAAGTTGCTAAAGGCAGCTGCTGCCGTCCAATAACGTTTTCTGGTTTCGCCATCTATTCCCTTCCTAATGATTCCTCAACCACCTGTTTCCCCTCCGTGGCTCCACTGACGTTTCCAGCGACCCACCTGCGATGCCTCTGAGGCCATTTCCTGGGCAGCAGCAGTCCATTTGGAGCCACTCACCTGCACCCCACAGAGACGGAGAGGGCTTTCCTTCCCTTCCCTCCCACCCCGCACCACGGCACTGCCCACATCACCAGCTCTCCCTCCAGTTCCTCATTGTGAGCTTCCCTTTCAACACCCTGAACAGCCATTGAATTCCTCCTCTGGCCAATTATGACACGAAGCAGCATGGATTTCTGTCAGCATGTTGCTGATGGTCCTCTCTGCTGTGAGGACGGATCGCTCCCATACTTTCTGTCCCAGCTCTCTGATCTGATTTGGGAGCCAGCAAAGCTTTGCTTGCTGTTAGGAAACCTGCAGGTTTGTGCCTTGCTATTTCTGCTCTCTGTGCTTCGGTTTCCCTGGGAGTACTTTACAGTATCAGCAGTGTTAAAGAAGAAAAGGACAGGGCAGGACTGCTTCCACTTCTAGGAGGACAATGGTACAAATCTGTATTCTGAATTTTGGAGACAGCAAGTGTAGAAGACTTTTCAGTGGTTTTCCCTGTTTGCTTTCAGGGTGTTTTTGCATTGTTTTGTTTTTTAACCGGTGTTGTTGCTGAGTTACAGCCGTGCACACTGCTGGTAGGGCTGGATCTGAGCAGAGATCCAGCTTGTCTGCTCTCTTATTTCAGACCTAATGTTACGGAGATAACTACAAGCATACAATTCATCTACTGAGTGGGAAAAACGGATCTAAAGCAGTGACCAGGTAGAAAAGAGGGCTCCAGGGAGACTTGAGAGTGGCCTTTCAATATCTGAAGGGAGTATAGGGAGGAAGGGGACAGACTCTTTAGCAGGGTCTGCTGCGATAGGACAAGGGGAAGTGGTTTCAAACTGGAAGAGGAGAGATGTGGACTGGATACAAGGAGGAAGCCCTTTACAATAAGGGCAGTGAGGCCCTGGCACAGGCTGCACAGAAAGGCTGGTGTTGCCTCATCCCTGCAGACAGCTGAGGTCGGGCTGGATGGGCTCTGAGCACTGCTGGAGCTGCGGGTGTCCCTGTGCACTGCAGGGAGTGCGACCTGATGGCCTTTAGGGGTCCCTTCCCACCCAAACCGTTCTGTGATGACTCTACAAGAAATGTCACCTGGGGCCCCTTTGCGTCCCGTGCTGCAGTGCCATCCCACTGACAAAGGCAGGAGCTGCTTCCAGGCTCTGTGATGCAGAGCTGTCTGCTCCACGCGCAGCCGCTGGGCTGAGGCAGGGCTGTGAGCTGCGCCTTACCTTGGGCAGTCGGTACTTCTCTCTCAGGTGAACCCTCAGGCAGGCTCTTTCCGCCTTCTTTTGTGCAAACGCCGCATCTCTTTCCATCCTGGAAAATAAGAAGGGAAAAAAAGTTGTTTCTTCGAGACACTGATAAAATGGCTGTCCTTTACCCTGAGGCAGCTGCTGGGCTACAGAAGGTTGGGTGCAGCAGTTCCCCCTAAGGTTATCTAACTTGCCCAAAGGCACAAAAGAAGTGATAACAACAAAGTGATGTCGGGGGCTTTAATCCCAAAATCAGTAGCTGAGGAATTGCTGGAGCTGGAAATTGTCCCTACATCGTCAACAGCCCTGGGTGCCCTCTGCCAGCTCCAACTCCTCCCAGTCTCTTCTGAACCCATTCATTGCCCCAGAACTCCCTATCACTGCACATGCCAGTTTCTCCTCTATGGAAAAGAGCTTCCTCTAGCTGCAATTTTATAAAATGCACTCATTGAATGTGAGATTCTTGCTTAGATCACTTATATCTATTTGCACACTGTATGTGTTCAAAGATATCTGATGACGTGTACTTTCTGTTTTTAAAAATTGTTATAAGCAGGAGGGGAATCAACTCTTGGAAAGGGTAGATAGTGATAGGACACGGGGGAATGGTTTTAAGCTTAAGGAGGGGAGGTTTGGATTGGATGTCAGGGGAAGTTCTTTGCTATGAGAGTGGTGAGGTGCTGGAACAGCTGCCCAGAAAGGCTGTGATGCCCCGTCCATCCCTGGAGGTGTTCAAGGCCAGGTTGGATGGGGCCCTGGGCAGCCTGGGCTGCTATGAAATGTGGAGGTTGGTGGCCCTGCGTGTGGCAGGGGGTTGGAGCTTTGTGATCCTTGAGGTCCCTTCCAACCCTGGCCATTCTGTGAGGTGATGTTGAATGTTCTTCTCCCCCACCTTCTCCCCCCCTTCCTTTTTCATAGGAATCTTCAGCCAAAAATTTGTTGTGCTCCAGCCAACATCCAAACTACTTGCAAGATGAAATGTTATTTATTTTCCCTCCCCTTTTGCAAATGAGTTTTTGGATTTTTTTCCTTTCCGGTTCTCATTAGCTGGAAGCCAACTTAAGCATCATTCAGCCAGAAATTAGGGGGATGGTTGTGAAGAGAAGGTTTGTATGCTAGTGGCCTGTTTTCCCATTCGTTCTCAGCCTTTCTCTTCCTCGGCCACTCCTCCACAGGAGCAGTCAGTGGTCGTACAGTGTTGGGAATGCCCCCTCTGGGACATCACATCCCTTCTAGTGATGCCTGTGAGAAGTGGAAGGGGGGGATTCTCTGCTCGACCTGAGCTTTTCACTTGCTCTGATGTTGCTGGAAGACTTGGCAACCTTCCCCCATCACCCGGGTCCTGTTATGCTGCAAGGTTTAATTATGGGAGGCAAAGTGCTGCAGCTACAGGAGCCAGGTATAGGGGCTGTTGCATGACAGCCAGGAGCAGGTGTGCAGCACTAACTGGTGGCTCCTTGCCCTTAATGCTGGAGATTGCCAGCAGAAAACACCTGTTTGCTCCTCTGAACTGCATGTTCTCCTAAGAAACAGCAATCCCTGCCTTTCTGGTGAGCTTTGTTGCATTATAAAAATAAATGAATGCATCAAAAGGCCAAAAAAGCACAGAATCCTGGCCAACGCCAGGACATCCGTGTATCAAAGGCCATGACTCCAGCAGAGCTCGTCACCTCCCTGACTTCTCTTACATAACCCCACAGCATGGACTGTCCTCAGCAAACTGCTTTCTGACAGTAATTCCCATCTTCCAAACTGAAGCACTCCTGCACTGGCTCCTCAGCACATTTCTGTATGTGAAGACACACCACTCTGGTACAAATAATACTCTTTACAAGAGTTTTCCCCATCCCAGCGACCCTGGTTTGCTCTCCAGCCTCAGCAGAGAGCCCTTCCACCCGCAGCTGATGACAAAAATGTGAAGCAAAATATCCTGTATTTTATTCCAGATCAACTGATACCTGTTTGAGGTGATATGATAGAAAGGGCTGCTGCTAAATACAGACCTGGATACCTCAGATTCCACCGGTCATTAACCTTTCACCTATAATCGTCTTACACAGAGGATTTACACAATCATTATGTAATTGATCATTAGAAGAACAGATGCATCTCAGATTTAAAAGTCAATTGTTTTCTCCATAATTATGCACGATTTGAACTCCCACATGCTAAAAGTCCTCTGATTTACTCCCGTTTTCATACAGAAAAATAAATAACATTTGTGGAATTTAACCAGTTGTGAAGGGCTGATCGATTTAAGCTGAATTTACAAAAAGTAATGAAAAGTGCAGCAATAGAAAGAAACCATTTAACAACTTTCCTCTAGGTCAACATCACCCTTGTGGCACAGCACGCATTACTTTTTCTACATCTGCCACGATCAACATGGATAAAGAGAAGTTTACTCTGCACAGAGTTGCAGGAGAACAAATCATGCCCTGTGAGAATTCATTCCTGCACCACAACCATCCTCACACCTATGGGAAAATGTGGTTGATGAAACAACCTCTGTTCGGATTGGATCCAGCTGAGGAGAGGGCAGAGGGAGCAGAGGAGAGAGGGAGAGTCAGAGAATGGGGGGGGAAAGGGCAAACACAGCATTTTACCATCTGCAGTTGGTGAGCTGCTGTTTGGGAAGCCTCTAGCAAAGATTGCCCTATTTAAAACAGCGGTGGAGGGGAGAGCTGACGTTTGGGTTTCCTCTTGGGATCTCTCTACCTGCCCAAGGTCACAAAGACGCAGCCCCATGCTGCTGATAAGGGAACTGGTACTCACTTCTCCTCAACCATTTGCTTTTGGTACTCCTCATACTCCTCTCTGGTCATTCCTGCAGCAGCTGCTGGGTCAGAAGGAGTGCTTTCTTCTTTGCTTTCTTCTCCTCCACCTCCAAGCCCCAGATTCTTCACCTGGTTGCTCAGCATGCTTTTCATCAGGAAGGCCATCCTTAAGAAGAAAGGAGCTACGAGCAAACCACCACGGGAAAGCCAAAACCAACCAACAAACAGAAGAGTAATTTCCAAAATCAACAGTCGCAAGCAGGAGAGTTTCTACAGCCACGGCAGCTCCTCAGGGGCACAGTGCTAGTGAAACGTGAATGCCAAAACCAGTTTGTCAGCCATAATCTGGATTAAAGAGTGAACTCCTTAATATCTAGAGGCAGATGGTTCAGATTACACGCACACACACACAGAAATCATTAGATGCAGCTACCTACTTTTTATATTAATACCTTAAGCTAATTACAGTTGAAAAAAGAAGAGTGTGCAATTGCACTTTGACTTCTTCCATTTAGAACTCTCACTTTCCCAAGGACCAAGACATCCCCAGGACCTGAAATAAATCCTGATCAAAACCAAACGACACCTTCCTGCTTTGTGCTGGTTCATTCCACTTTTCCCCATCCTGCACCATGACCGGTGCTGCCCACGATACCTGTTGGTTTGGATCTTAACTCTCAGTAAAGGAGAAATGAATCTGAGCTACAACGCATCCTTCATGTGGATTCTCTGTGCAGCCTCCTCATCTTTCCCAGTTCTGCTTACACCATGGCTCTGTTCTGGTGAAAGTTTGCAGGATCTGCTAGCTGCACCATAGATCACCTGGGGAAAAGAACATCACCTGCTAGAAGTTCATGATTTGGGGTTTCGAATGTTTGCTTTACTGTGCCTGGCTGCACATGGCTTAATGGAATATTCTGTAGTCTTGATTATCTAAATGGTTCTCTCAGCACTCTCGTAATTTCACTGAGATGGGAGGATTCCAGTCTGCCTAATGCCTTAATCTGCATTAGAGCCTTTCTAATTAAAGCAGCCCTGTTACTATTTAAAAATGAAAAAAAAAAAAAAAAAAAAAGATAAAAAAAATAAACAGGACCTTCTGTAATCCTGGATTATTAATGATTAAACGAGAAACTTGGGATCCATTTTTCAGATGGAGTTATCACGGCAACAAGAACTCCGAATCACAACAAAATTACTTTGATAGACTGCAGATAACAAGTACTTCCTTTGTTTTAATCAAAATCGATTTTGAAGCTCATTATGTGCTTTCAGGACTGCGTGTAAATGGGCCCCGTGAACTTGAGAACAGGCATTTTAACGTTAGATTTGAAACTGAAGACGGAAGTGTTGTGGAAGGTATTGAAGTTATAAAGCAATGACTGTATCTTGCTGTTTACACGGATCACTGACTTAACAAAAGCTTACAGCCAGGTGCTTGTAAGTGCTGGTGTTGCTACTGTCTCAGCTTTAAATCAACGCCCTTTACTTTCAGTTTAAATTCAATCAAGACTAAAGGCTCTGTTCCTGTGTTACCTGGTGGAGATGAGCTTTTTTTTTTTAAAGAAAAAAGCCCCTGATTTGTACATCCAAAGAACAGAGGCATCTCCAGCATCAGAATAGACTCAGGAGTCCTGAAACAAGCAAATCAAAGTCCAAAGGCCTGTGGGAAAGACACACAAAACCACTATAGATGTGCAAGCATCCGAACAAGAGACTGTGCTCCCAAAACAGCAGAAGCAGACAACTCTGACCACACAGCTCAGATGTATCCGTGCATCTCTGAATGGTCCTCTTCATTCCTCCAGAATGCTGCCTTTCATGCAGCAGTCTGAACACAAGGTCACCTATAAAGAGATAAATGGGATCTCTGAGTCTTTCTCAGCTTGAAGAGCTTCACTTAGAGATACATCTGTGTATCAGTTTGCTCCTGGTTGAGGAAAGCTGGTGGCAAATGAGATTGCTCACATTCTTGCAGGTTACAGCAAACAGTTACTGGATAGGACAGGATAAACAAAACAAAACGTGAGACATCACGCACAAACCATGAAAGCTGATTGAGGAGACTGGCTAACTTGTTTTGGGCTGTTGTACCCCAAAAAACCAGAGCAGAGCACCAAGACGAGGGCAGTTAGGGAACCTGGAGGAAGAGCTACAGGCATATGTGCAACCTTCAGCCCAGAACAATTAGGTCGTTTGTTTAATCAAAGCAGCCAGCAAGTCACTTAATTCACTGCTAAGAAACCTCCAAGCTGGCACGTTGCTCTTCACTTGACCTTAAACACCCAGCGTCAGGCAGGGCTGAGCTGAGACCATGAAGCTCCCTTGAATGCTCCCCTGGACCTCAGTGACACGTAAGAGATTACAAGAAAGAAGTTTATTAAAAATATGCATCTTTATTCAAATAAGGTTATCTCTGAAGTCCCACCCTCTGTTTACATCAGTCAGAAACAAATAACAGGAAATGTCAGCTGTGTGTTATGTTTTTCAAACAGTAGAAAGTTGTCAGTGTTACAGTAATCGATGTACTGATGTCATTTTCTCCAATCAACCAACAAAGTAATTCACAAATGACTGAAATTTGCTAGAGAGATTCCATTACGACCGTTTATTTAATAAGCTTTAAGACAATGAGATCCCCTTGACACTGCCAAATATTTGCTACCTCAAATACTGTTATTTTCTTGGTCTCCTCCATATTGTCAAACATATTGGATTCCAAGTTGCCTTCATCTGCAAGTCCCGAAATTTCACTTGACAAAATGAAACGCCCTATATCAGTGTTGAAAGAAAATTCTAGTAGCCCACCACAAAGAGAGGCCATACTGACTGACAGATATCCTCAAAAGTCCGAATTTGTTGCTATCACCTCAGGTGGGACAGGGTTTGGGCTGGGTAACTGGGAGTTTTCCTTTGATCCAGTGAGTGGCGAGGCAATTACTGATGTTCCAGGGAGCGAAGACTGTGAAATGAAGCAAAGTTATCACTTTTAGGATGGTGCACTTCATACCCTCTGCTCACTAACACAAATGATCCCCAGATGCACACAGACACAGGTCAGATCTACTAGCAGCATCAACGCACAAGCTGAGCCCCATACTGAGGATACAATTGTAGGTTCAAGTATGTTGCTAGCCTCTATCCCCAATTTTTTTTATTTTTTTTTACAAGAAAAGACAACAGCATTGTTGTTTTGTCCAGCTTTGAAACAAAGTTGTAATTGGAGAAATTCACAGTAACAAGAAATGCAGGCTTCCTCCAACTGACACATTGGAGCTGTTCCTCATCATGCCAGATGGACACACCTGACTTTTCAGAATACGCTTGTTAGCCTTCCTGCCTTGCAAAGCCTGTATTCAGAGAGGGAGCTCACTGAGGTGTTGCACTGTGCAGGAAAGCTAGCAATTGACACGAACAACACTGTTCTCAGAGCAATTTAAGAAAATATATCCAGTTGTAATTGCTTAGACTCAAGGCACCTGTAAATATTTGCTGGTGTTAGAACTGAACGGATAAATTCCTGTGCTGTTCTGGGTTCTCTGAAAAGGTTCTTTCATTGACGTGTCCTGCTTATCCAGCAAGATGAGCCTGAAGCAGTAGTTTCTCCAATTAGTACAGCAAAGTCTCAAATTTGGAAGTGAATGTATAAAGCTCTATCATTTACAGCATGCTACATACTGTAAGTACATCAATAGGTGTGCAGGTAGTATCCATTTATTGGTACAGCACGAACACCCACTTCTGGAGCTCTGTTTTGGTAACAAAACATATTGCATAGATTTATCACGTCTTCAAATTGTCAGGCACAATGCTAGAGTGTTCTTCATTACAGTGAATTTGGCAGCAAGCACTGCACTCCAAGAGAACAGACTGTGGAACTGCAGGAGCATCATGCTAGATTACAGACACATTTTGCAGATTTTCAGACAGACTCATTGTTTAGAAGTGAAACATCCAGACACATCTGTGTGTTTTCACAGAATTGGAAGGAAAGAAAACACAGAAATATCATCATTCTGCACATAACTCAATGACAGAGTTACCACAGGTAAGTAAACATGTCAAAACAAATTCATTTCACGATTCTAGTTTGAGCTTTCTCATTTGTTTCACTCCTGAAGCAAAGCGTTCATCTAATGATATCAACAACATGTGACCAGCCTTATGCTCTTGGTATTAAACTGGGAACTGACACACAATACTGCTTCTGCAATAGCTGCTGGGCTAACAAACATGCCTGAATCAACAGCTTGTGAAGAAACCCTTTCACAGTCAGCATGTGTAGTTCAGAATACTTGCCAGGTCAGCATTTAAATCAAAGCATCTGTATTCGATACACGAAAGACACGAGACAGCTTTATAACAATAAAGGCATATTCATCAATTAAACACACCCTTAACAAATTCAGATTGGAAGAGGTATCAAACTATGGCACCCTTCCTAAAAATGTTCCAAAATTTTCTAAAATTAGACAGACCTGAAACTACAAAAAAATCTTTCAATACACCAGAAGAAACTACAGTATGTTTTCTCTCACTGCCTAAGAACAGAACCCAGAATAAGGAGACAAACATCTGTTAGCCTGTCCCATGCAGCCTGCATTCTATTCCAGGTATTACTAGCCTGCAAAAGGCCTCTTTGTGTCCATGCACTACAGAGAACTTAAACTCTATACCTGACGAAAAGCTAAATTTCCAAAAATCATTCTTGAGCTATTAGATCCAAATAATAAAAAAAAATGAAATGTTTATAACAAATTTTCACTAGAAAAAAAAGAAAAACAAAGCAGAAAAGAGCAATTTTAGTGGGTTTTGTTTGTTTTTGTTGTTTTGTTTTTCATTTTGCCTTGTTTTGGTTTTGGAGGGTTTTAGAGAGCAGTGGTTTTATTGTTTGTAATTTTCCTAATCTGATACGGATTCTCAGTGGCAAGATTTCCGCACAGGTCTCATCATCAACAGCCACCTAACAGGGGTCTTTCAAATCCCTCCGCTGAAATTCTGACAAAACAGGAGGAATTCAGTGTTTGCCTTCCAGCACTGATCAGAAATCTCATTGAAAACAGAGACCTAGCTAGGACTTGTAGTCTCCCCCTGCCTAGCATTCGCTCTGCTGCTCCCAGGTCTGTTTTAATTCTAGAATTAACAGCCTAAATAAGAACACGTTTTGTTTGACAAAATTACGTAATTCACAGTCCTGAAGTACATCAAACACTAAATTTTCCCTCATGTACAGAATTGCATGGTTTTCTGTGCATACATACTGCTGTTATGTACACACAAAAGGAAGAGGTCATCAAAAGAACTTTTTGGCTGCTGCTTCCTGTTGACTCCTGAAAGAAAAATCAGAAAAATATTCATTAAGCATGTAGAAAAAGAAACAAAAAAAACCAACTAGCTACCAGGTTTAAACAAATATTCATTTTGTTTTAGGATTAAAAGTATTCCTCCTCAACGGAAGCTTAGGGAAATGGAGTACAAGTCACAGAATCACAGAATGGCCAGGGTTGGAAGGGACCTCAAGGATCACGAATCTCCAACCCCCTGCCACACGCAGGGCCACCAACCTCCACATTTCATAGCAGCCCAGGCTGCCCAGGGCCCCATCCAACCTGGCCTTGAACACCTCCAGGGATGGACGGGGCATCACAGCCTCTCTGGGCAGCTGTTCCAGCACCTCACCACTCTCATAGCAAAGAACTTCCCCTGACATCCAGCCTCAATCTTCCCTTCCTCATCTTCAAACCATTTGCCCTTGTCCTGCCATTATCTCCCCTTTCCAAGAGTTGAGTAAAAAACTCATATCTTAAGTCATATAGTAGAAAGTAGAAATTTCCTCTATACAGTTCCAATTCTGCATCACAGACAGAAACAAATTCTGGGTAGAAAACAAACTGTGTATGGATCTTAAAAATAAATTCTCTAAAGCTTCTCAACATCTGATTTTCCTTTGCCTGACAGGAAAGGAAACGTGCAATTAAGAAGTGATTAATGAGCTTGCTTGAAATGGGTCTTCCTTTTCCCTCTGACACAGAACATTCTTGTTTTTCTCAGTGGATATGGAGGCAGTGGATCTATCATGCACAAAAGCTAGAATTACAGAGCATCAAGAAGAACTGAAGGAGATTTGCTCATTTAATCTGGGAAGCTATCTTGATGCCACGTTGATGGCAGAACGTGACATACATAAAAAATGTACTCCCTCCACTTTGTGGAGAAGCAGACACACAAACAAAAATGCCACCAGCTATGTTAGTATCATATTAATAGCAGTTATCCTTCCACAGAGACAGCAAACTGCATTTTCTCTTTGAAGAATACTGCAACTATCTCGGTCCATTCATCTTGATAGGAGTATGCAGCAGAGAAACAGGAGAGGACAGCCAAACATGTCCTTACACTCCACGTGTTTTCTTTTTCATCAGTGTTTAATTTAAACATTACAGCATCACAGGGAGGAAGAAGAGAGAAGAGCAAACATTCCAATTTGAAAACAAACACACACAAAAACCCTACATGACACTCAGAACTCCATCAACGATCAATGACCCTTTATAATTAATATCATTAAGAAAAAGTTGACGGAGGCATTTGTCAGTTTTGTCAGAGCTGGTAGATACATGCAGTACAAACTCAGATGACATCAGATCTTGTTAAGATATTAATGAACTTCAGTAAATCCAATAGAGGACCACAGGAATGGTCAGGGGCCGAAATGCAGGCCTCAGGTGGACTGGGGAGCAGAGGCCAGGGGAACGGGACTTCATGCTGGACAAAAGCAGCCTCAAGAGGCCTTGACACACTGGAAAGTGTTAAAGAAACTGAGCTTTTTTAGGGAGATACATATCATCAGACAGAGAGACAAAAGGAAGCAAGGAAGGTTTCCACTAGATATACAAGGAGGAGGGAAACAAAGTAAGCCTCATTACGCTAATGAAACACGGGAAAAGGGATCCCAGAAGACCAGTGAGTTTGAGGTTTTGAAAGATCTGATCAGTGAAAACCTTAAATGACCTGGTGTGAATTCAGTGCTAACGCTGCTCTGAGAACAAGGCTGAACTAAAGACCTCCCAAGTCTCCTCCAATCTGAATGACTGCTCATATCACTGCAATTCCATTTCACCTCAGAAGTTCTAAAATTACTTGCCTGATGGCTTTAAAAAAAATACATACTTACCTATACATGATATAAGCAACGAATAACACTGTTTGCACTGCTACAAAGATGAAGAAGTGCATTGTAGATAAGCACGATGGAAATGGTGGCAAATCTGGACATTTTGGTTTCTCATTAGATGGCTAAAAAGACAAGAGAAGCAGCAGCTGAGAAAAGAGTAAACAGGATACACCACTAATAGACTGTTAAATAAGATACAAAACAAGGCCTCTGTAACATGATCTAGAAATTAAAACACAAACAGAAAAACACAGACAAAAATGACAGCCACTCTGAGAGCAAGCTGAGTAACACTAATCTGAGGTCAGAGGGGAAAGAGTAAGTTTTAGTAAATTATTGCAGAAATTAAAAAGCTTGCATGGGATCACAAGCTAATTCAGCTTAATTGTTACCTAAGCAAGACTAAAGGTGCTCCTGAATGCTAACACTGTCATCTTTCACACTTAGAGACCTTAAGCAGCGTTTGCCTAAGTTCTCCCTGATTAAGCCTCCCCCTCCTGTGACTAAGTTCAGAAGTCTCCTCTGCACACAGCTGCAAACCCAAAAAAGCACCTAGAAAAACTAATTGCATGACCTTGTTTCCACAGGAATTAGAGTAAAAATCCTGTTCTTTGTGCAAAACTTCTCATCGAGACACAGATCATACAGTTGGGTCAGGGCAGCGCAGTTTTAGCAAAGCAGCTTAATGAAGGATTAATTGCTCTGTAAATTGCATGCTGGCTCATCCCAGCTTTTTACTAACAGCCAAATAAAGAAGTATTACAGTCATGCCTTACTCTATCAGCACATAAATTACCATATTTCGTTGCACTAGATGCTCAATGTCCCTTTTCACTACGTGAAGGTGTTCTTTGATGTCATTGAAATGCTGTGTTGTTTCGTAGACTCCCGCCGCAGGGCCAGGATGCTGAGCTCCACTGATCAGCCTCAGAGTGTCAGCCATGGCATTTCTGAAAAGAGACAGACCACAAAACACCACTCAACACAAAGCAGTTCTTACACAAACAGCGTTTATGCCGCAAATATTATTGAGATCAGCTTAAAATACCTAACTGCCCCACAACAAAAATTTGTAGCTTCCCATCAAGACGCAATTCCTCAATCCACCTCATTAATTCCTCAAACTACCACATTAAATGCTTGATTCCACAGACAGATTCAATCTGTACGGTGCAGCATCTCCTAAAGTTGTGCTGAAAGGAAGACCTGGCAAACATTCTATTGCTACACATCTGCTTTGCCCCACTGATGAAGTCCAAAACAAGCCTTTCATCCACGGCTCCCGCCAAGGCTTTAGGATAAACAGAGTATAATACAATCTTCGAAGAAAATCAAAGCTGTTCCAGAAAAAATAAATAAATAAAAGCAGTCATGTAAGAAATAAAAATAAAGAAGAGAGGCTTTAGGGATAAGAAAAGATTTAGATACAACCTTGTTTCATGATTATCATTTATGCGAGAAACTCATTTCCCATACGCACTGCCATCATACTTAATGTTGCCCTCACGTGAATTAATTTTCCTGCTACAACAAATCAGATTGAATCCCTAAAAAGTTCGGGCTCCATACCTACTTTACCTCAAGCAAAACTAATCAATGAGAGAAAAATACTAAATCTCTAATCAATACACTTATAGTTTGTTTTGCCGGCTGTGATGTCTCTTTTCAGTTGCAAAGAGGATTATTCTACAGCTAAAATATTTATCATGTGAACATTAATCTCTCCATTATTAACAGAATAACGGATCCAAATGTATGTCTTTGGATTCCTTTTTAATTCACTTATAACTTTACATTTTTGTGCAGATGAGAGCTTGTTTGGATGACTTCGAGGTGAAGTCCTGTCTCCCTGAGCAGCAGTCAGCAATTTAATATTAAACAAAACCTGAATGTCATTGGGTAAATCAGTAACAGTGCATCATCTTAAGTGCTATTATATGTTATAGTGACTTTAAGCAGTTTGTATTTGATGGAAAACTCCAGGTTAAGCACCAAAGCCTGTTTCATTAAGCATCTTCATTAAAATGACACCCATCTTTCAACTTTCCATCATTTGCTCTTCAAGACACAGAATCAAAAGGAATAATTGAAAACAATCATAAAAAAAACCTTTAAAAGGTATGATGCATATTCAAAGGCACTGTTACAGCTCTAAAAACTGTAAGCATAGACATGCTTATTAGTTTACAACTGCAGTCTCACCGTGATAGAAGCAGTAATTAGGCACACTGCCTAATTACCTGTAGCTACAGACTAAATCAGAGTTGCATGCTGATTTAATCTACACTATAATATCAGTACCCTGCACACTTCCCATGTTAACAACAAAAATCTCTCCTCACTTCCAGTGATGTCCTACAAATTCTCTCATCCTTGTCACACTTCTGAAAACTCAATCCCACTTCCAGCATATGGGCCCTGGGCAGCCTGGTTCAGCATTAAACGTGGAGGTTGGTGGCCCTGCACGTGGCAGGGGTTGGAGATTCGTGATCCTTGAGGTCCCTTCCAGCCCTGGCCATTCTGTGATTCTGTGTGATTCTGCGATTCCAGCATATCAGGAGAAAAAAAAGTTTCCCAGTTTTATTTCTGTTAATTCCAGGTAAAGTGCTGCACTGCAGACACTGAGATTTATGGAAAACTCTGTGTTTACCTTAATAGCTTTGTAACAATATTAGAAAAGTTATCAGGAGGTTTAACAAAAGCAGCTGCTTGCTTCTACATGCCACTGCAAACAGAACCAGGCGAAGCATCCTTCACTTGCTCTAATTCTACATGTCCAGCTTTGAATTAGTACTACTTACACAGACAAAACGAATGCAGAAAAAAAAGAAATCTGCCATGAATTAATTTAACACAGCCTGGGTAGCATTAGCATATAGCTCAGGAATTATTTCACATTCTTATATTACTGTACGGGTTAAAGCCGATCGGTTAACATTTACCAGTGCTGCGAATGAGTGCTGTAACAACTGATTTTAGAAATACTCCATGGGCAACTCCTTGAACGACCCACGCAAACCCCAACACCAACACTGTCTAATTAATGCTGACAGCAGCTCTGTCCATCCGCATCCACAGCGCTGTTACCCCCAGCCGCTGCTCTCCGTGCTAAAACAGAAGCGGAGCGGCTGAGGACATGAGGACACCTCCATCCCAGCACCAGCACCCTGTGCAGCGAGCACCGCCAGGCACCGCCGCCTTCCCCCAGGATGATCCACTTCCTCTGATCAAGCAAAATAACTTCCCTAAACAGACACGGCCTGCCTCAAATTTAATTTGCGTGACTCTGGCATTGACAATATCATGCTGTTAAGTTTCCACTGTACGAACGTACAAGATTCTTCTGTAATCAGATGATTAAGAAATCCACAAATCTTGACAAGAGAATTACTTGGACCTTAAGTCCTTTTCCTCTGGGATGACCAGCAGTGGAACAGCAGGCTGTTCATTTCCATCTGTAACATTCTTTTTTTTTCCTTTTTAATCTAAGAAAAATATTAAGATGGAGTTACACCAACTCATACCTAGTAAGCAGTCACTGAAAGGGCAGACTGCCAATGTTAACAAGAAAATCTAATTTGCTTGCAAGGTATAAAGATTTGTCAAGAATATTAACAAAAGCTTTCATGGAAGAACAAGTGCAAAAAAAAAAAAAAAAAAATGGAAGCACTAATCTTTATTCTACAAGAAGCTGACCTACTTAGATGAATTACAAGATCTGCCCTTGAACTAATACTGGAAAAAGCAACAATGACGACGACGACAAAAGCAACAAAGCAAAACAAAAAACCCACAGTTGCTTGTGCACCATAATATCCAGCTGTTGGAATGGCTTCTGTTTGGGATTTTTTAGGATTTTTTTTTTTTTTTTAAAGCTGAAGATAATAAATGTTTCATTATATTCATTCACTACTGTGAATGAAGTATTAAACCAACTCAAAGCCATCGCAGCTAACGACAGCAACCATTAAACATCTTGGAAGCAGTATATAAAATATCACCACCAAACAGGAACTTTCTCAAATCCATTTTAACAGTACAGCACCTTCAAGACAAAGACTTTTGCTTCATTTGGTAACTCTGTTTGAAAAGCATACTTCTCCATCAGTTTTAAGACTTCACCTCAAAGAGCACAACTATGAGTTGTTTGGGAACGTTGCAAGCATCCCTGTAGACACCTGCAGAAGTTTCTTGAGAGCATTAAATGAAACGAGTCCCTGATTAAAGACAAAGCAAGACCAACACAAAGCCGAGAGTCTTAATGTTTGAGTCAGACCAGCCCCACAAAACTCTCACACAAATGTACCCAACCAGGCATGTCAACATCTCCAACTGTCGCTTTCTCTCTTACTGTGATAGCCTTCTGTGGGAATGCAAGAAAAACTGTTCAGAACAACAGCTGTGGGGGAAGATAAACAGCATGAGAACCAAGGACACCTCTAGAAGAAGAAAGAACCTCTCACGGCTCTGACTGGATAAGCGCCTGCATGAACAGTTGAAGAGTGTTTGTGGAATGCTCTGCTGGCGTGTAAAAGTGGATGGGAAAGTTGTAGGGGTGGGATGGGAAAGCTAGAAAAAGAAAACTTGTGAAGGTATATAAGTGATATGAGAACTTGTAATGAACGATTTAGATCGTAGGAAACACAAACAAAACATCTCAGTCTGTGCATCGGATGCTGCCGCCTTCTGTAGCAAAGGATATTGATTTATCAGATGAAAGGCACTAGAACATAAATATTTAAACCATTAGAATATCCAAAATACCTTCAAATGACACCATGTACCCCGTATATAAAGAACATGCACTTTCATCACAGCTGAGTTTCAAACTATTACCTCCACCAATGTCAAACTCAGGTATTTATACCCATTGGTAACATCCCCCCTTCTCTCCAGGCTTTACAATCCCAGCCTCTCACTTTTCTTTGTACGACAGATTCAAACCCTTAACCATTTTCATGGTCATTCATTGGACAACCTCCAGCAAGCCCATATCTGCCTTGTACTACAGACTCTCCCAGCACCCAGGACTCCAGACTGGTACCACTTGTGCTGAGTAAATACAACTATCTCCCTTGGGTCACTAGCAATGCTCTAATGCAGCCCAGGGTGCAGCCCAGCTGGTGGCCTTCGCCATATGGGCATATTGCTGTTCCACATTCAGCTTCCTGTCCCCCAGCAGTCATGTTCATCTCTGTAAAGCTGCGTTCCAGCTGATCAGTTCCCTGCCTGTACCAATGGGCAGAGTTACTGCTTCACAGCTGCAGGACTTTGTAAAGAAGGTGACTTCAAAAGTAATGATTCCTATCTCTTTCCAGAGAAAGTACAACAGATACAAAGAGCATAACGACACCATTCGATACAGTAAATTCTAGAACCGCAAAACACTTCTCCAACATGATCGCTATCATTAGCTCTGCATTTTTGGTAGCAGTAAACAAGAGCCCACATACTGTGCCCATAAAAATCTGAACCAGAGGAAGCAAGCCACGATTGCTACTGCTGAAACACACCACCTACCATCTTACTATGCTAACATTCACTCCTTGGTTTCCATAAACATTCAGCAACCACTAACCAAAGTCAGTGGGTGCCTTTTTTCCTGAATGGAAGAATTCAGTGCCATACCTTAGCTCCAAACACACCTCCAAGTCAGATGCCATTCTGTCGCACTGCCCCTCTGCTGCCATCTGTTGTGAGGCGACAACACGTAACAGAGTACAGGAAGGAAGCTTCAACCTCTACTGCCAGAGAATCACTATCCACCTCTGACCTCATGGGCCAATATCATTACACAGGAGGTGGTTTTGGGGACTTCTGGAGTAGCCCTCACACTTGCCCATGTTGAATCTCATGAGGATCCAGAGGGAATCTCATGAAATCCTTCTGGAATCTCACAACTCTAGGTCCTACTGAACCAGCCACTGAACCAACCAACTGCACAACCATTCCAGATATGAGTGACCTGTAAAATTTCTGAGCATGCACCCAGCCCTACTGCCTGTGTCATTAATAAAGATGCCTGAAGAGGACGGGCTCCACTATTGACCCCTAAGGCGCACCAACAGTGACTGGCAGGTTACCAAACTAGCCATTCCATGGGAAGAGATTGTCTTCAAAGGCACTGTACTCACCTTGTCATTGCAGTGAAATCTCACGATAAATTGAAGCCCATTAGGGAGACTAAATCACCTTACAGATACAAACTTACTTTGTATTTATCACAGAAATGGAAACAGTCACCACTAAGGAGTTAACGTACAGAAATTTGAGTTCCGTCAATATTCTCCTACTGAAACAATAAATATCATTTAGGAAGTGGGAGGTGTAAAATTCAGAACATATTTAGAAAGCACTCACTTCATTTCATTTACTTGTTTAATGACCTCCTCTTGAGTTTTCACAACTGTATCAATCTCCTGCTGGGAAACCTGGTGTAGAGTGAGGAGGGAATGGTGAGAAAAACAAATCAATGTACCTTGGAAAAAGTAATTGTGCTTTCTGAAGTTAGGCTGAGCTGCCAACTGCAGTGTGTATTTTGAACATACCTGTCCTTGCTGACCTGAAACAGCTGCTCCTCTTTTAGCAATCTCCTCCGTGACTGCAGAAACATATCTCCTCTGCTCATCAAGAATCATGTCCAACTGCCTATTGAGCTGTTTGATTTCGAGATGAATTCGATTCTGCCCTTCAAAGATTTGCCTGAGCTCACGATCGCTTACACTTTCGAAAGGATCATCAGCTGGCAGGAAAAAACAAAGCACAGGTAGCTGTTACACACACGCATTTCTAATTTACTGTGTCACCCTTGTAGTGTTAAAAGTTTCCATGTGAAATCAGTGGAGAAACTCTCCAAACCAATACTTGCTGAGAGTTGCAGGTGCATGTTACCAGCATGCAAAAAAGGGCTATCCCAACACTCCCTGCAATCAGCTCATTCTGTCAGTGCACCACAGCATCAGGCTTGTGTTCGGAACATCCCTGGAAGCAAACATTTTCCTTGACAACTGAAAAGCTGCTCAAATAACTTGCCTGGTTGTCCCTGCACATCAGGATGCTCCTTTTGAAACTCTTCTTTCTTTTTATCCAATTCTTGTTGAAAGTGTTCAAATTCTTCTTGATACTTCTCCTTATCTTTTTCAGGAATTTCTGCATCTGATGTGGGCTTTAATACATTACCAAAGTAAGAAGAAAGTAGGGAGAAGAGGATTTTAATGCTCTCTACCACCCATACATGACTCATTGTGCAGCAAACACTGTCTAGACTTCAGGTTTGATGACACGGCACAATTAATGAAGCACACTAAAGTTGAAGTGAGGAACCAGACAAACCCATGGAAAAACCTAGCTTTTTCCTAAAAAGTACACTTTCTAGAATCACAATCAAGGACTTTTACAAGGACAGATGCTGTTAACAGTAGAGAAGTGTTCTACAGGAATGGGAAATTGAAAGCAAAACCAGATTATCTGTCCACATTCCGAAGACGGTGTCCTTTTTTTTAGTTTATTTGCATGTTTTGTTTTAGTATCACTATTTTTGTTCATTCAGTGCTGTTTCAAGAGTTCTGGTCTCAAGCATAAGTAAAATGCTACTGAAACATTGCAGTATTTATCTGATTTTTTCCAAAATGGGCAACAGCAGAGCTACACACAAAAATTCCACATATGACTACAGAGCAAATGCTAAGATCTGAGGATTAAATATAAAATACACTAGAACATTTTACAAATTATGCACAAAAACACTTACTACTTCCTTCCCAGGCTCAGTCAACTGGAAGGTCAGGAAAGACAGGACATCATGGTCATCTGGATAAAACAAAATCAAAAATCAATGCTGTGAACTGATCCTCTCATGCATCATGAAACATCCTGCAACTTCCCAGGTCAACCTTGTACTTGCAAAGGATCTTCAGCTGAAAGTATCCTCCCACAGTCCTCCCAAAAGTTCACCCAGCAGTGTTACTTTAGTTACATTAGTTACATTAGTTACTCTACCACGATCCAAAACTGGCATAACTGATCAATGCTAGCAGTAGAATAAATGCTCTCCTGTAAGCCTTGCTAGTCTCCATACTGTCTGCCATAATGCTTTACATTCACTACCTGCAAGTCCCCCCGTTGCTGCGGATATTCCAAAATATCCTTGTGATGGCAACACCATGTCTTCCACTTTAGCACAAAATTCATAATCTTCCTTATCTGGAGTAAATCCATTGTTAATTAATACCTACAAAGAAACACACCTACAGTTATTAACCACAAAAATCTACTTGTGCCAGCAGTTTTGCTTGAGCAGTATCTGCATTTGGTTGTTAGTTTATAGCAATGGTCACAGTTGCAACTCATCAGATAATCCTGTAGCTGATACCAGAATCCAAAGACTACTTAATCTCTGAAGTTTCCACTGGGGAAACTCATAAGCTGATTCAAAGTTCAACGTGAACAGAATTCCTCATTTTCTGTTCATCACTCCTGAGGACATACTGCACAGAAATCATTTTTATATTTAAATATATTCATCTCAGTTACAAGAAGCAGCAGAACAAATTAATATATGGAAATATTCATCCAGATCTAAAAATATTAACTCTACCTCCTGAAATTCCTGACCTAGAGATCAATAAAGGTTAGACTCTCAAGTACAAATCCCATTATGATTCTGGGCAACACATATTTGGTGCAGTCCAGTAGAGTCACCCTTATTTGTTCTTCAGTTCATCGAAGCTTAGAGAGATTCTCTTTTTCTCCACAGATTCACTTGCAGAACTGATAAGGTTAGCAGCACCACTTGGGTCAGGAGTTCTAGGTAAAGCATTAGGAATCAGGCACATTAAAGAAGAGAGCTGCATCAGAAATTTAATTTCCACTCAAGATGAATGCATAGCCTTTAACATTACCACACAGTACAAGGTCCACTTTCCTCTAGGTGCCCTCATGTTTATTTTGTGGAGAAACTTTTACCAAATGACAGATGCGTGCTTTAACTGGCTAATAGTACAAATAGTGCCTGAACTACAATGGTAACTTCTTCACAGAAACCAGAAGAAAGAAAAAACAACTTCTTCGTGGCTGCCTGAAACCAGCACACCTGTATTTTTCTCTCCTTACTTGGGAGGTGCTACAACCATCTGAGTAGCACTTAAGTCTTGAGCACTTCCTTACACCAATGTCTTCTTCAACATTCTAAGACGTGCCACTTCTTGGAGACAGGAAGCCTTAAGCAGCAAATTTAAGTGTGCTGCCAAAGAGCTTTTTTCTAATTAATTGCTTTTCAATAACCTTCAACAATCAGCTGGAAAACCCTCCGCAGCTCAACAATCAGCTTGAGCAACGCTGTCCAAATTCAACAGCTGCTCGACCACTTGGAAGATGAGGCACATATGCTGGCTTTGGGATTTGGGGCAGGTAGGACACGACTGGAACTGACCTCTAAGAAACACCACAAAAATCAGCAATAGCTGCTGAGTCAGCTCAGGATGCACTGTAAGAACTCGTGCAGTACTTGAACGCAGGGCACCTCATTCCAGCTCCTGAGTTACTAAGCTCAACATTTAACACAGGAGGTGGGGAGGTGTTGGAAAAAACAGCAACCACCTCACACTTAAAAAGCTGAGCAACAGGAGTAATTGTGTTATTTCAGAGTACTTACAGTCAGTGTTTTTTGGTAGTAGGTGATTTTTGCTCGAACAGGATAGGGCTTATTACGAAAGTCCCTCTGACAGGAGGCCAATGCTTGTGTGGAGCCATCGCTATGCAAGAAGACAACTTGCATAAGACTGTATCTTATGACTTATCAGCTAATGCAAAAGAGCATCAACGTATCACTAAGAACCATCACACTTTTTTCAAAACATAAAAGCCATAACAAAATATGTTTCCATTGTGGTGACTTAACTCTGGGCTGAGTGTTGCTACATATTTTACACAGAATAGCACAGATGGAAAACAGTAATGGGGAAGTCTGTTTGCTTTAAGTCATTCCCACGTTCATCAATTAATTATAGTCTGGAACAACCGTAGTTAAGCTAAATAGTTCTCTTCTCAGAAAACCCAAAAATATGTTAATTTTACCAGAAACCACCACAAATCAAAACCAAATACATCAATTTATGAGAGATTAGTTTCCAGCTAGTCACTCCTTTCAGTTACTAGCCGTGTGTGGAACACATCTATTAGCAATAAAGAGGTAAAAAGTCTGTACATCCACTCATTCGAGCTCACCCATCCCCAAGCCCACTTCAATATCCACTGCCTGTTCCTGTGCTCTTACTGCCAAAACAGCATTTTAACAAACAGAAAAACCCAAACATAGGATGAGGGATGGGAAAAGAAGTTTCATAATAAAAGAAACCTTAAAAGCATTTCTCAAAGACTTCCATGCAACATCTCATCATCCAAAAGAAAAGATTCATGACGAAGTCAAGGCTGAAAACAAAACAAACTTACTTCTGGTGGTCATACAGAAGCTTTCCATCGTTGCCCACAACAACGACACCAGGATTGTTTTTCTAAAAAATAAACAAAAAAAACAACAGCTATCACATAAATGAAACAGGTTAATTCAAAGTGAAATATGTACAACCCCAGTGACAGGCTTTTTCAATGTCTGAGGTCGTGTGTCACACTGCACACTTTACAAGAGGCTGCCACACTCTTCGTGCTGCTGGGAGTGGGGAAAAAAAGGTTCTTGGCTATCCAACCAATCAGCATCATTTCACAAACACAAATGTAAAACCCGCAGGTAGAAGAAAGGTGTATGTAGCAAAGGCACTGATTTTAAAAAGCACAGATGATTATGACATCTGACTCTGGCTATGTAACTTGGAAAGACAGCTGGCATCCCTCTGACCTCACAAGTCATTACAAAGACCACAGCAGTAGCTATCTGCCAGAGACTGAGCCATCTGCCAAACACATCCCTGGTTATTCAGACCGACAGAAAAATGAGAACAAGCTGAAGTAAGAGCAAAACAGATTTAGTGTTCTGCCAGTTGAGTTTAGAAAGCTAACTCTTCTTTTCATAGGAACACAAGATTACAGAGATAATCTCCCCTTCAGCGTTTCCATTCACCGTCTCCATAAGGAATATACTGTCCAACTGGACAGTCTCATAGTCCTATAGAAAAGATGACAAGCCTTGCCTCTCAGGAGTTCAAGAAAAACCTGATGCTCAATTCACAGCGTGGGGCAGGGTGGTCCTTTAATCCCATAAGAAATCAGCACAGCTAAAGTAAGCGACTGCTTTACTTCACCATGTATATTGTGGCAATAACAGAACTGCAACCAACACCAAGGAATACATCAGTTTTTACTCCTCAGCCACTGTGCCTGGTTAGATAGATTGCTTCAAATCAGTATTACACACTCTGTACAATCTAAATACTTCAATGTCATCTTCTTACAGTTAGCTTCAGTACAACAATAGTAGTTCTGTATCAATTCAGAACAGTACCAAGAAGAATTAATTTCTGCACAGAGTTGGAAGAAAGCAGTAGGCTATCATTTAAAAAAAAACAACAAAACAAACACCAACTCTCACAACTCCAGGATTTAAGATGTGTCAGATCAACACAGGCACAGCAAAGGCTTTTCTTTCAGCTGGTTGTCATCATTTTCTTAAAAACAGATAAATTCATATCACACAGACTAAACTCATGATTGGAGACACAGTTCTGAAGTCCTGGCCAACAGCACTGTTTACATGCAGCTTTGGACAGATGGCACCTTTACCCAGCCAATGCTGGGGTCCGTGTCCCTGACAGAAGTCAGAAGAGGGGGGGAAAAAAAAAAAGAAAGTATTTCAAAACTCTTAGTAGGTAGAAGAACATTCCATTTCTAGTCTTCTTAAGATGGGAAATATGAATGCCACCCTCAGCCTGTCAACTTCTATATATGTTGACTGTATTTTAAAACACATCTGTACAAAAAAAAAAAAAAACAAGCAGAACACCCTAAATTGTTATACCTACAAAAACAGAGCTAGGACACTGAGGAAAAAAAAAGACAAAGTAGTAACAGAAGAAAGCAAAGCAGATAAACTGTTTTATTTCTGAGGATCTTCAAATCATTCTGGAGCACCAAAAGCAGGTAGATACAGCAAGGCTACCGAATTTTGGGTAGGAAAAATGCAAAGCAATGCCATCCTCATTGCCACTGACTTTTTGCTGTTAACCACTCAAGTCAGATTTGTTCCAAGAGCATTTCCAAGGAAAGACATGGAAATGTGTTTCCCTATAGCATATTTTGTACAATACACTGCTTCCAAAGCATAAATCTTCAGATTTATCAGCATTTTGAGCTGCCTATGGAAATCCCCTACTTCAGCTTCTACGTGTGTTCAAATCATTTTCCCTCCAAAGCTAACAGATGAACCAAAACTTGGTAGTCTAGTTATGAGTTACGCTTCTGCTTTCTAGCCTGAACCCCTTCCCCACTCCTCAACCTTCCACAAAAGAGCATATGGAAAAGGTCTAGATTAAATTGTATTAGAGAAATATGATTGTTTTAATGCAGCCCTTTAAGTAAGAGGTGGGGGGAAATAGGAAAGTGACGTGCTATTTTTTTCTACAAAGCCTTGAGTGCCAAACAAGCAGGAAATTTATGTTTACTAGAAGAGTTTGCTTCCAACCAACCTTTCCATCATTGTCAAAGGAATCAAAGAAAATCCCAACACCATTCCACTTGTCAGCTGCCCCAAACACGGGACCTTCCATGCCTTGCTCCTCTGTAAACCAGATTGCCTGTTACAGAAAGGAAGGAAAAACTGTAAGCCTACAGCCACTTTTTTGAGTAAGCCTCTTTCTTACATCAGATCAAACTCAATACCAGCCCATCGGCTCCAATGCGGCCTCTGCCTGTAACTCGAAAGGTCACTTCGACTTCCCAATATTCAAATATTGACTTGTTTTTGGTCCACACCGATCCCTTCTGGCTCTTCAAAGACGTTGTTATACGAATCTGATCGGCGCTCGGTATAGCATCTGGAAAGGAAAGGAACAAACATTTTAGGTAAACACTCAGTTAGGGAGGAAAAGAAAAATGAACCTAAAAGCAACAAAACATGAAAACACAAAGGATTGTTACTTTTAGCAGGGTAATTATTACTGCTTTTCAAAGCGTTTTTTCACCATTTGTTTGGTACAACAACACGCACTTGAAAGAGAAGGTTCATCAGATGGCTAAAATACGAACACAGATTTTGTTTAAAGTTTTTTGCTAGGACGTGTGGCATTTTTTGCTGTTTTTTACACAAATCACTGTTTTCTCCACACAAACAGACGGCCTCCCCCCCCTCTGTTCATCCCCAGAGCGCTGCCCTTTTGACACGTGTAGCACAACGCCACATAACTGTGAGCCACATCCCAGCACCCAGGGAGCGGGCCCGGATCAACTTCACAAAAATAAAGGGGAAAAAAAAAAAGAAACAAACAAAAAAAGCAGACAAAACGACTTCAGAGACAGCAAAACGGGGCCGAGCTGCGCGCCCTGCAGCGCTGCAGGGGCAGCCCCCTCCGCCCGCAGTGACACATCAGCACCGCGCACGGGGACGGACCGGGGCTCCGCACCGCCGCCGGGAGGGGGGACCGCCGCCACACGCCGCCACACGCCGCCACACGCCGCCGCACGCCGCCGCACGCCGCCGCACGGCCCCGCGCCGCCCGCAGCCCGCTCCCCCGCCACTTACTGCCCGTGTGCGCCCAGAACGGCACTGTGCCGTCCGCCTGCACCAGGTGCGGCCCTTTGAAGCTGTACTTGTACTCGAAGCGGCGGTGCGGCCCCGCCGAGCCCTCCGCCGCCGCCGCCACCGCCGCCCGCCCGAAGGCCAGCAGCAGCCCGGCCACCAAAGCTGCCGCCAGCCCGCCTCGCTGCGCGCATGCCGCCATCTTGCACCGTGCTGCGGGACGGCGCGCGCCGCCAACAGGGCGCCACGCGATTGGCCGAGCGAGGGGGCGGAGCCAAGGGCACGGCATGTGGGCCTCCTGGCGGAGCTTCCGGGAGGGGTGGGCGGGGCTTTCCGGGAGGGGTGGGCGGAGCTTCCGGGAGGGGTGGGCGGGGCTTCCTGGAGAGTGGGCGGGGCTTCCTGGCGGCCGCGCCTCCGCTTCCGCATTCTTCTTCGCCTGACGAGGCGTAGGGCGGGGGGTGATGCCTTCTGCAGTTCTGTGGGGATAGGTGGTTAGAGCTGTGCGTGCTAGCTGGGAAAGGTACATTCCCCATTAGGCGAGGCGTAGACGCTGCTGAGTTGGTGTGGTGGAGAAGTGTTTCTGAGATGAATGTTGGAAGAACTAAAATATCCTTTGTGTTCTTGATAAGTGTTGGCTGAGAAGGAAGTGCTGTAATAATAATAACAGTTATGTAATATCCCTCACTAACATCAGGCTGTGTCTTGGGTACTGGTGTTTTAAGGGAATTGGGGAATTAAGGGAATAGGGGATATGAAGGGAATTGGCTCTTTCTTCCTTGACAAAACTCAGCTCCATAAAGATCTAGAAGAGAATTCATAGAACCTTTGAGTTGGAAGGGGGCTCTGGGGGCCATCTCGTCCATCTCCCCTGCAGTGCACAGGGATGCCACAGCTCCATCAGGTTGCCTAGGGCCTGATCCAGCCTGGCCTTGAAGGTCTCCAGGGATGGAGCATCCTGCTGATAGAATCTAGAACATTCTGGCATAGAATGCACAGCAGTTACTTCAGGGGGGTAAAACATCATAAGTGTCGTGAATAAGATGTGAATAAAGCAGCATGAAGCCCTGCCCTGAACATAGCATGCGCCTGGCAGTAAGCTTGAAACTTGCAATGACAGTAAAATAACCGAGCCACACTGAAAGGACAAAAAAGCCAAAAGCACTAGCCTTGAAACAAATCTCTTTATTACCCCCACACATAAGCATGTCTGAAATTCTACAGCTTAAAGTCACAAGCATGGAATAATTCATAACTTAAGAGAACAAACATGGGACTGCAAAACTTCATGACATTACATTAAGTTTTTTTATAGAATCATAGAATCATGGAATCACAAGGTTGGAAACGACCCGCAAGATCACCTAATCTAACTGCCCTCCCATCACCATTGCCACCACAAGCACTAAGCATCATCTCCTGCTCCTCATCCAGGCGCCTCTTGAACACTGCCGGGAACGGCGACTCCACCACCTCCCTGTGCAGCCATTGCAGTGCCTGACCACCATCTGAGAGAAAAAGTTATGTCTAACCTAAACTTCCTCTGGTACAACCTGTGGCCATTTCCTTGGGTCCTGTTTGTTGCCGGGGAGAAGAGGTCAAACCCCTCCTCATCTCAGCCTCCCTTCAGGAGGTTGCAGAGTGCAATGAGTTCTGCCCTGAGCCTCCTCTTCTCCACACTGAACAATCCCAGCTCCCTCAGCTGCTCCTTGTAAGACTTGTGCTCAAGTACTGATGGGTAAAAGAGAACACTATGAAAGGCCGCGCTGGTTGCAAAAACTACTGTTGAGACCACTGTGGTCTCAGTTATAACTTCTATCCCAGAAAATACCCTCATTGCTGAAGTTCTTTAGTTCTACAAAAGCACCTTGTGCTTCACGGAATGTTAACATGAGCTTATTTATCATTGTATTAGTTCTGCAAAGGTGTTGACATCCAAGTTTTTCTACAGAAAGCACAGTGCTATGCACAGTGTGTACCAGCACAAAGGATCTCACTGATACATCTAAGGCATCTTCTTTAACAGCAAGAACTGTCAGTAAACTTCGCAAGTTTTCTTACACTTCAGAATTGCACATACATGGCAAAGTTGGTGGTAATTTAGTTGAGGACACAACCAGAACGTATTTGTCACAGAATCACAGACTGTCTGAGGTTGGAAGAACCTCTGGTCCATCTGGTCCAACCACTGCACCTTTGGTGCCAGCCAGAGCAGGGTGCCCAGGCCCCTGTGTCCAGGAGCAGTAAAGTACTGCTTCCTGTCATTAACACAGGCAAAATTTTAGAATGTGGCCCTAGCCTGAGATAGTTAGTAATTGGCTTGTCTGTGGTTACATAATAGATTAATCTAACTTCAGTTCCTGCATATCTACATCTACAGGATGGGAATTTACTTCTGCTGTTACCATTCTGGATTCCCTGTATAGCAAGCATAGTGAAGTGAGCAAGGGTCTTTTCATATCATAAAATCATAGAATGGCCTGGGTTGAAAAGGACCACAATGCTCATCTTGTTCCAAGCCCTTGCTGTGTGCAGGGTTGCCAACCACCAGAGCCACATCCATGCCTCCAGAGATGGGGCATCCACAGCCTCCTTGGGCAACCTGCTCCAGTGCCTCACCACCCTCTGAGTGAAAAACTTCCTCCTAATATCCAACCTAAGCCTCCCCTTCTCAGTTTAAGACCATTCCCCCTTGTCTTATCACCATTCACCCTCACAAACAGCGAGGCTCCCCCCTCCTGTTTATACACTCCCTTCAAGTGCTGGAAGGCCACAATGAGGTCTCCCTGGAGTCTTCTCTTCTCCAAGCTAAACAAGCCCAGTTCCCTCAACCTTTCCTCACAGGAGAGCTGCTCCTGCTCCAAGAGCTCCACATCTTTCCTGTACTGGGGGCCCTGGACGCAGCGCTGCAGATGGGGCCTCACAAGAGATGAGCAGAGGGGGACAAACAAGGGGGATGATCACCTCCCTCTCCCTGCTGGCCACCCCTTTTTAATGCAGCCCAGAACACAGCTGGCCTTCCGGGCTGCAGGCGCACACTGCTGGCTCGTGTCCAGCTTCTTGTCTACCAGGACCCACAAGTTCTTCTCAGACCCCCAAGTTTTTCTTAAATGGATTCCTGAAAGACATCAAAGTGTACCTTAGAAGTACCATTTTCCTCATATAAATGATAGAGAAAGCAAGGTCTGTGGTAGACATCTCTATCACGTGTGCCTTCATTTAATCTGACACTCACATCATATGGCTTGGTAGCTGATCTTCCTCTCTTCACCGTCCTTCAGCAGCATTACCTGTTTCTCTCTTGTTTATTGCAGTCTAGAGCAGTCAGGAAAATGCTCTTCAACACCATCTGTATTTGTTCAAACACAAAAGGAATCTTTTTAATCCATTATACAAGCCTTTAGATTACTTTAAAGCAGTCAGAGACATTCCAACAACCATGTTTTAATCATGTACCAGCTTTCCAAAAGAGAATCTCAGTTTACGGATGCCTACATTTGAAGATGTTACAAAGCATGCACGTTTCAGTTACTCTCTGCCACTGGCTATGGTAATGACTGAAAATGATGTGAGTGGTCCCAGTGAGCTTTTTATGCATAGCTGTGCAAATGCAGAACAAATATCGCTACGGTTATTTACAATTTTCTAGAAAAAAAAAAAGAAAATCACAGACTGCATTTTTATATGAGATTTGCTTTCGTGGCCCTTTCTGACTTTTCAAACAGTGTAAAGTTTTTGTCTACCCACTCCAAAAACAGAAACAACCCTTAAGCATTACATAATCAAAAAGCAATGCTTAGAACAGCACAACTAAGGCTCTAAATGCTCAGAATAAGGAGTGTCATGAACATGAACAACCCGTTTTTCTCTGCTTACCCCATACACACTTCCATCAACTTTCTTAGCTTTATTCTATCTAGAAGAAGAAAGTCTGTCAGTTTCTTAGGCCTGGCTTATAACTGTAGGTCTGTTTCTAGAGTCCTGGGCAGGCTGCAGGAATGGGCCATCAAAATCTCCTCAAGTTCAACAAAGGGAAATGCAGAGTCCTTCACCAGGGGTGGAATGCATGCACCAGGAGAGGCTGGGGAGCAACCAGATGGAAGGCAGCCCTACTGAGAATGACTTCAGGTCCTGGTGGACAACAAATAGTCATAGCACAGCAAAAGCTCCCTTGAAGCTAAGGTGTCCAACAGCACCCTAACAGAACAGCATCACTAGCGCATCAGGGAAGATGATTTTTCCTCTTTGTCATTAAATAACAACAATCTGTATTCTCTCCCTAGACTAAGCAGGATAGTACTCTTGCAATCCGTGGCTTGCACATCCTTCCTTATGCATAAGTTAGATCACTAGCAGACTCCTTAAACACCAGAGGAAAAGAGTTCTTCAGACTAAAAACTGTCAAAATGCAGTTCTTAGCATTAATTACGACAATAACACATTTAATTTCCAGCAACTTTCTGGCATCAATCCTTAGTAGCCACATAAAAAAATACTGTGGATGTGCTTCCAGTAAGATCTGTTGATATCTTTTTTTTTTTTTTTTTTTTTTTGCTGTTGACTCAAAGAAAGCAGTAAAAGGAAGCAGTGACCCCTAGTTGCATGTTTTAGAAAACAGAAATATTCCGTGGTCTGTGGTCTTTTTCAGCCTTGAAACAAAGCAAAAGTTCCAGCCCTCTAAGCAAGACTGCTCTGGTACTTGGAAAGGTTATAATGGTACTAGAGGAGCTGACCAGAAGGAGTGTGTACTGCAGCCTCAGAGAAGTTTCTTAGTGCAAACTGCTGACAAAGCAGCCACATTTGAAATTATATGCTGGGCTACAAACTGGAGCAGCTGACGTGCCAGCACACAGCTCTTGCTGTTTCCCACTGAGGCAGCAGTGATCAGAGAAGGCCCAGAGAAAGCCTGTGATGACCGTGGGTTGAAATGTCCCATGAAATGCTCAGAGCTTACCTGCCATACCCTGCAGCTTAAGAGACCTCGCTGGCAGGGTCTGTTAGTCACTGGGAAAGCTGCAGAAATCTTTTTTTGTGATGAGTTAATTGCCAGACTGGCTAACTGAAGGATCTTGCTGCCTGCCTTCCTAGGTCCCTCAAGCACTCTTTGTTTTGTTACTCTTTCTCGAACTAATTTGCTCTATTTTCCCATAGGGAACTGAAAAGCTCTTCCAGACTGAACTAAACTTACACTGAAACTATTCTTATACGCCTACCGACCTTTTGTTAGGATCCTGAAATGGAATATGCCATAGGCTACAAAGCATTATTGTATGACTCCTTTCTGTTATTTTTCTAAGCTAGAGATCAAAAGCATATAAAACAAAGAAATAAACAAGGATTGCAGATACCTTAAGAGCAGCTGGGCACAATTTCAAGTGTTTTTATTTCCCCCCCTCAAATTAATTATCTTAATTCCCGGTAGTGATGTCAATCCAGCCGTACAAGAGGATCGGTATTTTTAGAAGGGATCTCTTATTCAGATACCTTCATTCCCCTGTTGGTTTTGCTGTAAGAGAAACCAGTCCCAGCTTGCTGCAGCACTGTAGCCTAGCACTTAAAAAGATTACGTAGCATATTCTTCCTTTCGACACTGCTCTGGTCCGGTCTACACAAGGGGATAGCAGAGGATGTGACACTTTGCTGGTTCTTTTACACGTTCTCAGTGGACTGAGAGAGAACGGTAATTGTCTTTCCTTTGTCCCCAGGGGAATCTGTGTCACCAGACCCTGTGCTCTCCATTCATTTATTTATGTATTTAGTCTCTTTTCCTATGGTAGTCATGAGGTTCCTGTAAGCAGTGTGAAAATCTGGCCCACACTTCTGAACCCTTCTCCAAAGAAGGCAGTGGTACCAGGAAGGTCCCTGGCTTTTTCCTAACGTTGCATGGTGAACTTGAAGGCAGAGGGAAATCACTGAGTGCAGCGAGCTTGTTTTTCATCCTCATAGTTTGAATGCAGAATCTGAAAGAAGGGAAGCATGGATTTCCCAAGAAAATGCTTTCTTTTTTACAGTGCATGTGTAAAGCACATACTTGTATATCTCTTATTTATCTATATTTTAGAAAGCATCTCAAAATTCTGTGCTTCTGTGAAAACTAGAACTTTTGGGAGAAGTGCTCAAAGCGCTGGGAAAGCAAGCTATCCCTTCAAGCTGTTCTGACTACTTGAGCTCAGTGCCGAGCTCACTGAGTTCCTTCCTGCTAAGGAAACAAAAATCATTTCTTAATTGTTAGAACTTCCTTCAGCACTGTCCTGCAAATAATACATGAATTCAAACGCAGAAAAAAAAGAAAATGGGAAAAAAAAAAAAAATAATGAGGTCATGGTGTTGCCTTTCTAAAAAGTGCTGAGGAGGCCATTGCTTACCATTCCAGAGGCACAATTCTGACATATGCTGTTTTGTACTGAGAAATTCCGAGCAGGAAGATAGGTGAGCTTATCTGCAACCTCCATTTGCCACACTGGTGAAAGAAAGGCGTGCTGTCAGAAAACAGAAGCAATACTTTTACAGATACCAACTTTGTTTTATCTCTGAGGACATGCAGAAGTCACTTCTTGTATGAAGAATATCTTAAAATGTACAGTCGTCTTAAGGAGATGATTAATATTCTGACCCTCTTTTGTTATTTCCTCACTTTCCCTGTGACAGCTTTGAGGATTCTCCTGTGTTATTTCTTTTAGTCCAGGAATCCATGTATGAAGCATGTTACTTAATTTCCATAACCGTGATAATTATAGAAGACAAGCAGTTACTGAATCCTGCACCATAATTAATCAACCTGATACTTACTCACTAAATTGTTCATAGCAGATTAAGCTGTAGCTAGACAAGCAGGACAAGGAAAGTGAGTGACAGAAGCATTATCATGGCACACTGCCTCCTATTGGGAAAGTTCATCTTCCTTCTGAAAGAGACGCCTTCAGGGATCATGTAATTTGAATTCCCTGTGAATTTAGTGTCATCTTAGCTTGACCAGCTCTGGAAGAACATATTAACCTCCCCTTGTGATTTTCAGAAAACCATTCTAATTTAGCAAGTAATTAAGGGTCACATGTAGGATAAGGAGCTGGATAAGCTTGGATTACGCACAGGAAGCTTTGTCTCCAGGGCAACCCGAGCAGAGGGCTGCTGGCGCTGGGGCGGGAGGGCAGGCAGAGCTTCCACCCCGCGAATCGGTGCGAGAAGCAAACGCCCGCAGAACTGGTCATCACTGGGATGCTGGGCAGAAAGCTGCAGCTAGCGGGAGCCTTCTGCCGCGCGAGGTCAAGAGAAGTCCAAAAGAATGACGCTCAGCAGAGCCTGTGTTTTTTCAAAGCCGAAATGGCTTTCCATCGTCATCGAGGGATTTTGCTGTGCTCTCACCGTGAGGCCGCCGGCGTCTGTGTAACTGCGGCTGCTAACGCACGCATCCATGGGCCCTGCTGGGCCGCAGCGACGCCAGCCAGGCAGCCCGGGCTCAGGTGTAACGCTGCGCTCGGGCAGCTCTCCTCTCACTGCCAGCACGGAGAGCTAACATCACCGGCACAGCCAGGAGATCCCGGCTACTTGGCTGGGCACTTTCATTTTTCACTTGGGAGCTATGAAGGGAAAGCAATGCTTGTCTTTTCCTTCCGGAGAAATGGTCAGATTTTTGGTTTGAAACCAAGCCCTCTAACTTCAGAAATTCCTTCTTTTATTTCTGTGAGAATAGCAGGCCCGTGCCTGTGATCACTGTGTGCCACGTCCTTCAGAGCCACACAACCCCCTTCTTGAACACTTCAGTGATGCTGATCCCACCCCAGACAGCCTGCTCCAACCTCACCACTCTTTCTGAGAAGAATATTTTCCTAATATCCAGCCTAAATAGGAGTGGCCTGTTAGACAATAAATGATTTCTCAGTTCATTTGTACCCTACTGATTCCTTATGATCTGTAAGAGAAACAACCATGGGTGTTTTCCAAAGCTTTCTTTAGAACAAGCAAGTGCCCTCTACTGTTTGCTACCATCAGGTGACGTTGTCATACAATGCATTTTAACAGTTGGGTCATCCTTGCATCCTGATTGCAGGTACTCCTAACTTTATAGCATGCATTTTGGAAATGCTCTTTCACTGTGGATGTGTAACTGATGCTTGATTTCACCTTCCCTCTGCTATTTACATGTGTAGCCTTTGCGCAGAGGCAGGCTGTTCTGCAGCAGGCCACCACTACAGGCACGGGGGGAATTTGCACACTCCGCTCTCTCTAATACATACCATAGAACCTGCCATAAAAAGCCAGTTGTGCTGGAGGTAATTGTTAAAAAGGGTAACGGTCTTTAAAAAAGCAGTGGGTTTAAACAATTGCGGATAGAATTCATGCAAAACATTACAGCAAATGCTGCGTTTGTTGCAACTGCTGAGCACATAACATTGACAAGGCCATAGTGCCTGCACAAGCAGTTTTGGGAGCAGCCTCCATGCCCTGAGCAGGACGGTTCACCCTCAGAATCCCTTCATTTCTGCCTGCTTCCTGTGATGAGCCTTGCTTTGCTTTATTCTTCAACTTTCACAGTTCCAACTGAAAGAATCACAATACTGTCTTACTTATTTGTTAAAGGACTTGAGCAGCGTTGTGACACTTTGTTTGCATGTGAAAATGCCCTACAGACTGAGCTAGGGACAAACAAGAACAAATAAGGTTCTTTGTTTATTTTAATTGTGAAGAATCAAAAGTAACTATAATGAGCTATAATGAAGTTCATCTGGAAAACCCAACATTCACGCTGTGTTTTTGAACCCCCTGGCCTGCACTAACATCAGAGCCTCTCGAATAGTGTATCCTGGTTCAGACATTATGGTGAGGCCATTTTGTTCCAGAAGGGGTTCTGTGGTGTTGCTCTGAGCTGCATGTCTCCCACACAGTGCTGTGGTGCATGCTGCACTAGTACACGTGACTGCTGAGTGAGCCCACAGAAAGCTTTCAGATGTGCTAAAAACCACTTGGAGATTCTCTGGTATTATTTTTTCTTGGTGTGAAACAAATAAAAATATCCTGCCTGACTGAACCCAGCTCAGGCTGCAAAGTAATGTTGGTACTTATCTTCTTATTCGTGTTGGTGGTTTTAGGCAGAATCCCAGCCCTATTGAGATGCTGAGACTTCAGGAAAGCATTTAGCCTAGCCTGATTTGCAGTTCAGCACCTGATGCAACAGATGTACCAGACAGAACTTTACCAAGGGTAACAAACGAAGCCTGGGGTTAATTTAGATATTTCTCAGATTAAGAGGTGGGAAACATGCAAATAAGATTATGATGAGGCTTTGCAGCTTCCACAATGGGTATCAGATACTCTTCAGCAAGCCCTTGACTTCCAAAATGACTGCAGGATTTTTCAGCGCTTCTGTTGAGGAGATACTTACTGTTAATGACACAGAAAAAAAAATGCAAGAGAAGTAAGCAAATACTTTGCACTGTTCGGACACATTGTGGTTCCTGTTTACTCATCTTCTCACAATAAGCAATAGGCTAGTTAGCAAAGGTACAGGGATGAGATAAAGGCAAAGCCCATCTTTCTCAGACACCAGTTCAGGGATGCTATCACAGATTTAGGAAAAAAAAAAAAAAGAGGATACATCATTTGCTAATTACTATTCCCAGAGCAAGACTAAACCTTAGAAATAATGATTAGTCACCAACTATGACCTGCTTAGTAAAAGAGGCTAGATTTCAAAAAGATGCATAAATTGGGTGGCTAAATCCACAGACACAAGAATTAATGAACTGCCGAGGGCTTAACATGTTTCAAAAGTCAAATGACTTAACCTAAGTGTGGCCTAAAGCTGCAGAAACCACACGGTGGTAATTAATTATAGTTTTAGCTTTCATAAACATCTGCTGGAAACTGGTGGGTGCATCTCACCACACAAGAATCCTTTTTTGGTCACCAAAAGGCAAGTGGAGTGGCACAGCATTTCAACCCCAGTCATACTCTCCTCCCTTTGTGCTTTATTCAGTTTTGGAATTGCAAAGTAATGACATTCAGTCAGCTCTTCCTTGATTCCATTGACATTTTAAACACTGAGCAGAACTGATTTGGAAACTCTGAACTGCTTTGAGCACTAGAAGTCATACAATTTAGAATTTTCAAAAGCAAATGACCTGAAAGTGAATCACGAAAAACACAGAAGCATCCCCAGCTTTGGACTTCTGGCAACTGGAGCTCGTGTGATCCTCATCACAGCACAACAGGAACCAGCCACTGCTCTCACTGCTGCTTCTCTTCCACTCAGTGAGCCCTTTTCACCTGTCAGGTGTCCGTCCCATGCTATTTATCTCACCTCTGCTACCTTCCTGTTATCTCATTTATGTTACTTAACCTGTCTGCCTTCTCCATTGTATTTGTCTGCCTCCTGACAACTGACCTTCCTTTCAGCAGCTGGGCACGTTTTTAGTTACTTCATTGTTTCTCTAATGCAATATAGCTGTTAATTCTAATGGACAAGATAATTTAAAGAATGATCAGTCCCTAAAGCATTACTTGTTGGATAGAGGACCATCCAAATCACTTTCATCATAAGAATGTGCACTGCACGCTTTTGCTCTTAGGTGTGAGCAGGAAGGAATCCTCCGCAATGTTGGTACCCAAAAGGGATAACTAGTCAGACAAAAGCTCTGCTCAGTTGAGTTTCACTAAGACTACTGCCTGAAGCAGAAGCAACACTCAGAGTTCAGAGGAAAACATATGCTCGTACTCTGAGACGTGCTACCAGCGCTGGGTCACTGCAGGAGGGTTCCAGAGCACATCTAGCTTTACTTTCACTCACCCAGCTCTCCTCTGCCACTTCATTCCCTGCAGGCATTACTGATGGCAGTGGCTGTGGGAAAGCGTTTTTTTTTTGTATAGAAGATGCTGTTCCACTGTATTGGGAATATAAAGGAATAGCTGAGAAATCCCCTTGGAGGTCAGATATAAGAGATTTATCAGCAGTTGGAGGCAGGAGCCACTAGTTTGGACTCACGCATGATCTGACCTGGAAGTATCCCAAGCAACAAGTTTCAGCAGAAACAGAAAGATACTTCTGCATTAGCAGGTGCAACATTAATGAGAAATGTGATTTTTACCACCTGACATTTGCTACATGCACTTTGCAACCACTAAACTGCTCACCACTTCCAGAGGAAAAGATAAGGCTTCCAGACCCAAATCCACAGAAAGGGGGGGGTGGTTCAAGGCACTTCAGACTCCTCGTTAGCAAAAGGTGAGATATGCCATCCTACAGGCTGAGTGAAGTGGCTTCTACTTTTCTTGCTCCTCTGGTGTAGTAGGGCTGCATTCGTCATCTGTGTGTATCCCTAAGCTGAGGCTGATGAAGCAGCATCCAGAGCAACGAAGCTCCCACCTCGTAGGGTTGGGATCACCAGGAGCTGGGGAAACACTCCAGCCTGCTTGTCTTTGCTTCTTCTTAAGAATAGGATCACCTTCAGAAAATGAAGGTAATTTCTATTTAAATTGGCCACGTTTTGCACCAATTTGTGGCCATGGTCATTAGGAAGGGAGGGGGTCCAGAAAGCACCTTGCCTAATAGCAGTAAGGCAAAAAGTGAACTGGAGGAGGAAATGGAAAGAGGGTAGAATATGTTTAAGGATTACATCTTGGCACGCACAGCATGTGATTTTACAACCCAAGTCACACTGGCTAGGGGTAAATCAGCAGCTATTAATCCCATGGGAAACAAAGGAAACCCAAGGTACTACCTCCTGCAAGGATTCTGTGAGAACTCAGCAGGTAACCGTGATGAGAGTGCAGATCTCTGCAGGCACAATTATACCTACCATGGAAAACACATGAAGATTTTTCAGTGCATAAATCGGAGGCAGGAGGAAGATATTTGTTCAATTAAACTTACAGGGAAAGAACTGAAAGATTTTTAGCTCCACATCTTTTGGGACCTCTTAAAGCAAAGGGCTGTGCTTTGCTGAGCGTCCATAGATGGATAGCTCTGGGAACAAATGTTGAGAGGAATTAATCCTAACTTCATCCACTAGGAAGTTTCTTTCTTTCCAGCCTTTAAGAAAACCCTGGTTTTCATGACAACAGAAAGAAAAGCAAGTGCCCATGCATAAGAGTGAACAGAATCCTATTTAGAAAGTGAATAGGGGTACAAATTACCCAGCATAAACACACATCCAAGTAACTGTCTGTTTGCAAACTAATTGGTTTTTCTAACTATGGTTAGGTATATAGGCCAAAAAGAAAAAGAAAAAAAGATGAAAGGAGAGACCTTGACTGTTATTTTCTCTTCAGCATAAATAGGCCGTCTGAGTTGTCTTGATAAGGGGCGTATCATGTTCCTGAACTGACCGTGTGTTTTATAGTTTTAATTGCTTCTACCACTTTTTTTTTCTTTTTTTTTTTTTTTTTTTTTTTTTTTCCCAGAGGGATTTTGAAGAGTTTAGAGTCTGTGAAAGAGGGGAGAAGAGTTGGCAATGTCACATCACATCCTCTGCTGGAGTTCATATATCGACGTAGGGTTTTACCACACAGCAGTGAGAGTGCTGGCTAGAAAACACAATCCACAGATCACGGAGGTATGCAAAATCTACCTTCTAAATGAATCTTTTTCATATAATAAAGCCATAGCCATGCCTAACTCTCTTTTCCAAACAAGACTTCTTTCCCACTCCAATGAAGTCTAAACAAACTGTATTTAAGTCATTTCCTAGCATCAGATAGCAAACATCAGTTAACATTCAGTCTAATTGCGATATCATGTTTAATTGTAATGTCATATTCAAGGCCAGGCTGAGTGGGACCCTGGGCAGCCTGACCTGGTGGGGGCAACCAGCCCACTGCAGGGGTTGGAACTGGATGACCTTCAGGGTCCTCGGAGGTGAGCTTATGGATGGACCCAGCCATTCTATGAATCTGTTCTATTTACTGCCTGACTTTATGACAACTGCTTGTGTTTAAAATCTTACAGTCACCAAGTACAGAATTTAAAGTGCTGCACGAAAGTCCTTTTTTGTTATTTAGGTCCGTGTATTTTTGTGACAGGTAGAAATTGGGAGCACCAAGCAGTGCAGAAGCTCAGCTGGACTTCGGTTAAATAAGCATTTTAGACACTTGACAGAATTTTTATTCACGACGTAACGTATTTAGAGCTGCCCAGGGAAGTCCCCCTTCCCTGTGGGGAGGTCTAAGAGATGCCTGGCTATAGCAGTAAGGGACACAGTCCAGTGTCAGGTTGATGGTTGGACTTGATGAGCTTGAAGGTCTTTACCAACCCAGGTGGTTCTGGGATGGGCCAACTTCTTCCTGGAGCCCCAAAGGCATCACATGTATGTACAAAACACAGCCTCAGGGATGCTGAAAGATCATTCTGTGCCACACGTCTGCGTAGACGACATATAAGCAGACTCAGACAGGGCAAAAGATTGTGCTCACCACGTACGTCTGCAGCATCACGTCCAATCAACCTGCGGGATTATTTTCGCTACTGCCGGGCAACGTCAGCAACAGAGCAGAGAGATTCTTCACGTTCTTTCTTAGCATAAACGACCCGTCAGCCGTCCCGAAACAAAACGCCTTTTGGCCAGAGGCGGCCATCGGGTGCCCGCCGTGCAGCCGGGCTCCGCCGTGCCTGGCACTGCCCCTTTTCTCACAACCCTCCCGTTGACATTTACCTAAATTCAGCCCTGTCCCTTCACGTGCTCGTTTGTGCCGACAGGAAGGCATGCCTATACATGGCGGTGGGGCTGCTTGAGGTCTGTGGGGTGCTAAGCCCTCATTAACTCCACTCACGCTGTCTTACTCTGCTTGCCAGTGCTTAAGCAGTGCTTTTTTTAAAAAGCAACCAATTAGCACCTCATCAGCTCCAATTAGAGGAGACAAAAGCAGTGTAAAGATAACTCAATGAGAGGGGGTGGCACAACATCATGTAATCTTTTAAGACAGCAGTGAGCATTCACTGGGCGAGCTGCGCTGGGCCTATTCACCTTTTTTACTTCCCTCTGGATGCATTTAAGTCTTTTTTTGCTGGGAAGCCGGGCCTCCCAGGAGTCCCAGAGTCTCTCATTCAGGGCTACCTGTTTACAGCTCACCGAACAGAAGGACCTAAACAATCCTATATTGTACGCCTGTTGCTTCCTTAAACTTAGGCCTCCACAATGGCATGTTTTCAGAAGCTGGGCAGAATAAGTTAAAGGCTGGCTTTATACTCATTAAGTGTTCTCCTTGTACTGTCTTCTAATTACATGGCAGGGCAACAATGTATTTTTTTTCTTCAATGGAGTTCTTTGGAGCAGTTAATTTGGTGCCTATACTAAATGCCCCAAAACATTAATTAGTGTGGAAGGAACCCTAATTTCCTCGGTGGCTTTCCTCTCCATTTACTTCCCTTGTTTTCACATAGGCTTGGATGAGCCTCTATAATGAAATTACCTCATTAATGCCTTTATTCTTGCAGAGTAACTCATTCAAGATCTACCATTTAGTTTTAATTTAATGCTGTCAAAAGCAAAAGGTGCATTCATGTCTTTGATTAGTGCTTTTTTTCCCCTTCTCTAAAGAGTGGACAGATTTAAATTATTAAGATGGCAAGTAGTGAGTTATAATTGGATACAAGCAGCACTTCAGTGAATATTAAATGCTTTCAAAGCCTGGTCTATGTGGTCTGCTGACTATTAACTGTGTCCAGTGAGTAATTTGGTGGGTTTTGAATTAACGGCACCTTAGCCACTGTGAAGCAAATTAAGTTTAATTTTGTTTATAAAAAACAATGAAGCTGCATTTATCAACACGACGGCCAGTCGTAACAGAGTTTTTCCCGTTGTCCTGTTCTGACCCCACCGCCTGGTTCCTTTTGCTAACGCAGGGTCCCATCCTGTACGTCACAGTCACGCAAAGTCCAGATGAGACCTGTTCGTGTATGGCCAACAAGACGGAGCCTTTCACTTGCAAGAACAACTGGGTTCTTATCACTGTCAGGAAGAAACCACTCCATCCACGCATGACCACGTTTTACCCTTCCTCCACACCTGTGCAATACTTCCCAGCCACCAGACTCTTAGCATTTCACAGAGATGGGGAAAACTTCACCCAGAGCAGAACTGAATAACGAAACGAAAGGAGTACTGGAAAACTGCTGTTGCAGCACGGAAAAAGCAACAACAACAACAACAAAAGGATGCATTCCCACAGCGACGATTTTCTGTACACAAAATGCAGTGAGGTTCATACAGGAGGCGGTGTGCAGTGGTTGTCCTGCATCTGCACCAGCAGCCTGTACCCTGCATTACTGCAGTGCAGCCTGCCCTCCCTCTGCGTTTCAGCCTTGTGCCAAAGGGGTCATGGCTAAGGGCAGAAGTGTGACGATGCTAATGTTGCCTCTGCTCTTCTGGGTTATGAGAAGCTGGATCTCGGGCTACTGAGGCCTATCATTAACTGTAGTAGATTTAAATTAAGCTTTGTCCTTATTTTATATTTAAACTAACAGTCTGCGTATTGATAAACATTGTTTCTGGATTTCCAGTTTGTTTTACCCCAGGAAGGAATGTATGAGAATTCTTGAGCAAAGAGAAGTCTTTGGGTTTTTGGACTACTGATGTTTCCAAAATACTGGGCTTTCCCTGTGAAGCACACAAGGGAAATACAGCATCTTAAGGGAGAGATTTTTTTTCTTCAGTTAGGATCTGGGGTAAAAATTTCAGTCTGGCTTTAACTACAGTTCTCCTTCAAGGCTTAAAGTACGACAAAACTTTAATCCTTATTTTTATAGACGTAAGTAATTGCTGCTGCAGGTTTTTGGTGCACTGGCAGGAACACTCAGGTTTGGATATCTGCCTGTTATCTGACTTCTAATTCTGGGTTTCAAGTGGGCATGAGAGCCCTCTCCTAATACATGGTGTTTTTGTGCAGTGTTAGTGACAGGTCCCAAAGTGAAGCTATTTCTCTGCACTGGCTTATTTTGCAATAAGAACATGCCACAGAGTCCTGTTCCTCTTCTAGGTCAGCTCAGAATGGTGGGGGTGGTTTAAAAAAAGCTAGTTTCAGTCCAGTCATTGTGCAAATAGCAAATGGTCCTCTGAGCCACATGAAGGCCCCAGTCCAGGTATTTTCTCAGTGCAATGTATGCTGCCAAATTTGTGTATTTCTGAACATTCAGCAGCATTCACTCATGGGTTTCCATTAGTCCAGTGACCAAAGCACTTGCTCAAGAAGCAAGATAGCTTGTCCAACTCTCTTTTAGTCTGTAGGAAGTATGCACATTTCAAATCACCACACCAAGCCTTTCTAGGAGAAAGGGTAAGAAATGATTCTGGCCATTCACTTACTGCCTTTTGAAGCAGGGCACTGTGCAGGAAGTCAGAAAGGGCAGACAAGACCCTTCAGCTGGGAGCTGTTTTCTCTCTGCTACAAGAACAGCTCCCATATTTCGTGTTCGTGTGAAATACAGTGCTAGAGGCAGGGGTTGGGAGCCTTTTCTACAAGGTTCATGGCCTTCCTGTAGGATGCCATGATTGTAGGAGTCACCCGAAGAGCTTGGCTTCTCCCTCTGGTCCAGGGAGTATCAGACAGAGCGAGCAGCTCAGGAGCTTGTTCACCGAATGAGCTAGTTGCACATGGCAAATCCAGCAGTACAACTGCATGGCTACAGGGAGCTGCCCTGAAAATCTGGGCTTCGTATGAGTGCTGATCCCAAGCCTTATTTGCCACAGCTTGAAGACAGTGTAGAATGTACATAGATGTAAACTCTGATGGGTGCCTGTAAGACAGGCACAGGAAAGGAAGCGTAGGTATAATCAGCAGGAATCACAACTGAAGAACACTACAGGGATCAACTGAAGTGACACACCATTTCATTCCTCAGCAGGCATGCAGCAAGAACAAACAGCAGAAACTGTGCCTGCAGAGCAGATGCGAGAAGAGAAGCGAGGGAATGGTGTAGAAAGGGCAGAAGGCTGGCAGAGCTGTCGGGCAATGGGATGGGCACCGTGTTCCTCGGGAAGTCCGTGCTGCTCTAAGGAAGAAGCACGGCAGGGTTGGCCTGGTTCTGTCCTTGCTGGCCCACAGCGAGCACCTTGAGGCAGCAAAGCAGGCAGTGCTGCACTGTGCAGATGTGTTTGGCAGCTCCTTTGCAGCAGCCACGTGCTTGCACCTTTGGATTGCAGGGCCAAGCAATGCTGCACGTGAAGGAACTGAGATGGACTAAAAGCAGCCGCTTTGACAAGTTACTTTCAAATCCCCTGATGAAATTATTTACGCCGTGCCCTCCTGATACTAGTGCTGATGTGCGGGAGGAAGCAGAAAGAGAAGCAGAGAAGGATGAGATGAGATGAGATGAGATGAAAGGGTCTCAGCCACTGATGGAATGAATTGCTCATCTGTTCTTGAGTTGGAGACAGCATAAAGCAACTTTAGGGAAGCTCACACAGCCGAGAAGCGCATCTTTGCTGTCCGTTTTCAAGGAGTATTCTTAGCATTGGCAGTCAGTTGCAAAGTGGAGAATTAACCACGCGGCGACAAATGATTGCTTGCCGGAGCTGATAGACTCTAATGCGGCCGTGCAGAGACTGCGGTGCGAGAGTGCCCCCTGTTGCTGCAATGAGACTTGTGAGAGTTCTGCGGGAATCGGTGACCGCCTGCGCAGAGGCTTCACAGCGATGAAAGGTGGAAAGCGTGGCACGAAAGTGGGAGGCTGACAAAGCCAGGAGGGTGTGTGGCAAAGCGCTAGAACAGCACAACGAGAACCAAGAGGCATGTGCATCCATAGAGCAGAACCTCTTGTTATCCTGGCAAAAACGTGGCTGTAAGGTCGTGCGTTACTCAGGCACAGAGAGGAGTCTGAGAAGAGGTGGAAAAATCTCTGCCCCATCACATAAGAGCAAGAGAAATACCACCACAAAGTAACGTGTCTGTGTGCAGCCCACTCCTTGCTCCCTGCAGCACAAGAATAGTCTTAGGCACACGTAAGTAAGTATCTCTCTTTGCCTTCCACTTAGCAGATACCTTTGAAAGGCTTCTGAAGCAGATAAAGTCCTGCTTTGGCAAAATCTTTCTTCCTGTTTGCTGGAAGCCTGGGCATCATCTACGCTGCATACTTCAGAGAGATTTTATTCCTGCACGTCATCCCTGCAGTGTTGAATTCCTTCCGATGACCTGGGGCTGTGAGGAACACCTGGTTAAGTCTTTTATTCAGTTTGATCAAAGGAGCACTGACACACAGCCAAGCATTTAGCTGAATGAGCGCTTGGCTATGAATAGCACAGATATTTGGACTCAAGTGCATGTTAGCAGCAATCAATTGAAATCTTCATAATGAAGGCCTGTGGGAACTAAAGGTGGATGAAAGAAGAGGAAAAGATGCTTTGTAGGGTTAGGTTAGGATATAAAGACCTGCATCTTGTAAGCAGATCAGCTGTTCCACGCAGAGCCAGTAGCATGCAGACACTGGTATTCTGCCCCATTCCCCATCACCAACAATAAGGTGGTTATGGTGAATGCAGGCTGAAATTCACGTCACATACTGGTGGATGTCACAGAACCATCCAGGACCGGGTAGGCTGAGTGATGGCAGGAGAAGAAAGCTAGTGATTAATGCAATACTATGATGGGAAAGGTTTGCATGCTACCCAGGTCTATAGATTGTGTATTGGCACGTGAAATACAGAGGGGTTATTAGAGGCAGCGAGTGAAAGCAACTGTTCTTCTGACAGCAACAGCTGTGACACCAGTGGAAACCAGCAAGCAATAGGATGATGGTTCCTTTTTTGAAAACAGTCAATGCATATTGCTTTCAAAGATATGCACAAGGGACACAGAGCAACACCAATGAAGAAAACAGGCAGCAAAAAGCTATCTGATCGAGCTGTGGCCTTATCACTTGGAGACAAAATGGGGCTTTCTCCACTTGCTGTAATGTCTATGCGTGCTTTGAGTTTATGGAGACAAAGTTTTTATCACAGAACCTAATAGGGAACCCTAGTCAAAACTTAGGAAAAATGCTATAAAAGTAGAATCATCCAGTGATCTTAGTAGTCTGATTCATTGTAGGAGAATCTCCTGAGATCCAGCAACTTGAAGAGCAGCTGTTTGACCCATATTGTTGATTGCAGTCAAATTGTTTAAAGAAGAACGAACAGAAGGGTGTTAGGAGGTGTAGGGACAAGAAAGGAAAGTTTGTGGAGAGAGGGAGAAAGAGAGGGAAAACATAAGTGACCAAAGTTGTGAATGGTGGAGAGATCTGTTTGCACACATGGAGGTCTGAGTGGGGATAATGCCTACAACCATGCCACTGGAGCAGACTGATCAGCTCTTCCCCATGCAGAGTTCATGGCTGAGAGAACAAGAACCACTGAGGGCTGCAGCACTGCTCTTGGCAACATAAAACACAGCCATTCTCACTGATCTATTGTGGTAACTGCTTATAGTTTTCACTAGAAGGGATGCAGATACACTCCATGTTTGTAATTATAGTCAGTAACAGAAGGCTCACCTTTCCCATCATAAGAAATATAGCTTCACCTGTAATCAGATTAATTGACTGATAATTTGGTTTACCTATAAAGACCTCTAGTTCTTATCTCAACTCTCAAATCATGGCAATTCACCTGCAAAACATTTTATTTAAAGAGGTTCTGTCTGCAATTTTTGTGCATATGGCAAAGAAAAGATGAAAAAAAATACATAGCTTGTAACTAGAAATATCTATTTGGCTGCAAGGCAGTACTGAGTTTTCTGTGTTACTGAGTAAAGACAAAATGAGCAAAGTAGTTAAGACCTCTGTTTGCAGCAGCCATTCTAGAGCATCTCTCAGTAGTGGCTTAGATGTTTTGGCCGATATTAAGGGCCCTGTGAACTGCCTTTTGGGTGCTGTTCTGCAGAGGAGAAGCTGCGATCCCTGGATGCACAGCAGTAGTGAGTTTGGAGTGAACAGCCAAAAGACAATCCAGTAAATTTACTGACAGAAATGGGTATCTCCTTAGCCAGTGGTCTCCAAGGCGTTCTGGATGAGTTTGGAGATCTCCATGGGAACCTGAGACATTTCTGATAAGGGATAGAAACAGAAGCAAGAAACCATGCTGAAGGACAAAGACAGTAATTCATGTCCTAAGCCTGTTTACATATGTACCTCGGAAAGGTATAAAGAGCAATTCACTTTCAGCAAAAACAAACCCCTGTATGAAATCACAGAATGGCTTAGGTGGGAGGGAAGCTTAAAGATCACCCTCTCACCATGCGTTTGTTGCTAACCACCAGCTTAGGCTGCCCAGGGCTCCTCAGATGTCTCCAGAGATAGGGCATCCACAGACTCTATCAGCAGCCTCTGCCAGCTCTTGCCACTCTCTGAGCAAAAAATGTCTTCCTAACATCTCACCTAAATCTCTCCTCTTTTAGTTTAAAGCCATTCCCCCTTCTCCTATCACAATCAGACTGTATAAAAAGTCAGTCCCCCTCCTGCTTGTAAGCTCCCTTCGGTATTGAAGGCTGCATGAGATCTTCTCCAAGCTAAAGAAGTCAAACTCCCTCAACCTTTCTTCATAGGAGACAGAAGAAGGCTCCTCTGCGGATCTGAACACACGGGGGCCTCACAGTGATTGTTCTGCACACTCCGGACTCCTTAATGTGGATTATCTCTGGTGTGAAATGCTTCCTTGGGGATGGCTTGGTGAGTGTTACGCTGGTAGCACCATGTATATGGATGTAGTTCTACACACACATACCCAAGCATATACATATTGACACACTTACAGGTAAAGAATCAGCTTGCTTCACCACCTGGAATTCAGTAGTAACTTCTAACGTACATGTGTTAGAGCACCTGAGACCACACTCAATAGCTCTGGGATGTGTCTAGCTTCTCCTAGAGCTCGCTGTAGGGCCCTGGGAGACCTCTGTGTCACAACACAGGGCCCTGGGGTCCATACTGTGGTCCCCTGGGGTTCTGGGTACTGTTGTAGGGTGCCCTAAAGTACACTGGGACCCTTGGGAGACTTAGGAAATCTAGGAAGGCTGCCCTGAAATATGAGAGCAGATTGAAGTGGTGGGATCTGATTGAACAGGGAAGTGATTTCCCTGGGAAATGCACTTAAGAGTGCACTGAGAGGTCTCTGCAGTGCTCTACAGCACACTGTGGAGCTAATGGGCACATGGGGACAAGAAGACCCAGGTCCATAGAGGGAGAGAGAAGAGAAGCGAGAGACAGATGTGTTGTTGGTAGGAAGATTTGCTTGGGCAAAAGAGCAGGAAGAACATGATGGGGACGTGCGGTGGGCGGCAATATGCTATCCAACGTCAGCGTTTCTGATGAGGTTACGTGGTGTGGTTGAGCTTGTTAGTTTAAAACTGATTCACTCATCTTTCTTAGAAGTATTTACCAAGAAGCATTTTAAGAATACAAAAAGGTTTTAATTGGAAGGCCGTCCTGGGCAGCAGGGTGCTGAAGTGTGACTGTTGCTCACAGGGCCTCGGCTGCAGCATCAGCACGGGAAGAAAAGTACAAGGCCGGGCCCGAAGGGTCAGACTGCGTGCAGAATGAGACATTGCCGGCGGGCCTGGGGCAATTCCGAGAGAAGGAGCTCAAGGCTCCGCGCTGCTAACAGACCTCATGGTCCGCACCTCACCGCCACGTAGCTGCGACCCGCCGCAACAGGAAGTAAACATAGCGACTTCCTGCAGGCCGCGCTAGGCTCCGAGTTCCAGCAGACTCTATGGCCGTTGGTCTTCCATGTGAATCGCGCACGCGTGCTAAACCATAGTAGAGGTCAAGCAGCGCGCATGCGCAGCGGCTCTTTGCTGCTCCCCGCTGACTGCGGTGCGACACTGCACGTACCGTAACGGCGGCACCTGCGCGTTGCCGTGCGCGTGCGTACTAGAGTCAGGAGGCCCCGGTTCAATAGAGCTCAGCGTGCTGCTGGCGTGCCGCTGTCCCTGCAAAAAGACGCTACTTCCGCGTTACCGAGCACGTGCGTTTCACTTTCTGGAGGACTGAAAACCATAGATAACAGCAGACCGGTGGCGTAGGCGTCAACTACAATCAGACGCTACTTCCGGGAGCACAGGAGCACGTGCAGCAAGCCCTAGAGAATATTACCATAGAGAGAGCCGGCTGCAGATTCGGAACGACGGTGAACAACACTCCCCTGTTCCAACAGCCATTCACCCCATGGGTCAAAACCTGCGCTAGCAGAAAGTTGACCACACACATTACGGACCGTTGAACACAACCGGAACTCCTTTCCTAAAACCTTTCACTAAGACCCAGCGCAATCGCACCTCATATAGAACGTTACGTCTTCCCCGTTACTACCTTGGTATCTCGAGACCTCTCTTCTAAGTCAGAGCGGGAAGCAGTATCGAGACCAACAGCTCTGAACGGCCTTTCCCCGTAGACTCTATGCTGTCTCTTTTCTCTTTCTCCATTCACGCTCCAGACCGAGCCCCGACACCGGACCGCTTTGCTCCCATCTGTCTCCGCTCCGCGCTCGCTGGAAGCTGATTGGCTTAGCGCCGAGGTCAATTTGCATACTCCCGCCCCCCGCCGCTAGTGCTGAACTGCGCCACCTTCCGGATGCAGCGCGGTACTGCAGCGTGGCTCTGAGACGATTCACCATCAGCTCCGAACCTGGAATTGATTACTAACTGCAGAGATTCTTAGTCACGGCATTTCAGTTTGCAAATTAAATTTTATAAAGTGGTATTTCGCTGAGCTTCCGTGCCAAGTAGGCTGAAGAGCTGATCAGTGTGTTTATTTCTGTATGATGGAACTTATACACCATCCAGACCTTACAAAAAAATACATTGGCTGGAGAAATGCATTACAGTTCAGCACAGCACATACAGCACAGGAAATCCCCCAGGTGAGTTGCAGGAGGAAGCGTTTTTTCACATCAATCCCTGTATCTTATTCAGGCTCGTTAAGAGGTGTGGATGCAAAATGACAGAGGTTGTGGCAAAATGAAAGAGGCATCACTGTTGCAAAACGTTTTGTAAGTTGGATTAAAATGCTGAGACTGTATTTGTTTTAGACAAGGCACACAGCAAAAAAAAAAGCCACCCAAAGATTGCTTTTTTTTCCTTTAGCTGTGAGAACTGCAAACAAAGCAATTTCTGTAATGATGGTTATGTGCAGTGCTGCGCTCTGTTGCACGGGAGTTCTTCACACTGAGAACGCTGCTTGGAATATTTCTTCACACTTCCTTCACTGGCAATTGAGAAGCGGCAGGGCTCCCTTTCTCAGCAGAAGCAGAATGATAAATAGGAGCGAATGCTGGCAATGAGATACTGCTTGTTGAATACTTTTCCATTTTTTACACATCTGTACACTATGCCTTTGTTAACAGGAAAATGATATAAGTTACTGTAGTATTCCACCATGGTTAGAGAAAGAACTGTAAAAGAAACAGTTTAGAAGAAACAGTGATTTTTGGTTAAAAATAGAAATGAAACACTCATTTCCGTATTTATATATTGGAAACACTCTATTTCTAAATTACATATAGAAGTGAGCATTAGGTATTGTGGTCTCAGCACTGAATGGAGCTAGTGACGCTCAACATAGCAAAGTGCAAGGATTTACACTTGGGCTGGAGGAATCCAAGGCTGGAGGAATGCAAGGCTGCACAGACTGGAGGGAACAGTCCTTGAGAGCAGCCCTGCAGAGAAGGACCTGGGGGTTCTGATAGATGAAAAGCTGAACATGAGCCAGCAGTGTGCATTGCAGCTCGGAAAGCAAATGGCATCCTGGGCTCCATCAGCAGAGGGGTGGCCAGCAGGGACAGGGAGGTGATTGTCCCCCTCTGCTCTGCTCCTGTGAGGCCCCATCTGCAGTGCTGTGTCCAGGTCTGGAGCCCCCAGTACAAGAAAGACAGGGAGCTGATGGAGAGGGTCCAGAGGAGCCACAGAGATGATCAGGGCACTGGAGCACCTCCCCTACGAGGACAGGCTGAGGGAGCTGGGCTTGTTCAGCATGGAGAAAAGAAGGCTGCGGGGTGACCTCATGGCAGCTTTCAGTACCTAAAGGGAGCCTGCAAACAGGAGGGGAATCAACAATTTGAAAGAGTTGATAGTGATAGAACAAGGGGAAATGGTTTGAAGTTGAGGGAGGGAAGATTGAGGTTGGATGTCAGGGGAAGTTCTTTGCTATGAGAGTGGTGAGGTGCTGGAACAGCTGCCCAGAGGGGCTGTGATGCCCCGTCCATCCCTGGAGGTGTTCAAGGCCAGGTTGGATGGGGCCCTGGGCAGCCTGGGCTGCTATGAAATGTGGAGGTTGGTGGCCCTGCGTGTGGCAGGGGGTTGGAGCTTCGTGATCCTTGAGGTCTCTTCCAAGCCTGGCCATTCTGTGATTCTGTGGGCTGAAGTGATCAGAGGCAAGTTGGTGGCAAAAAGGGAAAATACGAAATACCTTTGTCTTTATTCCTGTCCCCACTTTTCCTTAAGATTATCACGTGTCACTGCACCCAGAATCACGAAATCAATGGAATGACAAGCAAAACAGCAGATTTTTCTTTTAATAAAAACGCTCATTTTCCTAGGATAAACCTCAAATAAATGTTCTAATTCTCAAAGCCTTCAGCTGAAGCCATGTGGCAATACACGTAATAAAGTGTAATCCTCCTTTTTGCGACATCCACAACTGCTCTGCCAGCACTTTTTACTCACACAGATGCCACTTCTCCTCAAACAATAGAGCTTCGTGTGGCACTCCGGGGAAGGATTCCCCACCCAAAACAGGGGCGGAGCACGGGGAAGCCGTCTGGAGATCTCTGTGGCTCTCTGTGGCGACTGTGCAGGTAGAGGCGGCTGACAGAAGCCCAAGACCACACCACCGCCGGCCCGTGGCTCCCAAACGCAGGCCGCTCCGCCTGCGGCCTATCCCACCGCCGTTGCTAGGCAACGCGCTGCGAGCCGCCGTTGCCTCACAGCCGATTCGCCCTCAGGTTCGGGTGGCGGCGAGGAAGGAAAGAAATTAAATCAGATTTCAGTAAAACCGAAAACGAATAAATGAAATCAGATTTAAAATCAGATTTAAAGCGGCGGCTGCGATTCAATCACTGCCTCCCTCGCTCGCAGCGTGACGAATGTGCGGAGGGGCGGGGCGGGGCGGGCGGCGCCGGTGGCAGAGCGGGAGGGCGCGGACCATGGCGCTGCTGAGAGGTGAGGATTTCGCTAGCGCCGTTCGGCACCTTTCGGTTCTTCTCGACGCCTTTCGACACTTTCCGGCCCTTCTCGGCCCCTTTCGGCCTCTGTGGGCTCTCGTCGGGCGGCTCCCTGCCGTCTGTGGGCCCCTCGGCGCGGCCCGAAGGTCCCGGTGTGGGCAGTCCGGGGTTCGGGCCTGGGAGCGTCCGTATGGTAATTTCTGCCCGTGGTCGTAGCGACAGCTGAGCGGCTGCGAGAAGCTCCGTCAGCTCCTAAGTGGTTTGCGCGGACGTTTCGGCGGAGCTGCGCGGAGCTGTGGGCGTTGGTGGTCGCCTCCCTGTGCGCTCAGCTGCCGGCACCGCACCGTTCTTCCCTCTCTGCTTCTCATAGGGCTGCTTTTAGCTGCTTACGGGCCCGGAAAGATCGCTCTACCCCGGGAGTAACAGTTGCATAGAGGATCTGCAACGTCTGCCTTTGCCTTTGGAATCCACCCACTTGCAAGCATGCCTGCAGGGCTGCTGGAACTAGACGTTCTTTGAGGTCCCTCCCAGCCCAAACCTATTTTGTGATCCAAGTCAGGCAGTGAGTGCTTAAACCAGCATCCGGGTGTTTTTCCAGTTGAGCTTTTGATTCCTTCTGCAGCTCAGGGGCATCTGTAGGAGCTGTCTCTCACATCTTCCAAAATTGGAGTAATTTCACTCCGAACCCTATTGCGATTGGTTCAGTTTGGCATAACTTGGCTGCTGGGTGAGGTTGTGGTTTCCATATTTCCTTGCTAGTTTGTCTGTGCCTTCTTGTTTTGTCTGGAATTAGTTCTATGGAGCTGCCCCATAGCAGCTGGGAGATGTGGACAGTGGGGCTGAAAGAGAGGTGTTGTAAAACAAGGCTGAAGTGCAAAGTCCCTAACCCCAGTCTGTTTGTAAAGCCATGCTTTGTGATTCAGCAGACGGTGAGGGTATCCAACCTGCTGGTCAAAAGGAGAGAAAATTCTGCTGACTTGGTCAGGAGCCTGTGCTGACAGCAGCTGTGCAGGCACAACCATGGAGGAGATGGGCAGGAATCAGTGGAGTGGTGAATGAGAGGCACAGTCAGAGCTGTGCTGCTGGGAGAGCAGGCTAAGGAACATCAGCAGGCCTTTAAAACAGAGTTTGAATTCTGATTAAATAAGTGAAAAACAACAGTGGATATAGCAGGCAGCCTCATTTTGCTCCACTGTGTGCATGTAGGTTGTAGTGTTTGTCCCAAGCCCACAGTAATGCCTGTGTTCCTTTTTGACCTCTAAACACAAAGGGACTTCTTCAGAGATACATGTTTTAGTGGCTACTCTTAAAAACCTGAGGAGTGGGTTTTTTGGATGCATTATCTTTTAGGTCACTTCCAAGCCAAGTCATTCTGTGGTTCTGTAATCATGCTTACTCCTTGCAGGACATAAATGCTGCGTCTTACAGTTTTTGAGTGGACAGCATATCAGCACTTTAAGGGAGCAGCAGAATTGTGCTTAGAAAAGACTTATTTTTAAGGTCTCCTCAGTACTGTAGAAATAAGCCCATGGTGTGAGGGATCATTTTATTTTCCTATTTTTATGGTTTAAAAATCCATGTTGTTTTTCACATTCTTCCTCATCCTTGAAGCTTCAAGGATAAGGACCTTGCTCAGTCTGCGCTAGGGGATTTCCCAAATCATCTTCTGAGCGTAACTTGCAGTGCTAGGACTTGTCAGTGCAGCATGGCTGCCCTTCAGCAGTTCGGAAAGTCCTTTCCTGCCGAGCATGTGATCTGGGATCTGAATGTATGAGAGATGGAGGAGCACCCTGACTCTGACAGCAGAGTGACAAAGGCAGTGGATGAGAATCCTTGGAAGCAATCAGAGCAGTGTTCACCAGCAGCTTAATAAGCAGACATTTCCATTTGCAGTTATTCTTCCATCTGTATGTATCTCTCCTGCATTACTTAAAATACCAGCAGGCATTCGGTGGCAGCTGCAGGTGGGTGTGTGAGCTCTGTTGTTCAACTAGGGGAAAGTTCAGAGCCTGCTCCCACTTGTGCTGGCACACAGCACGGAGCTGTGGTGAGCAGGAGGTGTCCTGGCTGGGGCAGAGCTTTGCTTGAGCAGAAATCACCTTGGGGTCCCTCTGGTCAAGCATTGACAACAACACAACAACAGATTATTTCACAGGTGTGTCCACTGCGGGATCTTACAGATGTCCCTTTCCTGCCTGTAAAACACTGTTATTAATGTCTGATGTAGTGTGTCTTCTTCATAGCCAAGCCATCTCCTTTTTACAAACCTTTTCTTGGAAAAGGGATGCTCCTGGACTCTTCCCAGCTTTTCCTTCTGACCATTAATTCTGGCATACCTCCCACACCTGAAGTATTGCTGCATCACTTGAACTATTTGGGTTCTTGCAAATTTAGGATGTTACTCAGTTGAGGATAACCTCATTTTCTCCCTAATACACTCTTTACCTGTACATTTTTTTTAACGTATTCATTCTCTTTGGTATCTCTGTTACCTCATAGAAAGGAACAAAAAATGCAGACCAGCTGTTCCTTGTTCTGTGCAGCTGCATAATTCTTGCTTCTCTTGCAGGTGTGTTCATCGTCGCAGCAAAGCGGACTCCTTTTGGCACCTATGGAGGGCTGCTGAAGGGCCTCTCAGCCACTGACCTGACAGAGCATGCTGCTCGGGCTGCGCTGGCTGCTGGCAAGGTCCCTCCTGAGATCATTGACAGTGTGATCGTTGGCAATGTCTTGCAGGTTGGTAGCGTGGAAATCTGGCTGGTGGGTGAATGTTTCAGTATCTCCTTCACTATGGTGCCATACATAGTTATTTCTGCTTTGCAGGCAAGAATAAAACCAGAGGGCTGCAGATGGGATGGGCGAGTAGCATTCACAGTGTAGTGTTTCCTGTTTCTGTCTAAGGGACATACCCTGCATGATTTGGGACATTACTGGGAGCAAGGCTTAGCTTTCTTTTTTTAGGACCGCAGATAATAGTTTTAAGCAGGAGAGGCTGATCTCTACAACCATACAGATTAATTTAGTGGCTATTTGCTAATCTCCAGCATGTTTTTCCTGTTTTCATGCCTTGAGCTGGAATGAAATCTCATCGTTAGAACAGGCTGGTGTGCAATTAGAGCATCACACTTGCAACATTTCATAGTTCAGTGACTGCAAAGCAGCAGTTGTGTCTGTATTTTTCACGGTTTTGGAGTTTTTTTTTCCCCCTGAGTCAATCTGAGCAATTCCAGTTTATCTTGAACTAACTGCTGCTTCCTGGTCAGAATCTGGTCTTATGTTGGTCTTTTGTGTGTATGCTGGGAAATAAGCAAGAAGAGAAAACACAAGACCTTAAGCTAGTGACTTCAGAGCCTTTATGTCTGTAGCACCATTTTTGTCACGATGTCTCTTATGTCACAGCCTCTGCATATTCAGACATTAGTCCTTTTTGATAATATGCGTTTAATTTTTTGAAGTGAATCAGAACTTTTCTTCCAACTAGCAGGATTTCTCTTGAATGTCCACCTGTCTTCTGCCAGTAATTCTGTCACAACATTTGGACATTTGTCACAACATTTCGACTTCTGACCAAAACTTTTACTTTCAGAAAGAGTGAGCATAACAGACCTACTGTTTGTTCTTCCCGCAGAGCTCTCCAGATGCTATTTACATTGCAAGACACGTTGGTTTACGTGTGGGAGTCCCTGTCCCAGTTCCAGCCCTCACCATCAACAGGCTCTGTGGCTCTGGTTTCCAGTCCATTGCTAACGGATGCCAGGTACTAAGTTCTTTTCTGCTTGTATTTCTTCATTAGTTGTAACTTATCACATCTTTATTAAGAGAGAGGTGTGGAAGCTTGTACTGTGTGTTTGAGATGAGTCTTACTATGGGTTTCCAGGTACCACTGGTAGAGGCTTCATGCTGCACGTGCATGGTTGTGTGCCAGAGTTCAGCCTCCACAAAAAAGCGCCATTTTTAATGGCTGGTTTCAAAGATGGTCATTGCAGCTATTTTGAGTTCAGTGTAAGGAATGCAGCAAGTGTTAACCAGTGAGATAGAGTTCAGCTGTACAGTGGTTGCATTCTGTGATCCTGTTGGCATGAATTAAAATTACTGGGAGTCAGAACCACAGATGAGGGCTTTTATCTTTTGTCCATTGTTTATATTCCCACCTAGTTGGCTGTGTAAGCAGCAATCTGTGCTTTTCAAGTGTTTCTTCCTTCAAAGACCCAAACTCTTTCATGGGTATGATAATTTATAGCAGCTAGGTGAATCATTTAAGGAATTTGTTAGTGGTCAGATGGTCTGTTTGCAGTTTAGGACTTTCAGGCTCTGCAGACGGTAGCAGTGATGAATTAGTGTGTGGTTAGGGTTTCTTTTGGCTGTTTACTTGGCTGATGTTTTCTAAAACTTTTTCTTTTGAAGTTTCTTTGGTTTTGTGGTAGGGATGTTCAAAACCAAGCCAAAACAAAACCACGTGCTCAAACATCTGTTAACGTAACCATACAACCATAGAGATGCCATCAGGTTCTCAGTCCTGTCACGTAGGTGAACCCAAATTCTCTTCCTCTTCACTGGTATGTCCATTCCTCATTGATGGGTGAAGTGAGGAATGTGCGAGACAGAGACAGACCCCAATCCTTATGGTAAACCTTTTGTAAATACATGCAATCAAGCATGAGTTCATTCTGAGCGTGGCTTCATAGATAGCAATGTATTTCTGTAAAACAGGTTGTTCCTACCTTACAGAAGCAGCGTTACATCCTTGGTTTTTGGATTTATTTTTGTTGTTGTTGTTGTTGTTAACAGGAAATATGCCTTAATGACTCAGAAGTGGTTCTGTGTGGTGGAGCTGAAAGCATGAGCCAGGCGCCTTATGCAGTTCGGAACATCCGATTTGGAACCAGACTAGGAGCAGAACTCAAGGTCTGATACTTGTTATAAATTTGTTTTGCAAATGAAGTTGTGTTTACAGAGGAACATATGCTGTGAGGCATGTAGGCACTAGACTCCTGGAAGTGAAGTCATTGCGTATTAGGTTCAGATTTAGATGTTCAAAGGGTATATCCAGTATCCAAACATCACCAAAGTTGTAGGTTCACAATTTTATTAAGAATACCACTTTTCTCCCACTTCTAAAACAGTGCTTGAATTCCTCTTCCAAGATTAGTGTATTAGTAAAGTCTTAGAGTCAAAATTCATTTGATGCATTCCGTCAAAGTATTGTCTATAATATAAAGGCTATTCTCAAACTTCTCAGGGCCATGTGTGAATGGAAAGAACCACTGTAGGGCCTGGTGTGAAATAGAATAGCAAACGAGAGCTTGCATACTGCTATGTGGTGTTCTTGTTCTAATCTATGTACAGTATCTGTAGGTGACTTGGGTTAATTTTACGAGGTGACTTCAGTTCCCAAGAGGCCGGTGGAATAATTAGGAATTAACAATAATAAATGTTAATATTGCTCAGCTTTAACGTGTTCTTTAAATAATGTTCCTTGCAGTTGGAAGACACGTTGTGGGAAAGTCTAACTGACATGCACATTAAAATCCCAATGGCAATTACAGCTGAAAATCTGGCTGCCAAACACAACATCACACGAGAGGACTGCGACCGATACGCATTGAAAACACAACAGAGATGCAAAGCTGGTTAGTAGATGTAGGAATTGAAGTATTTTGTTTGAGGCCAGTTTCAAATCTTGTTTTTAGCAGCAATTGGAATTATCTTTGAAGTTTTATGTAGCTCGTGCGTGTGAACATCATTTGTCTTCTGATTTGAAGAGGCTCCAATTCATGCTTTACTTTGCTCTGGATGGAAAGAGCCTGCTCCAGCAGGGCTGATTTGGAATATATGAAGAGTTAGAGCAAACAGAATCTCAAGATGTATCTGAAGGGGGAACGTTTGTTCAGGACCTGCATTTAAACTGTTTGCTGGACACTTTAGATATGGCCAAAGCCATAATTCAGGGATGTTGCATTACTGCAGCTGATTGTTAGTGTCAGTAGGATTGTAGGGCACAGGAAAGTAGGATGTGTAGTGGTCTTTGTGGATTTCAACATATACTGCAACCCCCAAGAAGAAAAGATCTAAGCATACTTTTAGGTTCTAATAATGTTGATTTTAACAGCTGCTACTCTTGAAAACAGACTTAATGTTTTTTTTTAATGTGAGTGGGAGTGCTGTTTTTATTCCTCCCTGCTGATCTAAATGAATTCATGGAGCCTTCACTACAAACAGTGCCACTGAAGAGACTTTTGCTTATTTCTTGTTTTATGTATGATGGATAAGACTCCAGCTTGCTGGTTTTATTTATGTTTGTGCATTCACATTAAGGAGACAGTCCTATGGCTACTCTGGGATGAAAAGAATCTTGTAAAACTTGTTAAAAATGCCAGAAGCCAAACATCAAACGTGGCAGTTTCTGAGAGTTGGAGCTTCTTGGCTCTCTGATAAGCTCCAGAGCTGCAGAATAAAGTAACAATACATGAATGTATACGAAAAATAAATCTAGTGGGTTAAGGATTGGGGAAAAGTGGTGTTATTTAAACTTGAAATAACACATCAATATTGGAAGCTTTCTGTGGAGAAGTTTTGGAGTGTGTTTGTACAGGCTTTGTTGTGTTCTGAAAACTAAGCAGTAAGCCCCCAGCTGGCTTATTTAAACAAAATAAACTATAAACAGCAGTGTCTCTGAAGCTCTAGCTAAGACAGATCAAAAGTTGTGGGCACACAGAAGTGGGATTATTGGTCATGCTGGGCAGTCATCTCCTGCTATTTTTGTAAGAGACCTTTTATTTTCTTTTTGTGGTTTCAGCTCAAGATGCTGGTCATTTCAATGCTGAGATGGCTCCAATTGAAGTGAAAACAAAAAAAGGGAAAGAAAGTATGCAAAAGGACGAGCACCCGAAACCCCAGACCACTTTAGAACAGCTGGCAAAACTCCCACCTGTCTTCAAAAAGGATGGGACAGTCACTGCTGGGAATGCTTCAGTGAGTACGTCACTGCCTTGGATTACGATGGTGTCACCTTCTGTGCTCTCCTAGTTTGTTGTCCCTGTACTGTCCTGCATTTTCTCACTGGGCCTGCTGCTGCTTGTCTTTGTAGCACAGTTAGTATCCTCTATAGTCCAAACCACGTTTTGCTTTTGCTCAGAGCAGGCTCGGAGCTTAGCAGCATGTCGGTAGGGTCAGTTCCTCTTCCAGGCATGATCTTAATTCATTGATTAATGTTCTTTGGGCCAGAATGATTGTTGTAATGATATAATCCAAATTCCTGCTTAAAATAGATCATAACCACAGTGTGAGTGTCCGTAATGTGTCTTTTATAATTGTACATCCATTATCTAATATTAATGGGGCCCCTGCAAATATACAGAATTACGTTTCCAACGTAAGGGAGACTTAAGTGGAAAAAAAATTTACTTTTCTGAAAACATTAAAATTAATTAATCATCTATTTGACCTTCATAGTCCACAGAGTAGTGAAAGATCACTGTATGTTCTGAATAAACACCAATACAGCAGCTTATTACATTTTAACAGCAGTGTCATGGGCTCAGTTTTTTTGTTGAGGGACATTTTTAGCTTAAAATGTGATTTTTTTGTTTGTACTTTCTCCACTAAGAGTACTTTTCTGTGTTGCTACAAGGGGGTGTGTGATGGAGCTGGTGCAGTCATCATTGCCAGTGAATCAGCACTCAAAAAGCACAGCCTCACTCCTCTGGCAAGAATAGTTGCCTACCACTCATCTGGCTGTGACCCTTCCATAATGGGCATTGGTAAGTTGTTATAGCATTAAGCACAGTTAAATTCTTCTGTTGGGCATTTTAGGGAGCATATGCCATGCCTGACCTAACATCGCAGTCCCTGCACCACTTTTCCCCCCCCCTTCTTACAGTGTCTTTTAGTAAGTCAAGAAAATAGGTATGCTCTCATTTAAAAACAAACAAACAAAAAACGGACAGATTTTATCCTGACGTTTGCCTTAGATTCCCATTAATGTTTAATTATGAGTTGTTTTGCTGAAGGAATACTGGCTTTGTCCACCCCTTTCATTATTTACTGTGTTGCTTAAGTTAAGACTGGGTTCCAGCATCAGGTATTACTCTGGTAAGCCCACTAATCATTTTTTCCTAGTCTCATATTTTATGTTTTCTAATCAAGTAAGCTGTTAATGCAAACAAACCTTCAAAGCTGATCCAGACATGCCAGGGTTTTTCCCTTCTGTTGGGTTTGCAGACAGCATTGTACCCCACCATTACTTTTCCTTTCTGCTGTTTTCTTCAGAGAACTCATTGTTGGCTGGTTTCATGTGTCAGTGCAAATGCAAATGAAGCATTGTCAGATTTGCTTTCTTACTCAGGCTATCTGACTAAGCCAACCTTCAAAGCAAATGCAGAGGGAGGGTTTCTTTCGCTAGGCTTCTGGAGTCATTGTGCTTTGTAAGCCAGACCATTGTTTGCAGGTCAGGCAGCTCTTTTAGCCTGTTTAAAAACTTCATAAATCATACGGAGGAACATTTCAGTCCTTAACTCCACAGCAACTGAAAAAAACCAGATGAGATTCATAGACATGACAGCAACAGATCTGAGAACAGAGGAGCTCAGATGGAGCAACTGCCCTTTCACATACTGATAATGTTGGGCAGACAATGTCTAAGTGATAGAATGCATTATTTAGAAAAAGAGGCTGTGGAGGGAGGTGCCCTTGGCTGTCCTTGATGGTCTTTGCATTGTCCACAGGAGGCCTTCCCATTACTCTGGTACATAACGAGCATACTAAAATCAGTCTATAAAGAGAAACATTTAGGGTCTGGTATTAAGCCTAAGCCTTTCTAATGATCCACTGAGCTTTGACCTGAGCCCTTTCTTCTTTTAATGTTTCTGTCTTTTGGCTCATTTACTCATTTTTATGTTTTTTATTCTTTGAGCTGTGTGGTGTCAGCATTTCTTGGTAGTGAAACGTTCAAGTCATGTTTTATGATGGCTTTTGTTCATCTAGCCATCAGCTCCCATCTGATTTTGTAATCTTTGACCTACAGGCACATATCTAAACAGCCCTTTCAAACTCTCTTTGAATATCTCTTTCCTTGGGTAGCTGTGCTTTGAGATTAATCTCTCCTACTGACTTATATCAGGTTGTAGCTTTCTTCTAGAGACAGTTTTATTGCCAAATTCTGCAATATTATCCAAAAAAATCCTGTTTGTTTTCGTTCTTCAGTTGGCTGTTTCAGTCTGGGTCTGAGGAATGTTTTGCTATGTGGTATATTTCATTTTATTTTAATAAAGAAATAAAATCTTCAAGTAGAAGTTTTGTAGTTAAGTTTTACGGTCAACACAAAAACATCAATACCCATAACTAAACACATGACCACCAGACCTCTAAACGTGTCTTTTTATATGTATCTGGAGGCTGCAAGTGGTGAGGAAAGAATAAGCTGAAGCCAGGAGTACTGGAGAGGGGGAGTTGCCTCAAAATGCTCTTGATGTCTTTTTTGTCTAGTGGCTGGCTTCTTGACTTGAAACCTATGTGTGTGTCTAACAGTGTAGCTCAGCAGTAAGGGTGCTCCTTGCTTTCCTCAGCAGTTTGTGGGTGAGGCTGCCACGTAGTTTTCAGATCTTTCAGTTCTTTTACCACAATAGTAGAGCAGGTGAGTGACGTATCCAGAGTACACTGCCTTTGCAGGCACTTATGAGAGGCAGTCTGATGAGGCCTTATGAAGCTATCCTATGTGTAGCATGTTTATAAGGCTTAATTTATGTTTCATTTAACTAACTATGCATACCATTTTCCAAACAGGCCCCGTTCCTGCAATTACTGAGGTTCTGAAGAAAGCAGGACTGACTTTGAAGGACATGGATTTGGTAGAGGTAAGAGTCTTTAATATGGACAACGGGGTTGCTGGTCTTTTTAGGAGGAACACTACACTCAGTGTGTTTCCATTTAACACAGGGTAGGTGTTCATGCATGCCTGCAGCCCACCGGTCCTTGCTTGCCTGTCTGACCTTTGTCCAGCTTGTTTCAGCCACGCAGTTGCATGGTCATAACTAAAGTCGCAGACACGTGAAGACTGAAAATGGCCTGATAGCATTCCGTAGGAAAAAAAGCTACAACACGAGGCTGTTCTGTTGGCTGTATGTCATAAACACATGCATTGGAACCCTTTTTTTAATGAAGTATAATACATATTTGCTTTGTATCAAGTATGCCAGAAGGATGTGAATTTGTTTTGCTGGCGTGATGATTTATATGTCATCTGAATACATGTCAAAAGACAACGTTCAATATTTTTTCAATCAGAATGGCTTGGAGAAGTGCATCTCATTTAATCTTGTGTGTGCCCTGCTGAAAGCTTTTGTGGGAAGTCGGTGTAAGCAGTTGTGTCATTTCTCCCATGTTTCAGGTGAATGAGGCATTTGCACCTCAGTATCTGGCTGTTGAGAAAGTGTTGGGCCTGGACCCTGAAAAAACCAACGTCAATGGAGGTGCCATTGCTGTGGGTCACCCTTTGGGTGCTTCAGGATCGCGAATCACAGCTCACCTGGTTTATGAATTAAGGTACGTTTGTGACTTAGAGCTGCTGGTAGTGAATTCACAGCTGCAAAGGAGTTTTAACACAGGTACTGTGCGGCTAAAAATCTTCCAGTCCACTGACCCTGTTATCACCTTTCTCCTCTAGACCATTTCCAGAGATTTTGGTTGTTTTGGAATGCTTAGCACAATTTTAGCCTGAATTTTCCACTTTTTTTCTTTCTCTTTCCACTTTCTGTTGTCTTCAGAGCAGAGATCACTGAATGGGATCTCTGTACAGCCTGGTCTGGTGGTTGGCAGCCCTGCACGTGGCAGGGGGTTGAATCATTATGGTGCTTCATTATGGTGATCATTATGGTGCTTTTCAACCCAGGCCATTCGATGATTCTGTGTTTCATTCTATGAGTATTTTGCTGGTGCTTACAACACTCACAGGAGTTCAGCCATAAAGCCTCAACTTGCAACTTGCAAAGAAAAAATGCTTGCTTGTGGCTGTAGAAGAAGGAGCTTTTAAAAACTCCCACGGCAGTATAATTTTACTTGAATTATTGCCTTTTGTAGTATATGAGTTAAAGCAGTAAGTATCCCTGATGGTATTCCTTGCCATTTAGTACATCTAAGATCAATATGATGTACCAACTTTTAAAAGGTCCAAGACCCAGACCTAGAACTGTTTTTTTCTACAGAAATACTTCTGCAGCAGTGGAGGCTTTGTGATATTTTTCTAAGAAAAAGAACATACACATACAAACCTCATCATTAGTAGTACCTTTGAAATGTCAGTAGCCAGTTTCTGTTTATAAAATCAGGACCACTATTACTGTGGCTTTATGAGTACAAGTCATTTTCACTGTTTTTTTTTTCGGCACAGGCGTCGTGGTGGCAAATACGCAGTAGGGTCAGCTTGCATTGGAGGTGGACAAGGTATTGCTCTTCTCATCGAGAACACAGCTTGAGAAGTTGTGGAGCTGGCAGCGTTGCCTGAATTACCAGTTCTCTGAAAAGCTTTGGCTTTTCTGATGGTAAACCATCACTGTAATCCCTTCACATACAACCATTCCTGCAAGGTAACGGTCTGAATTCTAAACAAGAAGATTCAGTAATGTCTAATACCAATATAATTTCACACTGGTGAAGTATTTTCTAAAAGCCTCTTTTCGATCAAGATTAATGTATTGCTGTAGGCAAAATTCTTATCATTTCCTGAGGAAATTGCCTGTCAAACTTTCACCAAATCTGCCTTAAATAGCAATGCAGCTTTTTAAGCAAGTACTGCTTCAGCTTTTCTAATTTCAGCTGCTGTCTGGCACACGTGCCTCTTTTATCATCAGGAAGTGTGAAAATGTAATTGGAGACCATCTGAAGTATGTGTTAATTGTAGATTGATGGCTCCAAATTGTACTCTGCTGTTTTGCAAGGCAAAAGAAAAGAAGAAGTTGAAATTTTTTTTTTGTGCCACTGGAGAACAATAAATTGAACTGATGAAAAGAGTTTTGTATTTGTTTCTTTAGGAAGTAAACCACTGTGAGAATTGTTACTCTTGGTACATCAGTGTTTACTATTGGAAATGGTACTTTCCCCCGTTGCAGTCACTGGCACTGAGCACTTTCTAGAAAGCTCTAGCAAATCTGCCAGCCTTCCAGGAAGGTGATGCTGCATCTAGCAGTGGTGTTAAGTGTTACTGTGTACCTACTGCAGCCCATTTTGTAACTTCCTCTGATAGTATCACATAGCACATCTCTTGAGCAACCTGGTGTGGGGCTGTTCTCAACTCATCTGAGAATTCCACATCTGAGCCAGTTCCCTCAGCTCTCACTCGCAGCAGGGTTCACATTGCGAATTGCGTTGGATATGTGTGCTTGAAGTGAGATCTCTTCTGAACGTGGTCTCTGAAGTCCTCTGGGCTCACTTTGCTGTGGAGCAATTTGCAGCTTGCTCAGATAGAATCACAGAATAGAATCATTAAGGTGGGAGGAGACCAAGATCATCTAGTCCAACCACCAATCCATCTACATAGGTGTCCACATTGGATGCTTGCAGTGAGTTGGGCAGATCCCTTGTCAGAGACAGAGCATGTTTCTCTGTAGTGTCTTCTGTGCTACATAGGCTAAAATGGTAGCAAAGATTTCAGTCTTCAGTTTCTTTCATCCTCAGCCTACTGTTGAAATTTTGCTTATCTATGAATTCTTACTGCCCTGGGCTGTGATGATTGTGAAAGAAGAGAGGCCACTCAAAACCAGACTGTCTAGATTAACAAGTTCAGGTCGAGGCAGCTTGTTGGAATGGATGGATAACTGCTGAAATACGCTCATCACAATTCCTAGCATTTCCTATGGGTTTGGTGTCTTTAATATAGCAGGCACATAATAGTGCAGTTTGTATGGATTAAAAACCTAGCTGCTATAAGGCAGCAAACCACATGTTCATCGAACACAGTTTCTTTTTTTCCTCTTTCTACTGTATTTCAATAAGTCAGGGTTACCGGGGTTTCATTATTCAAGGTTAAGTTGCCACGTGGATTTTATAAATCAGGATTCATGACTCCTTCCACACTAACTAATTTTTCCTACCTTCTTGACTGTGGATTATAACTGAACTCTTATTTTCAGAGATCTAGCCAATTTTTTCCAAGGTTTCTTCTGGTACTCTGTGTGTGTGTGTGTATATATACATATATATATATAGCTCATCACTCTGTAGATGCAGCCCACATTCAGGCTGGATGGGGCTGTGAGCAACCTGGTGTGGATGGAGGCATCCCTCCCTATAGCAAAGGGATTGGAACTAGATGATCTTAAAGGTCTCTGCCAACCCAAACCATTCTACGATTCTGTATAGTAAAGAATAGTCCCCTTCACCTGCTTTATTTTGCACATAATGTCTAATTCCCATCTTTCATCACTCAAGAATTTGAAATCCACACGTAGTTCTTGCTGGGAGAGTTGTACTCGCTCATTCTGAATAGTAATGTGTTTTCTGCAAAACTCATCATGATATTCACTCCTTTTTCCGGACAACTTATATTATCAGCACAGATCACTGTACATCCTGCCAGAAGCCTTATTTTGCTGCATAAGTCAATGATTTATTTGCACATCATTCCAACTTTATTCTGTTCGTTTCCTGTAAGAACCTCTAACGAAGGGCTTTCTCAAACCAAAGTGAAATGCTGTCCCATGAGGTTATGGGAGGTTATGCACTTCCTAACAGCAGAAAGGTGCTAATATCTGATCCTTGCACACTGTTCCAAGTATGCTCTGTTTCCCACATACAGCAGTGACAAAACTGTTCTCTTGCCTATGGGAATTGAAGAGATCTTACTGACAGCAATCTGGATTAGAGGAATTTCGTAGTGTCTGAGAAGAAGCAGAAGATTTGGAAGAAATGCGTTAGATCTTAGGGGGAACATTTATGTTGATTGTAACAACTGTATACATTTTTATTTTTTTTTTTAGGCTCTGGAGTATTCATCATTTTTGTGTGATTAGTCTGCATGATGCAGCATAAAAAAATCCGTGTTTTTGCATCTTTCTCAAAAAGTGTGTGAAAAGGAAGGGCTTGTAGAAAGCACTCATTGTGCCTGGAGTGCTGTGCAGAATTTCGATGCAGATGCAGCTCCCTGCCACTCGGTGGTGCATTTTGGACACTGTAGAGATCTCGATGGGTTGCTGAGGCATTCATCCTCCATAGAGTAGCGGTGCTTTTCTTGCAAGCCTAGGTTAACCTTGAAAGAGATTAACCCAAACTTTCAGGTCCAGGGTCTCCTGAGATTTAAAGAGGCAGGTGCCACGATGCCAGCACTTCTTGATTTTGAGTTAATTGGATGATATTTGCTTTAGAGTGAATTCTGGCTGCGATTTGAGACTTATTTAACATGATGATAACTGAAGTGCCACACCTGACCCAAGCTGAAGAGGAGACCATATGATTCCTGTGTCCTGAAAAAAAGGTGTTAAAACTTGTTCCTGTGTAAGAGAGTGGGAGAAGATGTGGAGACTTGGTGCAGGCAGCTGGAGGGAGATCAGTGGGGAAGTGCATCCTTCTGGGAGATCACAAGCTCAGGGTTTAATAACAAGGGTACTATTTCCCTCCTTCTATTATGGGACAGTTCTAACAATACCTCTGCTGAGTGAAGTACTTTCACACAAAAATCTCAACTGAAATGAATAGGTAGATTGGACCATGAGTTTATTTTGCATTTCACTTGTGTTTGTTGGTTTTAATGTTTCAATAGATGAATATTTCTCATGGAATGGGAATGAAGAAGAGAGAAGGTATCGTTTTTAACACATTCAAGGCTGCCATTTGATAACAAGTAGTAACGCGAGCTCAGAATGCGGTAGCCTTAGAATTGCAGGGTGGTTTAGTGTAAACTCAAGTAGCTAATCCATAGGTAGTGCAAATGCCAGCATGATACCTTCATCCTGCTAGGTGCTATGGCACAGCAGCTACTGTTTATCCTTAAACGTTTGTGCTTGTACAGTGGTCCAGCAGAAGAAGTGCTGCAGCGTGTTCACACCCTACCTGGACTGAAGTTGTTTGCTGGGAGAGCAGGAGTTACCCAAATGTGGCATGAATGATTGTGAAAGCACAGCTTTGATCTCTTGGAAAATCAGTGTGACGATGAGCTGCAGCACAGAGGTTGAAAGTGACAAGCTCATGCCAGCTACTATACCGTATATGTGGAGAGATTATCTAAACCAGAGGCACCTAAACTTGACATCAGCAACAGGCAGACCAAACTCCTGTCCCTCAGTGTAGAGGTGGGTGCTGCAGGTTAACTCTGGAAGAGGGCTGAGCACAATGCTCTCACTCACTTGCACCCCAATTGCTCTTCCTTAGGGGTACAAAAGGGAGAGGGAAGACCAAACACATTTTGGGTTGATATAAAAATTGCTTAATAAGCAAATGAGAAGTGGAAGAAGAGTGAAAGAAAACAACCACTCCCACCTCCCATGGGTAGAGTGATGCCCAGACAGCTCCTGAGCTAAGGACCAGCCTCCCTAAACTCCTTTCTCTCCCTTTTGTTGCTGAGTATGGAGCCTGGAAACTCCATCTGAGTGCGTCTCAAAGGAGGACTCACCCAGGGCGTGCTGTTCTGAGATTTTAACACAGGCAGCAAGCTGGAGCTCCAGATTTTTATAGCTAAGATACTTCTGCAAATACTCTGTCCAAACATGTTTTGTTGGTGTTCAGTGAAAATCTACTTCTCTCATCTTCTCTAGCAGTATATTTATTGTAGCTGTTGTCAGGGAGAAAAAAAATCTGAATCCCTTCCTTACAAATATTTATCTCTGGCATAAGATGCTGCACCGAAACCCCCGCATGATAAATTCACTGTTTTATTTGTTTAGTTTGTAAGAATGTTTTACAGCACAGTGTTTACATCCTCTGCTGTGGTTATTTATAAACATAAATTCTTCTTCAGGTCTTAGAAAGGGGTTTGCAAGGGATAGAAAATGTGAGAAGCAGAAGACAATGTAATTTAAACAGAGAAAGCTGTAAGTGAGAGATGGCAGAGTGCTGAGAAGTCAGATTTATTGGACACTGGGTCATTAAATTAACCATTACACAAATAGCATAGTCATGAGGCTGAAGTTCCTCAACTAGACAAAGCTGGGCACAGCTCTGTGGCCCTGCCTGGGCAGGGTGGGGACCAGAGGGATCTGGAGGTCTTGCCCACCCCAACCATGGTGTACTTCTGTGATCTACAAGGTTCTCATGAACTTTGTGTTGCTTCACCTTTCAGCTCGCCCAAGCTGGTGCTCCCATAAAATGCCTCTCTGCTATCTCAACGTTGGACTCTGTTGATGTCTCCTGTGCAGGCTTGGTTTCTCTTTGGCCATCAGTGGCTGCCATTGAATGCTCTTGGAAAACTGCAGTTGCAGGCCCCAAAATAGCTGCCTTGATTCAGTCAAACCTGAAGAATCTGTGGCATGCTGTTATCACCTGTGTGATTTCAGTCTGGATCACTGGTGTTGGGGTGGGAAGGGTTGGACTGTAGCCGTCTTGGGAAGGATGAAGTGTTGGTGACTCCATCAGAATGTACTCTCCCACCTCAACATAATTTTCAGGGGCTAACAACAGCAGAACTGCTGTGTCAGGAGATTCCCTTATTCAGTTTGATGTTGTGAGTGGGCCCCTACTGTCAGAATCCAGTGTATTTTAGCTGCTGTTCCAAAAAAATAATTAATCGACATCTGAATTTCACATTCATGGTCCCAATCTCATTTTCATTCCAGCCCTTAAGCTCCTCCTGGCACTAGGATTGCTGGATGCCTGTTTCCCAATGACAGAGCAATTGAGGATTGCTGCTGAGGTTGGCCAACAGCAGGCTGCAGGTGGGAGCTGGGTGGCGTGATCCAACACCTGATGCTCACATCACTCCCAAGCAGTACCGCCAGCTGCTGATCCCTGGTGATAAATGGATTCAGGTGATGGAAGGAGGTACTTGAGGCCCAGGATCCTGCGCTCCCAGAGTAAGAGACATGGCTGTTGTCATGCTAAAAACTGCAGGTTTAACAGTGAGTGCAAATTCTTAGTTTTGTACCGCTGCTCAGTTCATGCTAGCCTGCTGCTTGAGCTCTTCTTTGCACAGCACAACCATTGTGTGCTGTAGTCTGAGTGCCAGATGAGGTAAGGCTTGGTTGTAGTGCTGTGTGCCACGCTCACAAAGGCCGATGAAGAAATGAATGTTCTCAGCACTTGCTGAGCAAATACATTTGTGCTGTCTGCTGTTTGTCCTGGGGGAAACTTCGTTTCTTACGTAAATCTATTATTTTTGAGGCTGGTTGAGGCCAGGACAAGGGTCAGCGTGGCATATTTTGAAGTGACCATCAGCTATTTTGATATTAATGAAATTCCTTAGGTCAACAGCCTCTATAAATATTCGTGAAGTTTTTCAAGATGTTTGCTCAGCTGTTAGAAAACTTACAACTGAAATTCTCTTTGTCTCATTTTATTTTTAAGATTTGGGTTGAAATACAGGAGGAGAGCTCTTATTGGGGAAAAGAGAGCTCTAATGGTAGTGACTATGTTAGGCATTTTCTGTGGTTTATAGGACTGTTTGTTGCTGCTCTGAGGGCTTGATGTCACATGTAATGGCTTGGTTGTATTCTCCAAGTTCTCTTTGTGCTGAGGATTGAAGGAATGTCCTCTCCAGCCACTTCTTCTCCCAACACCTGGATGATGGCAGCACACTTAAGCACACACATGGAGTAGTTTGCTAAATGTGATGGGACTCATCCGGCCTCAGCTCAAGGGTTAAGTGGGAGGAGCACAGCTTAATGGCAGAATAAGGGAACTTTACAAAGGGTTTTGAAGGCCAGCTGACCAACAAATGGGCAACCTTCCTTATCCTCAAAGATGTCAGAGATGATGGTCATTGCAGTGTGCTTTCGGATGCAAGCCCTCTCAGCCTTCTGGGTCCCAGTTTGGGCTTAAACCTGCTCATCCCAACAGTACAGACAAATAAAGCACAAATTTTTGTACCCTTCACGAGAAACCGGAGGGAGAAAGGTTACTGCTTTCCTGGGAGACACAGAATTGCACTACAGCTACAGGTAGTCTGCCCTCCCTGGTGTGTGATCACTGAAGTCAATCAGAGCAAACAGAACAGAGTGAGTTGTGATTTAACACAGCAGAGCCTTTCAGAAGGTGTTAGCTGTGTAATGTTCTCAAGGTTTTGATGGTGTGACTTGGACAAACTGTTTCCCAGATAAGTGAGTTCTCCTGTTGTTTATTTTGGCCCAGATTTGGGCTTAATCTCTGAGCTTACTCAGCAGCAAACTTTCTAACAGCTGCTGAGCACTGGTTATACCTGCTCCTCTGTCTCTGCTTGGCCACCACCTATAGATCCTTTACATGATGGCTTGTGGGGTGCTCCTCAGCTCTGGGGCTGTTGCCTTCAGTCAAGTAGAGCATAAAGGGGAGATCAAGATTGCCGTAGTACTTTTGTGACCAGAGTTCTGTGGGCAAAGGTGAAATCTCAGTTTCATCTCCTTGAGTGGAGCTGGAGCTACTCTTAAGAACTAGAAGCGAGGGTGATCCTGCTTAAAAAGGCTCCAGCATTTCCTCCTACAAAGATATGGGATCAGTTTTGGGCTGAACTTTGCCTGAGGCTGATGTTGCTATGGGCTGTCAGAGAGCACAAGGGCTCTGCTATGTGAGCAGGTAGAAAACTGCCCTTGAATGAGGCCACCACCACCTAAAGACTGGGGGTGGGGACAGCTGGCAAATGAAGCCTATGAGCTGTGTCTTTGCACTTGGTCTGGAGTTGTCTTTCTTTCCGATGGGAAATCCAATGGGATTGGGATCTGGGTAATTTTGGGTAATTGGGTGCTTGCTGGGGACTTTGGTAGAAGTTTGTTGTCAACCATGAGATGTTTTTATGTTGGTGCTTAGTTTGTATGGGTTACACCAGCAGTTCTGCAGGCTTAATTTCCACTTTCCTGGACCTCAAAAAGTGAGAGTGAGGATGATAGGTGTGCTTTTAGGGACAGCACTGCTGCAAGCTGGAGGACTGCAAGGCAGTGCTGCAAGCAACAGCCATGAGTCTAATGCAAAATAAGGCTGGATATATATAGGCTGGATATTAGGAAGAATTTATCCTCTGAAAGAGGGATGATGCAGTGGCACAAGCTGCTCAGGGAGGTGGTGGAGTCACTGTCCCTAGAGGTGTTAAGAAGCTGTGGGGATTTGGCACGTAGTACACAGTCGGTGGGCATGGTGGGATGTGTTGGGGATACTGGGAGTCTTTTCCAGCCTTAATGATTCTATGATTCTAAGGTGATAGAGGATTTTGACTCTTTGAAAAATAGCATTTAGAAATTTGTTTAAAGTTCTCTGCAGGGGATTAGAGCTCACACTGGGAACACCTTTAACCACCATTTAACCACGGTTATGATGCCGTTTATTTCAGCATTCATTTGTGCTATGGTAGTCCGTGTTTATAGTTAACTCCAAATCTTAGAAAAGGAAGTGGATATGGCAAAGAAAAAGGCATGTCAAGCTCGTGGGATTTTATAGATCTCCTCAGTACCACAAAGTTTCTCTACCAAGTTGTCCGTAATGCTTTAGGCATCAAAGAAAAACGTGCCATAGCCAGCTCCTCCCAGCTGGCCCCATCGTGCAGGGACACACCAAAGTGACACATCAACCAGGAGCAGGAATTTCTGTGGTCTGAACCTCCCAGAAGATTGGACTGTGGGACTGGTGTCTGGTTGGGATCTTCTCCGTGTCTGGGTTGGGAATCCTGCTCAGCTTCCTTGCAACATTCGGCCAGTTCAGTGAGCCGTCACTGTTGGTATCATTTAAGTTCTCATTAAGTTGCATTTCTGAACTAAAAACAAAGGATCTGCCTTCATGCTGTTGGTTGCATTGCACCAAGCTCCGTCTGAGTTGAGAAATTCAGCGCTGCTCTCGTAATATAGCTTCCACTTGTCTGCAATTACAACGCGACCCGTGCAGCAGTGGGAGGTACTGATCTTGTAAAATGGGTGAAGGAGAAGCAAAACAATAAGGAAACACACAGAGAAGCTCTGGAGGCTGAACAACACCCCCGGAAGGTGCGGGAGGATGGGAGCAGTGCCACGCATTGTGCAGCTGAGGTCAGCCCCAGCGGAGCAGCCTTACACAGCCCCACATTTGGGATGTGTGTTGGGTGTGCTCATCCCTCGCCTCCCTCCGGCATCGGAGATTGGCTGCTGAGGAGTCAGCCCATGTCTTGCTAGAGGGAAACTTGAGACCCGCCAAGCCCACATGTACACAGTCAGATGAATGGCAGCACTCAGCGGCAGCCAGCAATGGCCCTTCCCACATTTCATCAGGGCAGTGCTTTCCGTCAGAGCTTTGTTTCTCAATGAAACATGTAAAATCAGCTTCTGTGCAGCTGGCAGGGCACGTGGAAATCCGGTGTCTGCTTGAGTTTTATTATTATTTTATTATTTTTAAAAATTATTTTAATCTAATGAGCTCCTTCCTGTCCTCTGCTTGCTGTGGGTGAAGAATAAGTGGCACTAATATAAGGCAAAAGGCATCCACACATCCCAACCTCGTGGGCAGCAGCAGGAGGGGAGATTAGACCCCATCCAGAGTTACCCTGGGACTTCTCCAGGAGCTCAGCACACTCTGACTGAGGCCAAGCATTCGGGGTTGTATGCTGAGGATGGGATTTCCCTGCTCCAATTTCAACCCCTGCTGAAGTTTGGCACCTGAGTGCTTTCTGCAGAGGGAAAGAGAAACCCCCACAAGGCACTTCCTTTAATCTGTGTTAGAAAAGGAAGCAAGATGACTGTCGTCCGTTGATGGCCATTTTTTTACACAGCTTATGCTGGGGGAAATGGGTCCCTTTGCACCTGTCACTTGCAGAATGCAGATACTGCTGACTGCACTTTGGGGCCATGGGATGAGCCATGCTGGGCTGCTGCCACCTGTCCTGCTCTTGTGTTGCTCTAGGGGAGGTTTTGGAAGTGTGAAGTTCTAGAGTGGGGGGAAAAAAAGAGCTTCCTGGGAACTTCTTGGTATTGGATCTTACTTCTGCAAATCCAGGATTTGGTGTGATCCGTTTCCATATTCCACTGTCTCCTCTGCAAATCCCAAAACACAAGGCAGAAGACCAGTGATGTACAGTATGGTTCTATATCTATATAGAATATCTCTCTCTATATATATCTACCTGTATATAGAATATCTGTATCTATATAGTATCTATAAACAGGGATAATCAACACATCCCACTGGAAATTCTGCCCAGACCTGTGGGTGCCCCATCCCTGGAAGTGTCTGAGACCATGGATGGGCCCTGGGCAGTCTGAGCTGGGGGGCAGCCAGCCCATGGCAGGGGTGGGGGCTGGGGGGGCTGTGAGGACCCTTCCAACCCAACGATTCCATGGAAACACCCTGTAGGTCTATTAGAAGACAAGAATGTTGTGCATCGTCATGGGGAATTTTGGTGCTGACCACGGAATTCCAGGAGTCGGTCTCAGTGATCCTTTCAGGTCCCTCCCAACTGGAACACCACGATTCCAGTTCCAGCAACTTTCTCAGCTCAGACCAGCATCTGTGTCTTGGAGAGCAGCAGTGATTTCTTTCTGTCCAGCAGTGTTTTTGCCATCACTGTTTATTCAAAAAAAGACAATGATTGGTGAAACCTAAGGGAGCTTTTGCACATAGAAGTGTTGCAACTGGCAGTGTAAATACCATGCGATGTTTCTGGAAATTTGAGTACAAAATGCTTGTGCTGAGCTGCCAAATGATGCACAAAATCTCTTTGTTCCAAGAAATTAAGAGAAAAGAAAGACCTTTCTGCCTCCGGGCTTTCAGGAGGGATTATTGGAAGAAAAAATTTAAGAAATGACAGAGATGTAGCAAAAGAAGTACCCAGCTCCAGCATCATCTCTGAACAGCTTTTGTTTTAAGTATATGAAGTCACATCCACTGCTTTGTTATGGAAACACTTTTTAATCTCTTCATGGAAGTGAAAGGTATTTTGTTAGGACAAGTGGTGAGTCTGTCAACAGGTTCCAAAGTGTGGACCAAGATTCCAAAACATATTGCCTCCTTCTGCCAGAAAAAGCTTTCGGGTTCCTAAATAAATAACTAGATTTTGTTGGTTTTTTTTTAAAGCACTTAGTGACTCCAGTAAATTATACATTTAGTATTGCAGTGTGTTACTTGAAATATAACCACGTACTTACAAACATGTGACCTGCATTCACTTCTTGAGCGTGGCTCGTGACTTCTTATGTATGCTGTTTTCTAATGGAAATAATTGAATTTTGCAAACTATTGGTAGTTAGGTAAGATCTTGAAGAAATCCTGAAATCACAAAAAGGATGGATCTTTTGAGCACTGTTTTTGAACCAGGAGCTGTGGAGCAGAGTTCGGTATTGATGGCAAAGGGAGAAGAAAGCTGTGGGGTGTTGGGTGGTGCTGGTGGGGTGAGAGTGATGAGGTCTGTGAGAGCACTGGGTGATTTGATTTTTACTTGTGTGAGTAGGCATGTGGACCTCCTGAGTATACGAGCACTTGCAGATGGAAGAAGTACTGATGAATAAAGAGGAAGGAAGGAAAATATCCTGGAGATTGTTAGAAGCAAAGTGGAGAAGTAGTGTTGATGTTTTGGTATTGGATGATCTATGAGATGCTTTGCAACCCAAGCCGTTCTGTCATTCTGTGATGATGAGGTGGTCCTGGCTGCCTTGTGCTTAGATTTGTGTCACCAGAACAGCGTTTCTGTGTGAGGAAAAGATGAGAGCATTATAGAGTAACAGCAGGTTGCATGGCATTGGGTCTCATGGGAATGCGTGTGCTCCAATCCTAAGAAACTCTCACGTAAGATGAAACTGAGCCTGAACAAGACTACTCAACTAAAGCAAATTCAAGTAGCAGATAAATAGATAGGTTTTGTGAGTGCCAATCCCCCAAAGCTTCTTCTGGAAACCGAAAGTCATCCTGGGCTCTTTCCCATTCACTCATTAACGGGAACAATCCCACGTATCAGTCCTCACTGCTGCCTTTGAGGCATGAAACAAGGCCATGAATAACACAGGAATGAAAATTATCCCCACTTCTCCCAACCATACAGTGGTACATTGCAATCATATGTCTGAAGGAAGAAGTTGCTGCTTGTACCGAGACACTTTCATTTTCCTAATCAGATCTGAGTTTTGGCACGTAGGCTGCTTCAGTGTCGCTCAAAGCTGAATCTTGTCGTTCGGCTCAGAAATTTCTTTGTGGCAGACGAGAGCGGTGGCTGCCTTTGGTTTCATCGAATCACTGAAGTTGGGGAAGACCTCTGAGATCACTGAATCCAGCCGTCAACCCAGTCCCCTCCATGCCCAGTAACCGTGTTCCTAAGTAGAATCACAGAATCATTCAGGTTGGCAAAGACCTCTCTAAGACCATCAAGTACAACCACAGCTCATCCCCACCATGCCCGCTACCTCAGGACCTGCCCTCCTCCATTCTTGTCTGTCCACACAAAGACTGCACACACAAAGAGCCTGGAAATGGGCTCTGTTCATGCGGGAAATATGTATGCAAATATGTAAGTAATGAAGGAAATAGTATGTAAAAATATTGCAACTGGCAGAGCCTCTTGGCTCCCTGAGATCAGCCCCTGTTTCTCATAGGCTCTGGAGCTGCATTTATGGTTGTAATATTTTCTTCTGGCTTTAGTAACCACTCTAAGGTGTGTTTGGTCTTGCCAAAGCCTTTCTAGGGCTTAGGCATCTTGCAGGATGGCGTGGAATGTGCAGTAAGCCTCAGCATGGGCTAGGACTTGCACCTCTGTTCTCTTGTACCCGCTGAACCTGCTCATGCAGTGTGCTCCCTGGAGGCCAGATTCCCACATATGGCAATGAGCATCTCCAGAGCACTGCTGTTGTGATGGAGCTGTGTCAGGAGTACTCTTGGGAGGCTGAAAATACCAGTGGTGATTTGTCAATGCAGGGTGATTTCCTAGTGCAAACACAGGGGCTGAGGTCACTGTGTGGAATTATTTCATGCAGCTGCAGGAAGAAAAAGGCTGTGCTCTGCACTTCCCCTTGAGAACCACTTTGTAGAGATGGAGGGTTTTTTTTGTTTGTTTTTTAAAGTAGGATGCACTCTGGACTCTACCAAAACTATTTTTCCTTCTGCTGTTAATAAGTGTTCATCATAGAATCATTTGAGTTGGAAAGGATCCTTACAGGAAATCTGGTCTCACTCTCTGCAGTAAATAGGGACATCCTCAGCTCCATCAGTGCTCCGAGCCCATCCAGCCTGACCTTGGGTGTCTGCACAGATGGGGCACCATCACCTCTCTGGGCAGGTTGTGATAGTTGACGGGGAACCCCAAGAGAGAGAGATCAGTTGGCACCCTGAATGTGAGATTTCTTTCATTCACTTGCCATTGACCTATACATTGCCATCCAAAAGCACTGCAGCTAATAGATGAGAGAAAGAACTGAGTGCCCAGGGAGGCTGCACAGCCTCTATCCTTGGAGACACTTGGGACTCAACTGATAAAGCCCTGAGCAGCCTGATGTGACCTGGCTTCATGCAGGGGCTTGGACAGGAGTCCTCCCATTAGAACCTGTTTCTGTCCTATAAGCCTAATGCTGAGATTGCCAGATGCATTTAGTAATTTGCTGAGGGTATTTTCCCCGTTAACATCTGCCCATTTTGGATTCGTATGCTTTTAATTTCATAGAGTCATAGAATGGTTTGGGTTGGAAGAGACCTTTAGTATCATCTAGTTCCAACATCCTGCTATAGGCAGAGACACCTCCCACCTCCCAGGTATTTCCTGTACCTTGCCCAAAAGAGATGATGAACCATTCCTTTCCACACTGCAACTGGGAAACCTGATTTCTTGTGGTTCTGTGTCTTGAAGAGGATTGAGTTTGGTGCTTGAGGAAGTATGAGCTCTGACTGAAAGCTTTCTGGTGGTCAGAGCACTTTGGTTTGCATCCTCCAATATTTAACAGGATATGGACTCACAGATTTATCTGAGTGGATATACCTACAGAGAATCTTTTTCTCTCTCTTTTTTCCCCAGTACAGATGTTCAGAAACCCTGTTGACAGATTAGCAATTTGAGGTCATTCGTGCAGTTTGCTCAGAACCTAAACTCTGCAAAAACGCCATCTGAGAAGGGAACCACGTCTGAGAATGGGACCATGAAGGTGTCAGATGGGCACACGATAAGGGCAGCTCTTCTGGTTACAAACTTTGCAAGCACCTTTTGTGGGAGAAAGGAATATGCACTGTGATAAGAGCAGGGGGGCCAAGATGCGCTGAAAGAGAGAGGGGCCTTGGAACTTCTCATCTACATTCACATAAAGCATATTGGAAAGCTGCAGGCGGCCCCCAGATCTTTGGGGTCCTCTTTGAAAACGTGACCCTTATTCAGATTTGTGTGTGAGAATTCCTCTGCAGATTTCTGATGCTGTGTTTCTTCCTGTCAGGAAAGCAAATCATAACATGGCTTGTGACTGTACAAAGTGGGAAGGATCTTCCTGATGAAGTACAAGATCAAAAAAGCAGTGCTTTGTATGAGGCTCTGCATGCCCTTTGGCCTCTGATCCTCCTCCCCCTCTGTCTGCTCTTCTTTCTTTCCTTTGCTTTCTTCTTTGCTGCCTTTAAGCACTGGAATTTGGTACTAAAAGCAAAAAGTGGCTGTGTTCAATGCAACAGGGGATGTGTGGAACAAAATCCTACCCTGCTTTTCCCTCTGGTGGCTCTTACTGGTGCCTTCTGCTGTGGCACTAAAACACCATGGCACAAATGGCTGTGCTCCGTCTCAGAACATGTGTGCAAGATTTCCATGCTCCTGCATTAAACCCCAATTTCTGTCTTTACTGAAAGAGTTGACCCAAGCATGGGACAAATCCTGCAGAAAAATCCGGTGCCTCTTGGAGGTCATATATGGAGTTGTTGTCTTGCAAAATATCTGCTGGGCAGGTCGTGATGGAAGAACGCATCTCGTGTTATGCACAGATGTGTGCTTGGCTGTGCTCTGACTGCTGCTGGTCATGAAGGTCTATACCTGCTGATGGGTGTAAGGGTCTGAGAAGTAACCTGCCCCATTTACATACATTAAAATAAATGTTTGAACAAAGAGTGCTGTGTCCTGGCTAATTCTTCATGCAGCGCCCTGAAATACCATCAAGGAGAAGATTGGCCTCACCAAGGAGAGGTCATGACTACAAAGGAGCAGAGGCAAGGGAAAAAGGAGTGAGCATGACGGGGTTTTTCTGAGGGTGTGCATTGGCATGTTGGACCCTCCACGCTTCCCACGCTCTTTTTGCTGCTTTTCTAAAAGAAATATGGTGTTAGGAGTCTGTGCGAGCTGGCCTGGAACAGCGGTGGCATGAGCAGGAGTTCTTGTAGTGACACTGCAATTCCTACAGAATGCTCTGAGCTGGGAGAAATGAGCTAGAAAACTAAGGGAAATTGTTATAATTGCATTGCAATGATACCTGGATCTCATGTACTACATTCAGGTTGAATATTAGGAACAATTTCTAGAGCACACGATGGGAGCGATAAGGGCTGTCCAACATACCTGACCTGTGAGCTCCCACCATTCTGCTGAACTGAAGGCCAGAAGAAGAGTGCCCAAACCAGAAGCAGGGCTCCATGGGGGGATTTTCTCATTCTCTTTGCTTTTACTTGCAGTTGTGCTCAAGTTCTGGGGTGAGTTTGGCTCTTCCATTGTGAATCCCACCGACTTTTGTTCAGGTTTTCCTAGGAAAAAGAGCAGTTGGTCTGAGTCAATGGAGAGAGCTGAGACTGCCCTGAGCCTCCGTGGGCTGGGTTTGTGTAATGGCTGCTGTCCTGACAAAGAAACCATCTGTGTGTCTCACTGCTCTTTCGATCACTGCTTCCACATTCAGTCCTGGTGCATGGAAAAACTCATCATCTCATAAAGCAGCTGGCTGGAGAATGCAGCTGGCAGGCTGTGGTGGAGAGCAGTGTCCAGCGTGCATCGTGTCTTGGCGTGTCCAGCTCAGTGCTTCTAGCTGCCTTGGAAGCTTTCCCAAAATATTTGCTTTTTATGAAATAAAACCACTGCTTCCATTGTAGCACATCTCTCCACATGATCTCTCTGAAGCTAACTAGGATGAGGGCAGCAGCAGGCAGACAGCTGTACCTGGTGGTGGTGAAGCCGCAGCGGTCAGGATGGAATCCAGACTGCGCTTTCCTGACCCACAATGATTGCTGCTATCTGTCTTCTGCAAACTTTCATGAATAGCAATGAGCTGACGGCAGAATTCCTGGAGAAGGCTTCTAGGAAAGTCAGCTGTGCATGCTAGTTCTGCACCTCACCTCCTTTTTTATCAGCTCCTAAGCAAGCACTTGGCTTTCAGGGCTCAGGAGCTGCACCATGGCATCTCCTGCTCAGGATGATGGCGATGGGGGGATGCTGGCCAGGATTCAAGGCCTTGCAACATGCTCTGGCTGCCTTGCAGCAGTGCATCCCAGCATTGCCCAACTGCTGACTGCACATCGATGACTGCAATCACAACTATTTGCAGGCACGTTTGTCTTCTGCAACATTGGATGACAAGGAGCCGGACAGGATAAGGACTGACCTTAATGTCATGATGATCAAATAAGTATGTTTGTTTTTTTTTTAGTTCTGGTTATTTTTAGTCTGTTAACAGATGATGTCTGCTACTGTAGAGTAATTAAGAATTTTCTCCAGTTTGTGAGTAAGCTGGGAAAACATCCATGTGTGTGCTATGAGCTCCACTGAACTCGCCAACAATGTAATGATTTTTAATGCCATTTGGGGATGAAATGGATGTTTGCAAAAGATGTCAATGTTGGATTATAGTTTGCAAGTAGTGACGTCGTCACTGCTCACTGGGAAGCTGTAGGCATTGTGCAAATGCAAAATGGAAAAAACAATGATATGAGTGACTTTTTCCATGCATTACAAAGTTTAGTGTGAATGGACAAGAAGTTTAGTGTGCTTGAAGCAGATAGCTGGAGAAGAGGCAGCCTTTCATTCTCCATCCATCCGTCCATCCGTCCGTCCATCCATCCATCCATCCATCCATTTTGGGACTTCCTGCTCCTCCAGCACCATCTTCCTTCTAGTGCTGTTTGCAGAAAAGAGAAGAAACCGACTCAGTAGAGATGTCTGGGAAAAAATGCAGAATCATGGAGTCACTAAGGTTGGACAAGACTTCTGAGATCATCGAGTCCAACCATCAACCTATCCCCAGCATAGCCACTCACAGTGTCATAGAATCATTAAGGTTGGAGAGGAGCTCTAAGGTCATCAAGTCCACCAGTTCATCCCCACCACTGAGAATCACTGAGGTTGGAAGAGACCTCCAAGATCATGAAGTTAACCTGCACGATTCACCAGGATACTGAAGGCCTTTGCAAAGCACGTAAAGCCAAAGTTGTGCTTTTAAGTAACATTTTAGTCTGCTTAAGTAGCGTATTCCTGGAATAAACTGGGGAGAGAATTGTCCGTGAAAGAAGGAAGGTTGCCTGATACCATCCAGCAGCCTCATTTTGCAAACCCCCTGAGGATGTGTAATTGGGAGATAAAATAATCGTGTCCATAGCTTCATGGCGGGCTGTCAGTGAGTGGCCATGTTCCACACACACATCCAAGAAGTTCTCTTTAAAGTGTGATCCAATCTCAGCCTGGGGAGGGTGGGCTGCAGTGCTGCTTTGGCTTTTATTATGCTTTGGAAAAATGGTTCATGAATGCATTGACTTCTCATGCCTGCTATGGTCTGAGCTTTCTAACAAGGCCTTTGGTGCAAACGCACTACTGAAATTAATTGGTGCAGAATTCTTTGGCTGATTCATCTTGGGCTGAAATGGTGACCACAACAGGAGCCCTGGTCCTGCTGGGCTGTGAGTGCCCGTGGATGAATGAACATAGAAAGGAGGCACCCCTCTGGGCTCATGGACGTGGTGAGCCTGAGAAACAGGTGCTTGGGAAGGAAGTGAAATCGATGCGTCTCTTCTCCCTGTAATTGAGACTGTCAAGCTTTAACTAGCAAAATCATTGGCTAATTTATTTTCTAAAAGGCAAACATCCTTCTTGCATGCAGCCTCACTTGCAAATGCTGCACCACCTGTCTCCATGGATGGAGGGAGGGTGGAGGGGATGTGTGTGGAGGCACCCAGAAGCTTTCAGGCTGGTTATTAAACGTGAATTGCTCTGTGCTGCACACACACGGTGCTCTCCTCCAAAATGCAGTTTGCTTTGCAGCAGCTGAGCCCATCACCCCTGCCCTGGGCTGGAATTTGACACTGCTGTCGAGTTTGACATTTCCTGGTTCCTTGTAATTGGGGAATGCTCTCCTGTCTGCTTTCCTGTGAGAGGAGGGGCGTATAACTGAAAGCACAAATCACAGAGTCATCTCTTCCATGAGTCTCTCATCTGCCCCATGGCTTACAGGTGCAGATCTGACCTTGGTCTGAGTGGTGCTGAGCCACACAGCACCCACACGTCTCAGCTTTCAGCTTTATGTATCCCTTGCAAAGCCAGTGTCTGACTCCAGAAGTGTTCCTAAACTCCATTCATCCCTATCAGTGCTGCACTCATCTCCGGCGCTCTTCTCCAGCTCAGACAAGTCTCCTGAGCAGGACCCTGCTAATTCAGAACAGATTGAGCCTTTTCATCAAAACCCTTTTCTTTAAGCACACCGTGGCCAATCTGGACACTTAATACATTTGAAGAGAATTGCTTTTTTTTTTTTTTTTTTTTTTTTCCCCCGGCCTTGCAGATAGTCTTACCCTATAAAATATATGGGCCATAAAATAGGAAGTGCATCGCACCGAGGGGAATTTCTGCAATTTTCCAGGCGGGGTTCGGCGTTTGTTGCAGGGTTGCTGAGGGATGAATGGGCATTTCGGAGCGCGGGGCATGAGCTCGGGTGACATCGGTGTGGGGTTACTGCGGGTCGGCGACCTGCAATTACTGCGGAGGAAACACCTCAGCCCTGTCTTCCAATGGGAGCGGGACTTTTACGGGGCGAAATCAGGAGAGCCGGGCGACCAATGAGCGCTGCTCTCGGAGTGAGTCACATTCCTGAAGACTTTCAAGTTCGCGGTCTGGCAGATGCTGGGAAATGATTAAACCCACATAAAAGAGCGTTATTACTACAGCGCCTGTGGTGCTGTGCTGCAAATGGAAGACGGGGCAGTGCCTACCGGGGTGGGGGGAGTAATAAAAAATGACTGAACCACGCTGGAAACACAAACCTGCTGCCCTGGGTGACATACAGAGCTGTGAGTGCTCCGTGGGCTCTGCTCTGCTAGCGTGAAATTCCCAGGTGCTACAATCCAGAGCCGCAGTGCTTGCAGGAGGATTTCCTCTTAGCTCTGTGCATGGGACTCCTGCTGTCCCATCCCCAAGTCCTGTCCCCATCTGCCCAGCACAGGAACTGCATCAACCCCCAGCAGCTTGGTTGTTTTGCTGAAGCACTGCCCACCTCTGTGTCACCCCCTGGCTAAACGCTTCTTGTCTGCTGCTGGCCTCAGGGACCAATTATCCAAAGGGAAATCTGACTTACATCGCTTTTCTCTTTGGTTTGGGATGATTTGTCAAGATTTTTCGTGTTAAGCCACCCTTTGAGTTTCTGTTCTTGGGAGGCTTCTGTTAGAGGAAATGTTTCTCATTATCAGCTGTGAGGTTGCCAGACCTGGGGAGTATTTCTGCTTTGTATTAATCTTGTCCCTCCTGCTGTGCATGACACATCCTAATCTGATGGTGAGGAGAGCCCTACTTTATCCCCAGATAAATACAAGGACCCACACGGTGTTGGGGTGGGAGATGCCTCCCTGGAAGATGTGACTTGGGAAAAATGCCTGCTTAAGAACATTTCCCAGCAGAATCTGCTGAAAGCCTTGTCAGTGGAAAAAACAAGGCTTGGCTGTATTCCCCTGTGTGCTTGGCAGGTTGCAGCACAGATCTAACCAACAGCTTCTAGTTGGATCTTCAGATAGACCTAATGCAGCACCTGGAAGATAGGAGATGCCCACAGAGCTGTGAGCAGGGCTGAGATTTTTCACTTTCATAGCTTATGACCCTCAAATACCCATTAATTTTGTGTAATGCGGCTGTTTATCCCCTGATTCCATATAGGTTTCTGGTTTGATGCTAGGAAAAGTTTATTCTCTGAAAGAGTGGTCAGGCGTTGGCACAGCTGGCCAAGGAGATGATGGGCTCACCATCCCTGGAGGTGTTCCAGAACCATGGAGATGTGGCACTGGGGGACTTGGTCAGTGGGCATGGTGGGCTGCATTGGGGTTGGGCTGCGGGATCTTGCAGGGCTTTTCCAACCTTCGTGGTTCTATGATTCTGTGATTTGAGCTCACTTGTCCAGCCTTATGCAACTCTGTGATTCTATGACTTGAATTCACTGTTGCAGGCTGAGAGACATGGGAGATTGTCATAAGACACTTGGCCCATGCACACGTGCACAAGTATGAGTCAAGTTACCTGCATTTTCTTGAGCTGCTCTGCAGGAGATGTAATTGCTTCCCAGCTGTGCAGTTGCATCCTTCACTGGCAGAGGATGAAAGCCTCATCCTACTGCCCCTGGACAAACAATTCCTGGACAAAATGAATCCAAAGGTGCACACTGCTCATCTTCAGCAAGTAACTAGGGATAGGACAAGTGGGAATGGCCCTAAGTTGTGTTGGGGAACTTCAGGTCCATTAATTAGGAACAATTTCTTCTCTGAAAGAGCGTTGATGCAGTGAGACAGGCTGCACAGAGAGGTGGTGGAGGCCCCGACCCAGTAGGTGTTCAGGAACCATGGAGGTGAGGCACTTGGGGATGTGGTCAGTGGGCACACTGGGGTGGATTGAGGTTGGGTTTGGGGATGTTGGGGGTCTTTGGGGGTCTTCTCCAACCTTCATGATTCTATAATTCTTTGATTCAAGAAGCAACAGTGAAGCTTGTCACAGCACAAAGAAAACCCAGCCCAGAAGGCTTTATCAAATTAAATTCTGGAAAGCTGTACTTGTTTTCATCAAATTTACACTTCTGCAGGCAGAGAGAAATTTCTTGCTGCAGTGAAATTCCCAGGGCTTCATCTTTTGGGGAGGTTTTAGAGCACTCACTCTGGGGGGTGATTTTTGCAGAGCTAACTCAGCGGATATGTGCCTGCAATGCGCAGACAGAGGAGGCTTTCAGCACGGGCTGAGGCACTTCTCGTTTCCTAGAAATGATAAATGGGGAATTTAGCTGGCTGCCATCAGTGGCTGCTTTTCAATGAAACCCTCAGTGCAAGCTCACATCAGTACAACACTAGAAACCTCTGAGGAGCCCTGGTTTGTTAATGCTGGTTTTGGGGGCAGCTATTTCCTAGGGAAATAAACCTTGCACCATAGACTTCGAAAGAGAAGCGGAAAATTGTTTCCCAGTAGTTCCTTCTTTTTTCTCTGTGGAAAAACACAACACGCACAGAAATACAGTTGGATGTAACACAATTTGTGCAGCAGTGCCTAGATGTTCTGAAGCCCATTGCGTGAGTTCATGCGTGGAGAACATTGGTTGTAGGGGGATTTTGCAGAAATCACTCTGGGCTCTGGAAGCAAAAATCTCTTCAACGCAGATGCCAGAGAGTGGAGAAAGCTCAGGCAGGGGCAGAAGCCAGCTCTGCAGACTTTCTGTCATTTCCTTATTGGAAAATCAGTGCAGCTCACAAGCCTGAAGCTCTGTGTGAGGGTTAGTTGCAGAACCAGACTACACCAGAAGGCAGAAGGGCTTCCAGACAAGACCAGCCTCCCAAAGGGAATAAATCAGATCTTAATTCTAAACAGCAAGAGCTTGTGTATTCAGGAATGCTGGGTGAATTTGGACATGAGAGTCCAAATGTGCAACTGTAGGAAACCCCAGGTCTTGAGTCCCGACCTTTGCTGTCAACACAATGTCACTTCTCTGGCCACTACAGTAATCCATGCAGTTGCGATTCATGTTGAAGGTGGTCCCACATGCAGCTGTACAAGAAGCTCTCCTTTGGTTTCTACAGCACAGCAGAGGTGTTTGATGGAGCAGTGGAAGAGTGAGGATGCTCTGATTTCATTCCATATCCCATCACAGAATGTACCATTCTGCTCCAGGTGTGCAAGGCTCAGCTGGAGCACAAACTCACCTCTTGGCTTTGCTTTTGGAAATGGAATGCGCACGCAATGGAAACAGATATCTTTTCTGCTCTTTGATGCCTAGTAAATGGTTGTGGAGTAGAATGGGGCACATTTCTAACTTGGAAGGGAATACCATGGTGCATTTCAGTGCATAAAGCTGTAACATGTGCATGCGGTTTCCATGTGGAACTGAAAGTTGTGTCTCCTCTGGGAGGAGAAGACTGCAGCCCCATGCAAAACACCAATTCAGTACTTTTGTACCTTCTCTGCTGGACAAAAATGAAAGTGCTGTGTTTCTCAGTACACTCTACTAGGTTTGAAAGCCCCCCAGACTGTTACTTAGCTATAATTAGACTTCCAGAGAATACCGAGTATGTAAAATCACACTTTTTACTCAATTAGTAATTCTCTTATAACTGACTCATTCATGTAGCTGCAACAAAACGCACTGTAGGGAATGCTGGAAGTTGATACAGCAAGTGGTGAAGTTATCTGACAGTGGGCATTGCAGGCGGAGTTCTGCAGAACATGGAGTGATTTTGAAAGGAACTTCCGACATCTCAGTGTCCCCAGTGACATTTTGTGCCCTGGAGCCCAGAAATAATGAGGGAAAGGTTGCTACCCTGAGATGTAGAGCAATTGAAAACCAAGGGATGTCTCTGGACAGTAAATAAGGAACAGACACATCAGGAAATGGCACGCTGCTTCCAAAGTTACGTGTAAAACTGCAGAGAATGTGGATTTTTTTTGACCATATGATAAATTAGGACTTTACTCAGGCAGTTGCTCAAATGGGCTTGGTGGAGCTGGAAGAACTAGCACACGTGTTGATGGTCTGTGTTGAGACAGATGGCAATGGAGAATGTCTGGCTAGAGATGAGCAATAGTGTTGTTCCTGCTGAGCACTGTGCAGGTATTAGGTGATCACTGCACATTTTTCAGAGTCTGTGGGTTCGTGTGGGTCCAGCTGTATTGCTCCAGGTCAGAGAACTTTCCTGAGATTTTGGTCACTGTTGACATGTTTCCTCCTGCCTATGACACGTTTCCTCCTCCTCATACCAAGGTGGCATCTGACCCAAACGTGGGGTCTGTAGGGGGTTGAATCTGGGGGGTCTTTAAGGTCCCTTCCAACACAAACCATTCTGTGGCTCCTTTCCTCTCAGAGCAGTGCTTTGTAGAGGCAGAGCTGGGTCACTGTGTCCCCTTAACCCAGTTGGAAGGATCACCACACCCAGGAAGAACACCTTGTTGTGTCTCCTGTGCTCACCAGCCACACCGTGAGACAAGGAATGAAAGATGAAAGAGTGCATCAGGCTAAAGCAGAGTTTTGGAATAAAGGAAGAAAGACAGAAGAAGATACAACAAAAAAATGTCTTCTGGAGATTATCTTTAATTATAGAGATTATCCTTAGCTGGTTCAGCACGTTGGCTGACACTTGCAGCTCCATCTCCTGCAAAGCAGCTGCAATCATTCTCCATTCCCATTAACTCTTAGAGGTTGACACCACCCTCCCATTTCCATTATCTAAGACGGATTTTGAATATTTGTTTCCCCTCCTTCCCACCTCTTCCAGCTTTCTCTGGAAGAGGCAAAAGACCAGGAGCAGAATCTGTGACCCTTCCAGTCACTGAGCCCCAGCTCAATGCTCCTGGCTGTTTCAATAAAGCTCTTTGCCTTGACCTCTGTGACCGTGCAGGGAGGTGGCCGTGGGCTTGGGAGAGAAGTCCAGTCCTTTTGCTGCCCACTTGTGAACTTTTGCATCTTACTTAGAAACTCGGTGTCTGTTGGCTGCTCTTTCTTCTTGTTCAGCCAAAAATGCATTGACAAAATTCTCTGTTTCTTGGGAATATCCTTCTCTAGCTGAGCAAACTGCTCTTTTTCCTTTTAATGTTTCTGTGTAAGCTCTATATGGCAATTGTGGTGAAATGGGTAATGAGTTGCTTAGAATGAGTAAAATACTTATCTCTGTTGCTCTTTTAAGCATTCCCAGAGCTCAGGCAAAACTCTGGACTAACTTTCCAAGCCACCTATGAGACTGTTTTCTGTGGGGCTGCAGAAGTCCATGGCACCTTCCTGGGGCCCCATGCGAGGAAACCAGGGAAAGTCAATGCACTGCCAGCAGGTGTTCCTGCACACAGAGCCTCCATGGAAAAAAAAAAAAAGCAAGAGGCCCAGGAAATAATAAAAGTAGGAAAAGCTGTGGCCAGAGGGCTCAGATCCATTATGTTAGAAATTAATAGAGATGTGAAAACCTCAACCCACGTCTGTGGTTCCTAAGTGACGGTTTATAGTCGAGCAAATTAGTGCTGCAGTCTATTAACCGGTGGAGTTTGTTAACTTCTGTCACTTTTTTTTGAAAATTTGCTTTTATTTTTTTGTGTTTTGCTTTCCAGTACTTCTCAGCGCTGTGTGATGAGCAATGATGTCGGTGTTCAGAGGAAATCCAAACTTGTTCTCCCCCAACATCTCCATGGCTTGCAAAATAGATGCAGCAGCCAAAGAACTAAGGCACTGAGTAGACTCCCTTTAACAGAGAGTAATGAGGCTTAGGATGGAAAATAAGTGCTGGTTATGTGGGCAAATACCAGCACAGAAATAGAAGTGCTTGGGATGTCTTCCTGGTAATTTCCATGTGCATCTGCTTGCGTTGCCTTTGCATCCAACAGCAAGTCAGCTCCTGGTGGCTGTGTGATGAGCACCATGTATTCCTCCTATCATTTGAAGAGGAGCATGTTTACACCACCTGAATTTCTAGGGAATTCCCAAAAGCTTTCCTGCTTGCTGGGATCTGCTCAGCATCCAGAGCCATTCTTGTGCTGTGCAAGCTTCATTCTTTCCTCCTGCCATCCATTATCCTGTATGTGCATTGCTGCCTTCATGCTTTGCCTCACAGCACCATTTACATAAGAGTAAAATTAACAGCTTGAGTAATTATGAATAAGTCCCATTAGGCAAAGCAGCCTTGAGGCTGAATGTAGGAAGCTGGAATGTCTGGTGCTGCAAATCTTCAGCTTCAGGAAAAGATCATTTTTCTCTTTTTCTGAGCCTCACAGAAGAATCAAGGGGTTTAGGAGCCCAAATCCCACTGACGCTGGTGGGGACACAGAGGAGACTTGGAGAGCAAATGTTTGAGGTCCCATGCATGCTGGTGTCTGGGCATTCTCTCTATGATGAATGCCACGAAGGGCACATGATGAGAAGTGATGTGGCCCCAGGGGAGATCCAGGTTGGGTATTAGGAAGTTATTAGGAGCAATTTCTTCTCCAAAGAGTGATCAGGCACCAGGACAGGGAACAGACACAGGGGAGTCTCCATCCCTGGAGCTGTTCAACAGTGGCATTTGGGAACACAGTCAGTGGGCCTGGTGGGGATGGGTTGGGGTGGACCTGGAGATCCTGGAGATCTTTTACAGCCTTAATGATTCTATGGAACTGTGATTCTATGCAGTCTGAGCTCACGCTGGTATTTCCAAGATACAGGTTTGCACTGCTGCGTTTAGGGAGGAGAATGCTGAGCTGAGTCCAGGACAACAGCTGTTCTTAGTAAAAGTAATTATTGCTTTTACTGGGAAAAAACTGCTCACTGGCAGCAGGAGCATTGTTGTACTTGAGTCAAAACTGCAGGTTCTGTCTCCTATCAGCCACAGTAAAAAAAATCTTAAAAGGACGGGCTGCTGGAAGCTCGTGTTGCCATCTCGGTGGTCTGGTGGAAATGAAGGAGTCTGGTTCATTTTTCTTTGCATACATTTACATGCATATTTGCGTAAAAGCAGCTTGCTTTTTCGCAGTTTAAAGAATGTCGAAATACATGCAAAAGAAGGAGGGTATCACTGCAACCCCCCGAGAACCATAGCTGTGCTGGGGGAACTTCTGTATGCACGGAGCGCTCACAGAGGCACCAGCAGAGCACCAGGTTCCAATTTCAGCCAAAGAGAGACCCTCAGGGACTTCGTTCCAATTTTCCTTCCACACCATGAAATTGCTGCAGCACGTCTCCCGTCCTTTACGTGTGGAAAAGGTCTGGTTCCGGAATTGTGCGCTTTGAAATGACTTTTGCAGCCAGCTGGTTTGCAGCGTTGCAAAGTGTGGTGTGAGATGACACATTCTGAGAGCTCGGCTCTCCCTGCACCACAACACCCACTTGCATTTCATTTTTCAGTTCAGGGCCCCGCTGATCTCCCCCTCCTTCCCAGTTTCTTTCTGTTGCCACTCCGCTGCCTTCAGTACCAGGTTCCTCCAGTACCAAATTCTCCTCTTCTTTCTGGCTTCCTAACAAGCGGCCATTTGTCTGCTGTCAATCCTTTGGCTTATTTTACGTTGTTTTCCCTGCAAAAATAATTTTATGAAAAGTTGCAGTGCTGCAGATACTGAAAGGTCATGGGAACCTCTTGCTAAGATTAGTGCAATGCCTTATCAATAGCTGCAAGTGGTGTTAGCGTTTTAAAAGGAGTACTGTGTGAGCATTAAAAGACATTTTTTTTCCCAAGTGCTCATTGAAAAGCACTTTTATCCCATTCCCAGGGCTGGGCACTAACTGGAGCTCCATCACTATGGGCTGATGTTTTCTATTCAGGGCCTCACAGAGAACGCATTGTTCGGAGGAGAACTGAGCTGCAGAGGTTGGGACAATTTCATAAGCACGGTGTTATGGCAGCGTTGTCTGCACGGAGCCTTTGGGTGGACGAAAACCCTGCACTGCGGTCTGCTGAGCAAACGGGTGCTACGCAGTGCAGCTCTAAGAATGGAAAAAAAGGAGAAAAAAAAAACCCCACTCATCTTATTCTTTTTTTCCCCAACTCGTGGAGTCTTTGCAGAGTGAGGGATGGGAGCTGGGACTGCACCTGTACGACCCTGTGGTTGTCCTTGGCCTCTTCTGACCCCTTCTCCCAAACTTAGACGAGCGCATTCCTCCTGGTACTGAGCTCCCTTAGGGGCTTTGCTGGCGTGTAGGGTCTCTCTCACAATTGCTCAGCTCTTGGGAAGAAGAGGAGAAATGGACTTGGAGGAACGATGGGGAAGGATTAAAGCACCGGGCTGTTTCTGAGAACTGCTCCACAGTGACGACAAATATCCTGACACAGCTGGAGGGAGACAAAGCCGTCCCCCGAGCGCGACCGGGGCTGGCTGGCACAGCAGGAGGGACCAGATGGGATTCTTAAAGGTTTTTCTTTCTCTGAAAAAGACAGACCATGCTTCAGAGAATCCCCCTTACCGAGTGATGCTTCCCTCTGAAAACTGACTCACTGTGCCAAAGGCTCCTCAACAAAGAAAAGAAACGTTATCCAGTTCCTCTCTATTTTCCCCCATGATCCCCAGTAAGCTGTATTTGGCCAAAGCACGCCGTTAAGAAGGGCACTGTCTGGAGCAGAAGGCATCACGAAATGCAGATCTACCGTCTCCCACGACACCTCTTCCATGAGGGCAATCGAAGTCTTTGCCCAGAGGTGCTTTATTCTCAATTTGCATGGATTGGCTTCATCTGCTGTGGTCCCATCAGCACCCACTGACTTTTTCTCCCAATCCAAGCTCTTACACTCAATGATCAAGAGCCCATTGCACCCTTTTGCTGAACCAGAGAGGGGCTGCCCTGGGGGCATAGCCAGACTCTGAAGCACTATGGCATGGGAGGACGTGGTTAGTGGCCGTGGTGGGGATGGGTTGGGGTTGGATGTGGGGATTTTGGTGGGGATGCACTGGGGATGTGGGGATCGTGGGCATCTTTTCCAACCGCAATGATTCTGCGATTCTATGACCCCACTGCTCCCAGCCTTTCACTGTCCCTGCAGACTCTGCTCTGCATCCCTTCAGCTAAAACTTCCCAGGACACATTTTCCTACTGCAGATCCCAAATCTAAGTGCAGCTTTCCATCCAGCTCAGTGAAGTTGGGATTCGTCCGAATACACTTGGCTGCAGGATCTCCATCATCCCATGCGATTGCCCTGCCCTCTCATAACGGCTGCTGCGCCAATGCTAATATTGCCCACAGGCTTTATCAGTAGCACTGTGTGGGTGTATTTCTGGCTCGTAGATCAACGAGCATTGCGGTCTTCCCCACCTAAAAAAAACATATACCTGAGTTGCTTCCAAATTCTTGGCATTCCAAAGCCATGAAAACCTTTCTCTGCATGGAAAGGAGGGATGATGCTGCATGAAGGAAATTCTTTCAAGTTTGAAGCTTTCATTGTTCCACCCCAAATCGTGATGTGATGCTCCTGCAGATGCTCAGGTGCTGCTGTGGGGGCTGTGCTGTCAGCAGGGCGTTTCCTCCTCCAGCGGTTGGGTGTTGGCAGTGCAGTATCTTTGGGTGGAGGCTGATAGGACTTAACAACACACAGCAAGTGTTTTATTTGTTTTTAACATACACCCTCAATGAGGCTATTGTGAGGCATGTGACTGCTTAAAGTGTACGGTTGGAATTTCATTCTTAATTCTGTGCAAGGAAATTAGGAAAGTATTTGCAATATGGGAGATTTTTCTGAGTTCTGCTTGCTTTTTTTTTTTTTTTTTTAATTTCCTCATCCAGAATGGATAAGGGGATATAGCAAAATGAAGAAAAATTGAAAGGACATAAAGATCATGATTAATCCAAATATTTTTTTCCACGGGAAATAGTGGCAAATTGACAGTTGTTGATAAAAAGGCTGACATTATATCTCAGAGGTCATCCTTCATCTGCTGATGATATCATTGTACCCTAGGGCAGCCCTACCCGAGCATCAGCTCCATGCCAGCTCACTGTGTGAGAGCATTCTTCCTTACCAAACCCAACTTCAACGCACCCCACCATGCTCAGTGACCATATCCCCAAGTGCCACACCTCCACCATTGAACACCTCCGGGGACAGTGACTCCACCACCACCTGAGCAGCCTCTGCAGGTGCCTGAGCACTCTTTGGAGAAGAAGTAGCTCCTAATACCCAACTTGGATCTACCCCTGCTGCAACAGGAGGCCATCACCTCTCATGCCCAGATATGTCTATTAGCAACTCCATGTGTGGTTGAGGATGAGCTCCCATATTCACCAAAAACACAGGTGACTTTTTCGCATAGAAGGTGGTAAGGCACTGGCACAGGTTGCCCAAGGAGGCTGTGGATGCTCCATCCCTGGAGGCATTCAGGGCCAGGCTGGATGTGGTTCTAGGCAGCCTCGGCTGCTGTTGCACACAGCAGGGGGTTGGAACTGGATGAGCACTGTGGTGCTTTTCAACCCGGGCCATTCTGTGATTCTATGATTCTATAATTCTCAGTCTACTCATCACCTGGGACATAAAGCACAGCAGCCCTGGCTGCTTCTGCCCAAGGTACCTGTCTCACTCATCCCATCCCCATCGCTGCTGCAGGAGTGGTTGAGCTCCCATGGAGCAGCTGCTCAACAGCTGCAGCTTATGCCTCGCAAATGAAAGAAATCCCAAATCTGTGTGAAATTTCCAGGGGTTTAACAGCTGTTGCTTGAGCCAGGCTGTCTGTGCCATGTATATGGGGATGCTGGAGCAGGACGGGCAGCTGGGAGCTGTAATTCCTGCAGCCGCTTCATTTTAATCTGCTTTTAGTCATGTCAGAGCCTTTTGAGTGAAAACTTGAGAACGAAGAGGACTTTGGATTGCTTTTCCTCCCCTTTCTCACCAGACCCTACGACTGCAGTGTGAGCTGAAGTCTGTCTCAAGAGATTTGTTTCTGGGGAAGCTTTTTGTTGGGATTCATCTCCACTGGCTTCTGGATGTCTGAGCAGGTCGTCCTAAACCTTCAGTGCTGCAAATGGGGAGGGCAGCCCAGCAAAAAGCAGTTCAGTTGAATTCGCTGTAGGAAAAGACTTCCTTTCTTTCCCCAGCTCTGAGGTTACCTTTTTTTGGCTAGCACCCCATTTGTGCTGCATCTTCTGGGAAGGCAGCGGTGTCCCACAGGGATGAGGAGGAGAAGAGGCACTAAAAATCAGGAAATCAGATGTGTGCTTTGTAAAGACCCACGCAGTTGTTTACCAAAGGACCTGGGAGGTGTTTGGGATAACTGCATGCTAACAGGCTGCGGCGTGACCAAAGGTTGGCCGTGTTTGCCTGGGAAGAGGATGGGTTCTATGCCCAGAATGTAGCGGGGAGAAGTCCGGGTCACTGGAAGGGTTTCGTTACCTCAGTCAACAACGAAGTGCAGGATAACATCTGTGGTGTTGCTGGATTTATTCTAACAACACCCGGTACAAAGGCTTGCTTCTGTTTCCCAGGGCTTGGCATTTTCTCTGCATTTATAAAAATAAAACAACCCACTGGTTCTTAAAAACGACTCTGCATTCTGTCTTCTATTGAAATGGCATTTGTGCCACGAGTCCTTGATTTGCTCTTCGTTCTCTGAATCCTCGTGTGAATTCAGGTTAACCAAAAACCAGAGTGATTTTTAGCTGTGAGGAGCACTGCTGTCAGCACAGGGGATGGATATGGTGGTACCACAAAGTAAAACTCAAACAGCACATGCTGGGGTGGTCCTGTCCTCCCAACACTGGGTTTTCATTGGAATTTCTCTGCTTTTTCCTTGCCAAATGAGTCTCCTGCACCATAATGGTAGGACAAGAGGTGATGGCCTCCAGTTGAGCTGTGAGGAGGCGGAGGGGGAGAAAGGCTCAGGTCTGATACTAGGAGCAATGTCTTCTCCAAATGAGCAGTCAGGCATTGGCACCAGCTGCACAGAGAGATGGAGGAGTCCCTATCCCTGAAGGTGTTCCAGAACCATGGAGGTCATGGTAGGGGTGGGGTGAGTTTGGGCTTGGGGATGTTGGTGGTGCTCTCCAAGCTTAATGATTCTTTGAATCTATGGCAACATCAGGTATTGTGATCATGGTCAGTGTCAAAGGATCCTCCCTTGCTGGAAGAGGCTCTCCTACAATGAAGCAGTGGGCAGATCATTGCTCATGGTTGCTGTGATTGAAATTGTAATTCAAGACGTGGCTTGAGTGCAAGATCAAAATGTGCATCCCAAAAAACCTTGGCAGACAAAAACTTCTCCTTGGCTTGGTCACTCAACACTGCCCCAGGTCTCCTGCTCCCATAGCATGGCCACCCTCGCTGTCCCAGCCCATCTCCAGACAGTCCCATTTGGGGACATGGAGTGTGATGCCACCCACAGCAGCACGGGACAAGGCAAGGTGACATATTTGCTCCTTCCCTCCCCTGTTACTGTGCCGGAGCAGAGGCTGGAGGCAGCCAGAGAATTCAAAGCAGAAGCTGTCAGCCTGGGATGGGCAATGGGTTGTTTTTGTTGTGTTGTTTTAAACAGCCTCTGTGAGCAACTGTTGTGTGCGAGGGGTGGGAAGGGGGGGTTGCCATGGCAAAGTAGGATTTGCTGGGAATGAATAGCTTTCTTTTTCTCCCGTGAAATGAATGGGTTGCTAAGACCTCCCTGCATATGAAGATTGTAGGTGCTACACTCGGTGGAAGAAACATGAACAATATCCCCCCAGCTTTACGTTATACACAGCCCTCTTAATACAACTCAATCTTATTACACAAAAAATGTGATCTCAAGTGTAGATTGAGAGAGACAAAATGTTCTCAGTGGGATCTATCCATGCTTCTTCCCCAGTCCCCTCCAACAACAGGGATTAGCGGCAATGTTTGCACTGACTGTAACTGGGACATAAAGACCATGCTTCATTTCTTCCCATTCAGCTAATTCTTTACATTGCAGACACTACAGGATCCATTTATGTTTTTTCTTTTGTGAAAGTAGGTTGGGGTGGGAGGGGGGTGGGGGAGAATTCTGCCGAGGAAACTGTTGGCCTCGCTGAAGAAAAGCATCTTTTCTTTGGGGATAAAAGAAGCCGCGGTCTGCATCTGAGGCAATGGCATTTGCAGGCAGTGCTGCTTCTAGATGGAGGCTGGAATGTACTTGCAAAGAATGGCAAATTTTGAGAAGCAGAGTGATTTAAGCTGGTAGATTGGACTTCCCATCTCATGGTCCTTGGCCGTTACAGTAGATGGGAGAGTTTGCTCCCAGTGCTGACCCATGCCCATGCTGGGTATATTGGATATAGTGCCCGTATCGTGCTTTTCTAAAGCATCAGTTCTAGGTATAGGTTTTTTTGGAAACTTTTGGGAAGCACTACATGACCACGTGGAAGTGTCTGGCCAGGACCCCAGGAAAAATACTTTGACCAGCTGTGTTCTCACTGATAGGTGCCCGCTGACAATATTCATGTTTTCTTCCCAACAGGGGAAAAAAACAAAAACAAACAAAAAAAAAATAAAAATTTCCAGAAGCTGTGAGCATGTATGTGGGAGATAGAATATGTGCAAAGAGGCTGGAAGATAAACTTGGCTCTGTGTAGCAAAGCTATGCCACAATCTCTGCCTGTCCTGGGAGGGTCAGTGGGGCAATGCCATCTGAAACATCTTCATCGAGTCCCTCCTCTGGAGGTGGGGATGAGAGAAAGGACAACTAATGCCATCAGAACAGCTCACTGAGGTTAAGACAAGGTTACCGAGCAAAGAGAAAGGCTATGGGATGGAGAAGGACTCCACAAATCTTTCTGATGCGGAGGCCTTTTGCTACAGGCAGTGTTGGGATATGGAGACCCATCTCTGCCTTGAGGTCTCTCATTCCTCACTGCTGAATACAGCAGAAAGAGCTACAGAGCAAACTGTGGAGCTTCTACATGTTGATTGGGGTGAGTAATTTATTTAATTGCAAACTTCCAGTCTCAGAGAGGAAAAGAGTGCAGTGTGGGCACACCTGTTGTCATCACAGTTTGAAATTTCATCATCACAGTTTGAAATATCATCATTGCTGCTACATATCGTAACCCATGCAAAGATTAACCAGGATTTGTGCAGACAAGAGAGAGGAAAACTGACCTAATATCACACTTGCCTGTCATTTCAGGACTTCTCTCAAAGGATGTGTCTTGGGCTGGCAATCCCAGGTTGCGGGCGTTGAGATCTGCAGAAAATGTGTGAGAGAAGAGAGAAGGAAAGTAGCTGCTGGTTTGCAAGGAAGGAAGTAACAGGACTTCCATAGGGCCCAACCTGAAAACTGAACACCTCTGAATGTTTCAGATGAAGAAGGCAGATGGAAAGCAGAAAATATCCAAGGATAAGGTTAAAGAAATCTGGGGTTGAGCATCCTGGTGAGGATTTCCATCCTGGGAGGTTCCTAAGATGGACGCAGGAGGTGGGAATCGGGTCTGGATGCCCAGATGGGTACATGTACCAGCATCTCCACTTGTTGTGGTGTGAGCTGCCATCACAGATCTGATCCAGAGGTCTCACCCCAGGAAAAGTTATGGGACCGAGCCCCAAAGCCAGAGCTGTCCTGGTGAGCTTCCCTAGCAACAAGTGATGTGTTTTTAATAGGTTAAATGATGTTATTTTTCAAAATAAAAGTATACTGGCACTTTTGAAGGAAGCCTGTTCACACAGACGTTCATCTGACGTTCATAAGAAGGAGGAGAGGAGGAGAGGAAATCTGTTGCTGGATTCAGAGCTGTTAGCCCACCCCTCACAGCCCTGTGCTGGGTGAATGACTTACATCTTCAAGCCTGAAGGATTCAGGGCGAGAGATGCATTTTGTTTCTGTGGGATTACCACTGTCTGAACTCGCTGCTTTTTTATTAGGAGGCTGAAACAAAGACTGTATCAGTCCATTACTGTCAGACGCGGGAGATGTTCTGCTCTTGCAAATATTATCTCAAAATACAGTGTCACCGATGTCACTTCCCTCTTGCTCCATCTGTGTATGCAGAGATCAAACCTCTCAGCTTTTTCTGGAACAAAAATCAGTCCTCCTTGTGTGAATTTAAGGTGAGGTCAGCGTGCATCTGTTAATATCTGTATCACCTTCACCTTGGTGACAGGATGATTATAAGGACGTGATAGATGTAACGTAGCAAAGAGGAAGTTTTGCTGTGACATAACTAGAATTCCCAGATCAGAAACACTGACTCCACTCTCATTCCATGTCTTTTTGGTGTTTTGGTATTTCATCCATGCAAGAAAATCACTCAGGCCCTGCATCTACTGAGCATGCTTCAACTCTATTCTGAAACTTCACCAGATCACAGTGTAACTTAACCCAGTCTCTGGCTCTGTGTTGGCTGCATTTCTAGAACCACGGTGAAAGAGGACTGATCCATGCTTAAAAACCAAGAAGGAAGAAGAGCAGACTTAGAATTAGGAATGGATCTGAACTGCCAGATGCTCTTCAAAGATGCGCAGGAGATCAAAAACACTCTGGACTTTCAGTTGCAAAAGCAGTGCACATCATACCATGTTGAGGGGAGGGGAAGGGAAGGGAAGGGAAGGGAAGGG
>NW_024884922.1:7408397-7453069 GCF_019232065.1 Centrocercus urophasianus | reverse complement strand
AGCCAATCCTCCCAACTTCGTATCATCAGCAAACGCGCTGAGGGTGGTCACCATCCCCTCATCAAGGTCATTGATGAAGATGTTGAACAAGACCGGACCCAGCACAGACACCTGGGGGCACCACTGGTCACAGGCCTCCAACCGGACTCTGCACCACCGACAACCCTCTGTGCTCTGCCAGTCAGCCAGTTCTCAACCCACCTCACTGTCCACTCGTCTCTCCCACACTTTCTCAGCTTTGTTATGAGGATGTCATGGGAGACAGTACCAAATGCCTTTCTAAAATCAAGGTAGACTACATCTACCACTCTTCCCCCATCCACCCAGCCAGAGATAACATCATAGAAGGCCACCAGGTTGGTCAAGCATGACCTCCCCTTGGCGAATTCATGCTGACTAGTCCTGATAACCCCCTTCTCTTCCAGTTGTCTGGAGATGACATCCAGCACAAGCTGTTCCATCACCTTTCCAGGCCAGAGGTGAGGCTGACAGGCCTATAATTACCCGGGTCTTCCTTCTTGCCCTTTTTGAAGACCGGAGTGACATTGGCTATCCTCCAGTCTTCAGGGACCTCCCCCATTATCCAAGACCTCTCAAAGATGATGGAGAGAGGTTTGGCAATGACCTCCGCCAGCTCCCTCAGCACACGTGGATGCACCCCATCAGGTCCCATGGATTTGTGGACCTTAGTACTGCCTAGGCACTCATGCACCACCTCTTTCCTGACTAAAGGGAAGTCTCCCACTCCCCAGACCCTCTCACTAACCGCCAGGGTATGGGAAACCTAAGGGAGAGCCTTTTCACTGAAGACAGAAGAAGGCACTCAGTATCTCTGCCTTCTCAGCATCCCCCGTTACCAGAACACCCCCCTCACTTAGTAAGGGGTGCACATTCTCTCTAGTTTTCCTTTTGCTGTTAACATACTTAAAAAAGCCTTATTATCCTTTATCACTTTAGCCAGATTTAATTCCAGGCGGGCTTTAGCCTTCCTTGTCGCATCCCTGCAGGCCCTGACTACATTCCTGTATTCTTCCCAAGTGGTCAGACCCTTTTTCCACATTTCACGGACCTTCTTCTTTCCTTTGAGCTTGTGCGTGAGCTCCTTGCTCATCCACACAGGTCCACAGGTCTCCTGTCTCCTTTTCCTGATTTCTTGCTCACAGGGACGTACCGATCCTGAGCTTGGAAGAAGAGCTGTTTAAATGCTGACCAGCTCTCACAGGCCCCCTTACCTTCTAACACTCTAGCCCACGGGATAGCTCCAAGTAGGTCCCGGAAGAGATCGAAGTTGGCTCTCCTAAAGTCCAGGGTAGCAATCCTACTTTTTGCTTTGCTTCTTCCACTTAGGATCTTGAACTCCACCATCTCACAATCACTACAACCCAAGCTGCCCTCGACCTTTACTTCCTTAACAAGTCCATCCTTGTTGGTGAGAATAAGGTCCAGTAACATCCCTCCCCGAGTCAGTTCCTCCACCACCTGCATCAGGAAGTTGTCTTCAATGCACTGCAAGAACCGTGCGTGCCTGGCCATGTTGGTCATCCAGCAAATATCTGGATAAGTCCCCCATAAGCACCAGTGCCTGGAAACGTGACTCTACATCCAGTTGCTTATGGAAGGCCTCATCAACCTCCTCATCCTGATCAGGGGGCCTGTAGTACACCCACAACAGTGTCACCCTTACCAGCCTGCCCCTTGATTCTCACCCATAAGCTCTCCACTGCTACATCACTCTCCCCCAAGTGAAGTTCAGTACAGGGGACAGGGGAGGTTCAGGTTGGATATTAAGAGGAAGTTTTTCACTCAGAGGGTGGTGAGGCACTGGAACAGGTTGCCCAAGGAGGCTGTGGATGCCCCATCCCTGCAGGCATTCAAGGCCAGGCTGGATGTGGCTCTGGGCAGCCTGGGCTGCTGGTTGGTGATGCTGCACACAGCAGGGGGTTGGAGTTGGATGAGCACTGTGCTCCTTTGCAACCCAGGCCATTCTGGGTTGATTCATCCAAACTGGATGGGGCCCTGGGCAGCCTGGGCTGCTATGAAATGTGGAGGCTGGTGGTCCTGCATGCAGCAGGGGGTTGGAGCTTCGTGATCCTTGAGGTCCCCTCCAAACCTGGCCATTCTGTGATTTTACCATCTCAATCAGCCATTGGGATCAATCACACTTTGCATTTACGAAGGTAGCTTTGGCAACAAAGCTTCCATCGTTTTATTTTGACACCTCAGGCCGAGCTGCGGAGCTCCAAGCAAAGACAGACCCCGCACGCCCAAGCCTCACACAAGCAGCGCCGCGCCCTCTCCCACTCCTTACTCCCTCCCTCATTCCCGTCAATCTCGCCCCCCCGAACTCTCGCGAGAGCTGAGGCACTCCCCGCCCTCTCCCGGTCCCGCCCTTCCTCTTCCGCTTTCCCTCCGAGGTGAGCAGCTGTGGCGGGCTGGGGGTGCTGCTACAATCCGATCCCATCCCGTCCCATCCCGCCGCGAGATGCCATGGGGAGGCGTGGAGGGACGCGGGTTCGTTCAGTGCCCTCGGTACTGGCGGGGTTAGCGATGGCGGGGGGACCGTGGGGCGGCAGAGGGCCGCAGAGGCCCGTGGGGCGGTAGAGGGCCGCAGAGGGCCGCAGAGGGCCGCGGCTGCGGTGATGACTCTCTTAGGACACCTTTGAATTGAGTTATGAAAAGAAATGTGACCTCTGAGCAGCTTCTCGGGTTAGGGCTCGGCCTTGAAGTGCACAGTCTGCCTTCTGCCTGCCTTACGGTGTATGTCGTGTTTTTTTCCTGCAGCTGAGCTCCGAAGATGGTGCGCTACTCGCTGGATCCGGAGAACCCCACCAAGTGTGAGTGCTGCTCTGCTTGCCTCCCCATAGGGCTGCAGCGGGGCGTCCGTCTCATCCCTTTTGCCTTTTCTCTTTACAGCATGCAAGTCCAGGGGCTCCAACCTGCGCGTGCACTTCAAGGTACGTGAACACACAGTGGTGGGTATGACACCAAATGCTCGTTTTTGAAGGAAATGGCTTTTTTTAGTGTGGTTGATGTAGGTCATGGCCTGCTCCACATTATTGGATGTGGACTGCATTACAATGATGTGACTCCACATCATTGTAATGTTATGGCGGTGTTGGCTTTTTTAGCAAGAGCACACTGAATGCCGAGCACCTAAAGCATTGATACTTTATCCCTGCTGTTTTTTCTTCTTTGCCCCTTTTCCACTTTTTAATTCCCTTATTTATATTAGCATTAGGTTTTCTAGCTTGTATTTATACGTTGTGCTCAAGCTTTCTGTGAGATTCCATATCAGACACAGAACCACAGAATGGCCCGGGTTGAAAGGGACCTCAAGGATCACAAATCTCCAATCCCCTGCCACACGCACAGCCACCAACCTCCACATTTCATAGCAGCCCAGGCCCCATCCAACCTGGCCTTGAGCACCTTTAGGGACAGGGCATCACAGCCTCTCTGGCAGCTGTTCCAGCACCTCACCACTCTCATAGCAAAGAATTTCCCCCTGACATCTAACCTCAATCTTCCCTCCCTCAACTTCAAACCGTTTCCCCTTGTCCTGCCGTTATCTAACCTTTCCAAGAGTTGATTCCCCTCCTGTTTGTAGGCTCCTTTAGGTCCTGGAAGGCTGCCATTAGGTCACCCCACAGCTTTTCTTCAGGCTGAACAAGCTCAGCTCCCTCAGCCTGATTACACTTTAACATGCATTGATTACTCAGGCTTCTGTTTTTTGGAATAGTTGCCAAAAAGGGAGCTGTGATAAATATAAGCACTCATGTTTCTGATTGAGAAGCTGTAGCCATGGGGTGAAAAACAAGGAAGGTATGATGGAGCTGGCTACAAGCTCAGTAGTAGAGTTCAGACTAAGAATTATAGCAAAGGAAAGTATAGTTACCTTTTTTTTTGTTTGTGGGTTTGCTTTGTTTTGAGTGTTTCTGTTGGACTGAATTCATGGCAGAAAGGAAATGGTGGAAGGGAAAGATGGTTGCTTGATCAGAAAGAGAGACAAGGGACATGTGGTTTTAAATCACAGAATCTTGGAATGGTTTGAGTTGATAGGGACCTTAAGGGCCATGTGAAGAAACGGGCACCTGCAACAGCAGTGCATCCACCACCTCTGGGCAGCCTGTGCTGGTGCTTCACTGCCCTTATTGCAAAGAACTTTTTTCTTATATCCGGTCTAAATCTGCTTTAGGGTGAAATCATTTTCCCTTGTCCTATCACAACTCCTGTTGTAATTTGGGAAGAAGCATTAAAGGGAGCTGTCATGTGCGTTTTAGAACACTCGTGAGACTGCCCAGGCCATCAAGGGCATGCACATCCGCAAGGCCACCAAGTACCTGAAGGATGTGACCCTGAAGAAGCAGTGTGTTCCCTTCCGTCGCTACAACGGAGGAGTTGGTCGATGTGCCCAGGTGAGGATGCAGATGGGACAGTGTGGGACGGGTGCTTTGGCTACACTTCTTTACAGTAGAGATAGAAGGTGACATTCAGATAGCGTGGAGAGGATCAGTCGTTGGTGATAATCTGTGAAAATGTGAGTGGGAAAACTGTTAATTGAGATTGCTGTGATGACTTTCTTAGGACACCTTTGGATTCAACGTGAAAAGAAACTTGTATTCTGAGCAATCTTATTAAAAGTCATGTAACAGGAAGTTATCGGCATGGACGGGTCAGGTAACAGAACCAAACCAAAACTCTTTTTGTCATAGGCCAAGCAGTGGGGCTGGACACAGGGGCGCTGGCCCAAGAAGAGCGCGGAGTTCCTGCTGCACATGCTCAAAAATGCAGAGAGCAATGCTGAGCTCAAGGTAGGCTGGGTAATGTTACTAACTGGAAAGTGTTCTTCTGACACTGTGCTCCTGAGCTCAGTGGCTCAAACAAAAAGTGAGGATCTGCTCTGTAGCTGAAAGCATGGCGTAGAAGATTTCGTTTAGTGTTTGAACTGTGCTTTGTTAAGTTGCAGTGAGTGATAGTTTTTCTCAGGTAGTTCATGGAGAGTTATCTGATGCGTGCTTATTCTAAGAGGTTCATCTCTTAAAGTCCACAGAAAACAAGACCTGTAGACTCGGGGTCAGCTTGTATCTTTGCTATGTGCTCAACGCTTTATTTGGCAGCTTTGATGGCAGTGATGACTATCTTAGGACACCTTTGGAGTAACCATGAAATAATAACTTTTTTTCTGAGCCATCAGTGAAGGTACTTCCATTGTGACATGCAGGAGAGTATTCTGTTTTTCTGATTAGTTTGTCCCTGCTAGGTAAAAGACTCAACCTGACATCCGTATAATGTGCAGCAGGGGGGTGGTTATTCTTGTTTGTATGCTGCAGAGATTGTTGCAGGGAGAAGTGAGGCACAGTGTTTTAATTTTATGCCCCCCAGGGTCTCGATGTGGATTCTCTGGTGATTGAGCACATCCAGGTGAACAAGGCTCCCAAAATGCGCCGGCGCACCTACAGAGCTCACGGGAGGATCAACCCCTACATGAGCTCCCCCTGCCACATCGAGATGATCCTCACTGAGAAGGAGCAAATCGTCCCCAAGCCAGAAGAAGAAGTTGCTCAAAAGAAAAAGGTAAAAGGGCATCACGCACTCGATGTCTTCTCATTTCTTAATGTCTCCAGGAAGCAGTGTGTTCAGACAGAAGGGTTGCTGTGATGTCTTATCTTAGGACACCTTTGGAATACTCATGAAAAAAAAATGTTATTTCTGAGCAACCTCGATGTTAATTTAAAGACAGCAGAGATAACTTAGAAACACTTGTGTTGGTGTGCATATTGCAGAGAATTTATTGCTGCCTTCTGAAGGAGATACAGCATTCATGGTGCGTGCTTGTAAACATGGATGCATAGAGGGGGCAACGAGGGCGAGCACGGAGTTTTGATGTGTAACGGTACCCCTTACCACCGTTTCCTTCTTTGTTTTTCAGATATCCCAGAAGAAGCTGAAGAAGCAAAAACTGATGGCTCGGGAGTAAATCAGAAACAGCAGATGTACATAAATAAAGTTAAAAACTTTAAATGTCTTGTGTGGGTTTGTGCGATGTTCGAGGGACGTTGCAGCGCTCGGCGTGTCCTTCTGGGGCGGTTCCCCACTGGCGGCAGCAAGCGCCGGGCTTGCGCGGGGGAGCGTTCCTCAGCCCGTAAGCAGGAAGTCCCGCCCTTGGTGACGCTATCAGAGTACGTCACTTCCGTGGGTTGGGGCCACGAGGCTCTCACTCCGCCTCTGATTGGGTGGAGCCATCACGCGCATCCGCCGGAAGCAGGAGGGGGACTACTTCCGGTGCGGCTGCAGCAGGGTGGCTGAGGTAAGCGGCGTGTCCCGGCTCGGGCGGAGGTCCCTGCGGCTGCTGTTTTGCAGGCCCCTCGTTCCTCCAGCCGGGTGAAATACGTGCAGGAGGTGGGAGCTGTTTGTTTTAACGCTGCTGGAGCCGCGCTTCGCTCGTTCTGGGGCTCTCCGGCTGTTGTGCTCGTGCTTTGAGGGAAAATGCAGCCGGCGGCGGCTCGGCGATTTAACGGAACCGGGCAGATTCTAGGCCTGAGGGCCGGTAGTAACACAGCGCAGGACCAGCTTGTCCTTTTTTTTGGAGATAAACTAATTTTGTTTGCATATCTTTATTTTTTGTTTGTTTTGCTTTGTTTCCATGAGAAAAGTTCAATAATAATGGAATTAAAAGTGGGAAACAAAGACCAAATGCGTTTAAATGTGCTACGTCATGGTTGTTCTTTCTATTCACTCGCATGTGGGCAGCTGAGAGACAAACAAAAGGATATTTGACAGAATAGTAAGCTTGCTATTACAATTTCACCCTGAATTGCCTGCCAGCCAGGCAACAAGGCATCGTGAAAGCGCAGAATAAACTTTGAAACAATGTTTGAATATTTTAGGGCTGTTGTTTTAGTTTCTGTGGCTTGCTTCTGCATCTGACAGTGCTATCACTTGTTTGCACAGTGACTGCTCAGAGTGGCCTCGGAAAGGCAGCCTGTTGTTTCTGTCATTCTTCAGCAGGTGGATAATTCCTCACGGTTTCACAGAAGATTTGATATCTAGGAATTCAGGCACTGAGTGCATAAGTCTATTCAGATGGCTTTGGTGGGTTGCCTCATGCATATTTTTGCAGTGTAAGATTCCCATCTGGCTTCAGAGGCAGTCAGCTCCTGTACTTACACTGGAAAAGGGCAGAACTGTCATTGGAAGCTATCATCTGGAAGCTGATTTGCTATTTCACATGGCCTGCTTGGGGCTACATTGGGATAACTTGAAAAGAGTACTGGATGTCCCAAGATAGGGTATGCAGCTTCGTGGAAGGACTGTGGAAAGCTTTTGTTGTGTGTTTTAATGTGGGAATCCAGGTGTTAGCATCCAAGAAGGAGAAATGTGAAGGTTAGAGTTGTACTGTGCAGCTGAGCATAGCGTAAGTGGTACCTTACCACCATGGAAAGGGACATTTCTCATTCTACTTAACCAGTTCCTCTCCCACTTGCACTTTCTGCCCTTGCACTCTGGTTTTTGCTTTTCTGCTTTGTTCATTGCAGACTTTGGGCTGCTGTTTTTGAAAGTAACTCCCAAAATCACAGGTTTTGGGAGATAGGGGATTCTTAATTTTCTAGTAGTTTGGCAAATTGTATTGAATTGGTGCAGATCAAGTGAGTCCCAGTCCAGTGCAGGTGGAAGAAAGTAGCACATATTCTTCTCAGATCCTGTTTTTTTTTTGTTTGTTCGTTTGATTTTCTGAATGCATTTTTTCTGACTTTGAGCTGTGGGGATGATGAATTAACAAACGAAGATTACTACCAGAGTGTCAAGAGTGTTTCCCTTTTTGTCCCTAAGGATTTTATAGCATTGGAATGTACAGCTGCTCTCAGCTTAGGGAATAACATTTTGAACTTTAAAAATCTGGTTTTAAGAGATCTTTTTTCTTTAAAAATTAATTGCAGCCCTTTCTTAAGACTTTGTGTTTTCTTAACTTGAGGCATACAAAAACTGTAAACGTTCTTGCTTTTCAGCTTTGTCACAGAAGGAGAGGAAGCCATGGTGTGCATCCCTTGTATTGTCATTCCAGTTCTTCTCTGGGTCTACAAGAAATTCCTTGAGCCCTACATCTATCCCGTTATTGCTCCTTTCATTAAGCGTGTGTGGTCCAAGCGAGCTGTGCAAGAAACAGCCACCAAGCAAGGCCAAGGAGGCAGTGCTGGAAATCCACCTTCAGCCTCACAGAGAGATAAGGGGGATGAATCTGGAACTTACAAGGTAAGATGATGTGCTTAGCTAATGATGGAATCTCTAGGTAGGGCAGTTGTGGGCACCACAGAAGCTGGGTGTTTTCAGAGAAGCTTTTTTGGCTATTTACTTTTGAAAGGGAGCTGTCAGTACTGAGATGGTCAGAAATAGCAGTTTCTTCCAGACAGCTTCTGGGAGGTTTTGGGAGGACAGGAACTGCACCTGTGTTCTGAAAAAGCTTGAAGACGGGATTCAGGCTGTTCTTTTGGAAAAGCAGGAAGTGAAGTGATTAATCAGTTGTACCTGATGCATGAAACAGACTATAAAAAGTAACTATTCTGCTAGCTCTGCCACTCGTAATGGGGTAAAATGTTGAAACTCTGCGTTTATGTATCTCTTATAGCAAAAAACAGAGCTTTTGAGAGCTTTGCCCTCATCCTCCACCCTAAACAGTCATGTGTAAATCTAAAGAAATTCCATCATGTTGGTTCTTAGGCAGATTCTGCATGAGTCTTCACTGGCTGTGCTTACAAGAGTAGTTTTCATCACCAAATATTACTGTCCTGGGTATAAAGATGGTTTTAGACATCTCATTTTAAAGGTGTTGTCTTTTATTTGCAGTTTGAAAGCAATGGGGTTGCAAACGGAATTGCTGCAAAGGGATCAACAGAAGTGTCTGACAAGAAAGCAGATTAGAGGAATTCATTCCTACGGATTTCATTCCCCTTGTGTCCAACATGAACTGGTGATTGCTATTTCTCACACTGAGACTTTGTTCTTTGCACATTACAGCTGAATAAAACCCCTTACCACTTACAGGAGAGGATCTCTTTTGCCACTACAGTGGCAGCTAGCAAATTTCTTACATGAAATGTTTGAAAGCTGTATTAAGTTATTCTTTGTTTTCCTCGCCGGAGCCACTTTGCATCTATAATCTGTAATCTATTTGACATGATTGGAGATTAGATTAAATAGTTTGTGGATAAGTCTAGCTAAATGTGTTGCTGCTTAGTTTTGCTCGCTGTGAGTGCAATACTTCAGGCTTCGACTTGAAAACTGTAACCTTGGCATAGTTAAAGAACTACTAATTTCATTGTGGCAATATAAATATTATGGTCAAAATTATGAAGAGCAGAGCCTGCCATGTGAGATTTGTGGATGAGCTAAAGGAGTAATGCTGTATGCAAAATTTACTTAGCTTACTAGAAATAGAAGGACTTGATTTGATATTTTCAGTCATTTTTTCTTTAACTTTCTACCTTTCTTTCATGAGAAGGATCAACAAAGACATGATGCAAGGGAATTGCTGCTTTATATTCTGTTGCAGTGGTTTCAAATGATACATGTCTTATCTTTCAGAAAAAAAAAAAGACAAAAATCTCTTTCAGCGTGCTTGTGTAATTTGAATTGTAATAAAGCAGGACTTTATTTAACAATTAGTTGCTTCATACAGTTGTTTTTAGTCTTCTTTAAAATAAACATCTAGAGCAGTAATGAAATTTTTGAAAACCTGTGGACAGTCAGCAGACTGAGGGTGGCCGTAGAACTACCGACTGCAGGATAAAGAGAGTGTTCTCAGCGTGTCCAGCTCTGCCTCCTCCTGGGAAGATGTGTTCTGGTTCTGAAATGCATCCCAAAATGATGCCTTTGTGCTTAATAGGTTTAGAAGTTACAGTTTCTGCTTTGTGCCCACTGCCAAACCAGAAGACTATCTAAAAGACTAAAACAGAACAAAACGAAACAAAGAACTTCAAACTAGCCATTCCAGCAAGTGGGATTGCTGCTTATCATTTTCTCAGAAGTCTTACAGTTGTACATTTTTATAGAGGGATGTTTTGTAGATAGTACCTGAGTGTGTTATGATAGCAAGAAAAGCTGATCAATGCGTTTGTTCATTCAAGAATTATTGCAGGTAGAAGGGCAGTGCACTGTAGTGCTGAGGGGCATCCTGCTCCCCTTGAACTGTCACTGAGGTCCTGGCTCATTCTTGGGCTGTGATTTCTTCTGCCAGAGAAGTTTTCACTCCATGCTGTCGGCTGCAGCAGTGTGTTGCTTCCTACCGCTGCTCAGATTTTGGCAGGGCATGTGTGAATCAGCCTGCAGTGCTCAAGCTGGATACTGGACCAGTGTTGTTCTGTTAGCTTTGTAATAAGTTCAAGCATAGAAAATTCCTCTTAAACATAGAATTTAAAATGTAAGACATAATGCTGCTTAATCTCCCTTAACGAGCCAGTCTATTAGAAGGTGAATTTTGTATTACTTAATAAGCCTTCGCACTACCCTTGGAGGGTAAGCCCTCATATCGTTCACAGGCACATCTTTCTCCCTGCAGTACCTTTTGTGATAGAAAACCTGGTTCTGTTATTCTATGGCACAATTCATGTAATAAAAGATAATGCATTCCTGTAACCTCTCACAGGCGTGCTGTGTAATGTATTCACTTCTAGAAGCTGTGAGCACGAGAAAAAGTGCCAGAGCTGTGCTTGGGCTCCTCGCATTTTGCAGGAAGGAGCTCGTTTGTTCGTGCAGTTTTGTTTTGTTTTGTTCTTCCTACTGAAATGATACTTTGAGATGAAACATGAAACAGAGTGGGGCTTCTAGCCCCGTTTCTAGGTGTGTAAGCATCTACTGAAAGGGCCAACCAAAAAAACTGCAGAAAGCAAAATAGGCACTGAAAGCCCTGGCAGAGACTTGTTTTGTGAATCTGTTTCTACTCTTTTTCAATATTGGGTTCATGATCCTGTTGCATTGTGAATAAACAACAAGAAGAGCAAAAAACGACTTAAAAAAAGCAGGTGGAAGGAAGAAGCTGCCTGAAGGTGGGCAGGGGTGCAGGAGGTCTTGTGCTGCAGTGCAAAGAACTGCACAGAGCTGCGTTTAAGAACAAAAAACAGGGTTTTTTATAGGTGTCGAATACCACAGGTAGCAAATAGGCATCAAAAACTAAGCAGCCCTCTTGCGGTTGGTGCGATATACATAAAATCAGATTTAGTTAGAAGCAGGCGGACTACACTTCCCGGCGTGCATCGCGGTCCTCCCGCCCTGCGGACTGCATTTCCCGGCGTGCCGCGCGGCCGCCACCCTCGCGCATGCGCAGCGCCGCAGCGCCGGCGACGTGGAAAGGCCGCAGGCGGGGGGCAAGCGGCGCGTGTGCGCCTGCGTGAGGAGGGGGGCGGCGGGTGGCGCCCCCGCGGCGCGCGCTGAGTGCGTGTCCGTTGCAGCCATTGGAGCGGCGGGTCCTCGCACGGTAAGCGCGGCCTCAGCGCTCCCGGGCCCTAACGGGGGGCGGAGCCCGGCGCTCGGATGAGGCTCCCTCGGCGTCAAAGCCTCCGGGGCACGCTGTTGGCGGAGCGTCAGGCCGCGCGGCTGTGCCCGCACCAGGGAATGGGCGGGTTTGGATATCGGGGGGAAATTTCTTCTCCAAAGAGCGGTGGAACGCGGAGGTGGCGAAGTCACCGTCCGAGGTGGTGCTGAAAAACCAACGGGATGTGGCTGCGGGGGGCGTGGTGGAGGGGTTTGGAGATCTTTTCCAACCGTCACGGTGCTGTGGGTCCAGTGAGGAAGCTGAGGGTTCTCCTTCCTGCTTTCAGAGATGCGAGAGCAGTTCACCCTATGCAGTGTTTTCTCCACTTCCTGGTTATTTCCCACGTATTGGTCTCTTCTGGAGGGTAATATCCAGAAAGAATGGTAAATATTTTAAGGTTGTGAAGCATACTTTCTCTGATACCGGTTCTTGTCTTCGACTTCTTTTATTGCGTGTGCTGAGGGGTAAGGTGCTGTGCTGCAGGTATGACACCTTCCCTGTGAGGACAAATGCAGAGAACTTCCCTGTGAGGACAGGTGTGTGTTCAGCCTGGAGGAGACTCTGCAGAGACCTGAGATAGACCTATCAGTATTGAAAGAGGAAGGAAAGAAGAAGAACAGGAAAGAAGGGCGCAGACTATTCGTCAGGGTCTGTGGTGACAGGACGAGGGGAAATGATTTCAAACTAAAAGAAGGGGAATTTAGATGGGATAGAAAGAAGAAATTCTTTACCCAGAGGCCCTGGCACAGGCTGCACAGAAAGGCTGGTGTTGCCCCATCCCTGCAGACAGCTGAGGTCAGGCCGGGTGGGCTCAGCACTGCTGGAGCTGTGGGTGTCCCTGTGCACTGCAGGGAGTGCGACCTGATGGCCTTTAGGGGTCCCTTCCTACTCAAACCGTTCTGTGATCTATAGAAATACAGGACTACTTTCACTTGTGTTGGGCAGTTCTTGAATGCTGAGAGGTGCAAACAGTCTTCTGGGCCATTGAGTCTAATGTTGAAAGCCACTGTGTAGTGTAATTCCTAATTTTACTAACTTCTGTGTAAAAAAGCAGTGAAATTGCTCCTTTGATTTTAAATTAAAAATTGTCATTGCTGCTTGCATTGCAAAGAGCTGAGGAAGGCATTACTTTGAGCTCTCCGTGGGCTGGAATCCGCACAGCACACGGCTGGAGCGGCTGTCAGCTCCTTGCTGCTTTTCCCAGCACTTGGCAGTCTGAGTTAAATTCACTAGGAAAGTATGTAACGTAAGTGAATATGGAAGGTAGGTGGCTTTGATGCTTCCAGTGATGTTTTATCAGATGAAAAGGAAGATCCAGGCTGTTCGTAGTGTGCCAGTGACTGACAGTTGGGCTTGCAGGGTTATGAAGTCACATGTCTTTTTGCGCAAAGGTTGTATTAAAAGCAAGAAGTGCTGTTTGGTGGCTGAAGAACCATCGTCAGAGAGGATGGGTGTTTCTTCCAAGTGTGTTCTCTGCAGTGGGAAGTCTACTGTACCTGATAGTAATTGCACTTCTTGCCAAGTGGCTTCATTTGCACTCATCCTGTATGAAACATAAAAGGTAGATGAACTGGGAGAGACATCATGGCAGCCTAAGGCTGTTTAACTGTGCTTCAGAAAGCTGTAGCCTGCTGTTTTCTCTTGTAATAAAGCTTATTTCTGGCTGCTGGAGATCCTGTCAATGCTTATTTACCTTTACAGGGTGGAGGAAAGCCCTGACGTTTCATCACCTCCTTAACAAAAGGTGTTTGTCAGGCCCGTGTCCTGTCAGCAGAGCTCCTTCTAAGTTCCTGCCTGCTGTTTGCCTCCTGTGACACACGGTGACTGAGGAGAGCAGGGGCAAATAATCTTAATGTGAATTAGTGAGTGCTAATACAAGGGCTAGTGCTTGGAAATCGGGTAGTTTTGACTTTGGGTCTTGAAAGAAGTAGTGAAAAGGCATGCTGCCTTAGAATGTGCATCCTGTGTCCAAACGTGTATTTGCTTCTTGCTGCCCAGTGCCATAATGTAACTTTGTGAGTGTTTCTTTATATCCTGTGTTTTCTTCTGTCTTTTTCCCCCCGAATACTGATTACTAATGGATACTTGTGTCATTCAGCATCATTTTTTGTTCAAGAGCTACAGGTCCTGCTGGCTGGTACTTCTGTGTTATAAATACAGGGCTGTAGGTTCTTGAGATGGCACTGAGAAATGACATAAGCCGTGCATCTCCGTGTCACTTATAGAAGGTACGTTTTCTTTCTTCTTTTTTTTTTTTTTTCTCCTTTTCAGTTCTTTCCCAGAATGTTGTGTTAAAAGAAACATTCAGTTTCTTTTAATATTCTGAAATATTTCTGAAATATTCTATCTAAGCAAGGTTTCCTGGGATTTCTTGTCTGGCTGTGAGCAGAAGGGCTGTCCTGGAGGTGGGATGGGAAGGAGCAGCTTATGCTCCTTGGAATATGGAGATTGACTCCCACACAAAACACACGTGGAAGATGAACTGGAGCAGAAGTGTTGTCCTCAGTTTTCACCTGCTCCCTTGTAAGGGTGTATTTTGCTGGCAGCAAATCTGCCAGGATGCATTGCTTCTGCTGCTGTGCAGGACTCCTCAGCTTCAGTGCGACCTGTAGGGACCACATCACATCACAGCAGTGCTGCCTGCTTCAGGCTGATGCTGCAGAACAGCATGGACACTAGGGCAGGTTGCAGAACAGGAGGAACAAAAGGGATGGTTTGTTTGTCTGCAGGAGAAAACAGCAGACAGCTCAGATGAGTAATCTTAAATTCTTTGAGATCAGAATTGAGGATGTTTTGGAGTCTGAAAAGGAGTGGGTGGAGAAGAAATGGAGAGTGACTGGTATCTGGGCAGCTCTGCCTGGAATTAGGGAAAGGAACACTCCCACGTAAGTGTAGGAAAGCTGTGGAGGCAACCACGAGTCAGTACTGAGGGAAAGAACATGAGCAGAAGCAGTTCCTTGGGGAACTCAGGTAGGGGAAGCACTGACAGCAGAGGTTTGATGGTGTTTTTCATTGGCAGACATTGAGTTATGGCTGATGCATCTCTGCTTTTTTTTTTTTTTTTTTTTTTTTTTGCTTTTAAATTATTTTTTAACATGCTTTGAAATAAGAACATTTTTTCATGCTTTTCTGATTAAAAATAGAAAAATATCTTAAATTCTAAGAGTTGTAAAGATATTTTTTTTTTTTTTTTTTTTTTTGCAGCTGCCCTTAAGGGCATAAGTTCTCACTGCAGAGTGTTTGTGCATCACTAATCTCATTTAGCAGGGATTCTTCCCCCGAACAGTTCCCTGAGCTGTGCAGTATGATGAGTGCGTAACACATCAGGCAGGGGCAGAAACATCTGTGTGAAGGGAGCTTTGTCACTTTGCTGTCTCTTGCTTTCAGATAATGAATACTTTGGAGAACTAAGCAGTAAATTGAATTGTCAGATTACTTTCTGCTTGCTGGGTTTTCCTTTCCCTAGAAGTGAGCAGAAAACAGTAGGTTGTTCTGTTAAGAGAAACTGCAGTTTATGTGCTGGAATTCACATTTTCTGGTTCTGCAGCATCGGCGTCAATTTGAGATCTGTCAGTCCTTTGTCAGTGCATTTGAAGCTTTGGATATGTGTTAACAAACAAGTTTCCCCCTGGCAGCAGCTGCCTGGCACATTGTGACATGGGGACCCTTGCGGTACATCTGGCAGCAGGCAGTGGAAGAAGCAGGTGACATCATTTCTTAGTCAGATCTTTTTGCTTGGAACATTTCTCATCCCAAAGTTCCGCGTGGTCGTGTACTGATGAACAGAAATAACATTTCTGACTCCACGAAGGCTTTGCAGTCCTTGATGTGTGCTGCAGTTCAGAATGGGCTCAGTGAGGAGGAGTGCAGGGGGGTGAGGATGCGAGCAGTGTGTGTGTGTGCCTGCCCAGCTCAGCTGGGACTGGTGTGACCTCCTGCCTTTGATGGTCTCCCTTGCAGTGTGCCTGGAGGTGCAGAAGTGTATTGCTGAGAGCAGAAAGCTGGGATTCTTAAAGGCAACCAAAAAAGTGGGGCTTCAAGCTTACTGGAACTTTCTACTTCTTCTAGAGCTGGATGAAACACGTCTAACAAACATTCCCGGGCACAAACTCGAGGGCTGTGCTTCTGCTTCAGGCTTTCAGTGTCCATTGCTATCAGCTGTCAGGCTGCTCACTGAGAAGTGGGATTGTCCTGGAGATTAGGAAATCCCCAGTGAGGATGAGTCTGCAGATTTTGAAGGTTGAACCTGATGCCTTCCTTCAGTTGGAGATCATCTCTGAGGTGTAACTGATGTCTGTTCAGACTTTGTTACTTGTGGATGCCATCTCTGCTCTTCAATTTTGCAGATGAGTGTTGTGTATGATACTCAGTCCACAAAGTATTGGACTGCAAATACTGCTGGAGTATGAATGACTATCAGAGAATTAAATGTACTGTGTGGGTAGCAGGCTTCAAATTTTGGAGCTAAATGATACCTTCTGGTAATGTCTTCTGCTTCTAGGACGTTTTATTCTAGGATTATATGAGACATTTGAATGTCTCATTTGAATGTGTGTGTGTTGATATTTGTGTCTCTATGTGTGTGTATAGGTGTATTTTCAGGCTGCCTGCAGGTTCAGCCTGACAACCATGTGAGGGTTAGTTGTGGAAAGGGGAACTGCTTTGCTCAAAGCTGGCTTTACTAGGTGGATTAGTGGGATGCCCTCACTGGGAGACCAGTAGGAGACTTAGTGGAACTGTAACTACTGCAGTAACGTTATTTAAACAGAAGGCTTAGAGGGTGTGACAAGCCTGCTGGGAGTTCTGCAGTACAGGTTACCCCGAGTTAAGCTTGCAAGCTGTTGTCGTGTTTGTGTATGTGAAAGGAAAGGCTGGGAACACTGCAGAACTCTGGCTGAAGGTTGGCCAAAGCAGTTTAATAAAACAGCAGAAGCTGTGGAGCACATGAGTCATAGAATCACCAAGGTTGGAAAAGACCTAAAAGCTCATCCAGTCCAACCGTTCACCTATTCCCAATAGCTCCCACTAAACCATGTCCCTCAACACAACATCCAGCCTTTCCTTGAACACCCCCAGGCTCGGTGACTCCACCACCTCCCTGGGCAGTCCGTTCCAGTGCCTGACCACCCTTTCTGAAAAGTAATACTTCCTCATGTCCAGCCTGAATCTCCCCTGCCGTAGCTTGAAACCATTCCCTCTGGTCCTATCACTAATGACAGGACATTAACAGCCTAAGAAGCCTGAGGTTATTGGATGGCTGTCCTGCAAGTCCATTTCACCTCCAATTCTAGCATGTGTATTGCTCTTACCAGGAAGATTTGGTATGCAGAGTCATGACCAGATGCTGTACGTACTGCTGAATTGCTTTTAACCTGAAGAGGAAAAATGAGATTCTTGTAAACATGGTTAATAATTAATATCAAAGTCTTTTAGAAGGGACAGTGAATTTAAGATCTGTGCTTCCCTTCATGTATGTGAGGCTGAAATAGGTCCTGACGTGCAAGGCACTTCCTTGTGTTTGGTCTGAAGCAACTGCTCCTGCATGTTGAGGCTGCGTTCTGTGGCCAAACAGATGTTGCATGTAATAGAGCACAGCCTTACAGTGTGAGTTATGAGTCTTTGGGGATGTTCACAGCTTCATGAGGAGAAAAGAGTCTTGGTATGGTGATGCATTAAACTAAAAGACTTGCTAATAAATATCTAAGGTGTTTTTTTTTTAAGCTAACAATTAGAGTGCTCTGCCTTAAAAAGCAATTAGATTTTTTTTTTAATGACCCATGAATTTGTTTAGAGTATTCAGAGGGGAAAAATGTAGATTTGCTGAGTAATCTATTGGTGTGTTTGGGACTGACTTCTCTAAGGTGAAAGGGCTGTCGTGTGTGTGTTCCTTTTGGCTTTCCTACTGTGATGTGATAGGAGTCTGCTTAGCCTTGTATTCTAAGGTGAGCTTGGAACTGAGGTCCTGCAGAGCAGCCTTTCTGTACAAAAGTGCCTGGTAACAAAATCAAGTTTGGGGAAAATCTGTGGTAAAAGAGGATGAGATAAATTCTAAAAATCCTGTTTTCCAGTGTCCAGCCTTGCTTCTGTTTGGAAGAGGTCAGCCGGGCTCTGGGGACAAGGGATTGCTCACAAGGTACTGTAGGCAGCAAATCACAGTTATTTGAGTGGGTATGCCAGAGCCAAGAGCTTTCTTAGAATCATAGCACAGCATGGGGTGGATGGGATCTTAAAGATGGCCTGGTTCTAGCCCCTGCCTGTGGGCTGGTTGCCAGCCATCAGCTCAGGCTGCCCAGGGCCCCATGCGGTCTGGACTTGAAGCCTCCAGAGGTGGGGCGTCCACAACCTCTCTGGGCAGCCTGTGCCAGCACTCAGCACCCTCTGAGTAAAAAATGTCAACCTAACATCTCACCCAAATGTCCTTTAAAGCTGTTCCCCCTTATATTGTCACTATCAGGCCACCTAAAAGTCAATCCCCCTCCTGTTTATACGTTCCCTTCAATACTGGAAGGCTACAGTGAGCTCTTCCTGGAGACTTCTCCAGGCTGAACAAACCCAAATCCCTCAACCTTTCTTCATAGGGGAGCTGCTCCAGCCCTCTGATCATCTTAGTTGATCCCAGGTTGTTGGTTTCTGTAGGAGCTGGATGTTTGTGGTCCAGGGGCAGCAGGGCTAAGATGTCCATGTGCAACTCGAACCCCAGTTCCTGAGCCTCAGTTCTTCTACATACAAATGATGATCCAGTACCATATATTATTCACATTTGTTTCTTTGCCACTTGATCCTCTAGCTTTAGTATTCACTGACTTGATCTCAGAATTAATGCGTGCTGGGACTTGTGTGGGGTTTTTTTCTTTTTAAGTGGCAAAGTTTGTATTCAAGTAAGATGCATTCATCCTGTTCTGAGTAAGCTCTCAGCCTAAGTTTGGAAACCTTCGTTAACTAATTACATCTTACAGTCCTTCAGTGCTTCTCTGCAGATTTCACTTAATATTTCACTTTCTGCGTGTGGTCACAGTGACAAAATTGCTTCTGCAGAGGATGCAGATAGGTCTCATTTACAAAAAGCTTTATGGACTCTTAAGAGGTTCACGGGTTGTTGGTGTAGTTTGTTTTTTCCTAAACATTTTTCCCTGTCTTTGTAGGATTTCACCTGCTAAAGAACACATCTTTATTTCCTAATAGCCTCCCATATTCTGCTGTTTGACTATGCTAGCGTTTTGTTTCTGACATTTCTGAAACTGTGGATTTGCACTAAGTCTCAAATACAGGATGTTGGGGTTGCAGCTGTGTTGGAGGCTAACATTGCAGATTGTGGCTGCGTCGATCATCGTTCTTAGTTTTCCTTGTTTTTATGCCACAAGGACGGTCTTTTCTGGAAGCAGAGGCCTCTGTGAAGATGAGGCAAACAAGTTGAAGTGATACTTCAAACAGGTCCTGTACCTTTGTTGAAACAAATCAAGAGTTTCTTCTAGGGGGTAGCTTGCATCTTCTAATAGAACTGCTCCCGTTTTCACTTCTTAAGTGAGCTCAGGCATGAGTGTTTTATTTACCCTGTAATGCAGTGCTTTACCTCATGGTGGGGATGGTGAGAAAACTTCTGCTTTTTTATTAGTCACAGTTATGTATTCTCAAAATGTAGATGATTATTAAAGCTGATATCCTGGAAGGATGGGCTGGCACGTGAGATTGTATATTCCTCATTTGTACCAAGGACTTTAAATGTTTCTTTTTTTTTTTTCCTTACAGAAATGAAAGTTTAGAACGTGATTTGCCAGATAACAAAGATGGGAGCAAATAGCAGCAGCATCAGTGAGCTTCCAGACAATGAGTACTTGAAGAAGTTATCAGGAGCAGAGCCCATCTCTGAGAATGACCCCTTCTGGAATCAGCTGCTGTCCTTCAGCTTCACCGCTCCCACAAACAGGTACAGTGATGGAGTTTGTTGGGTAACTAAACCTTGGCAACATAGCCATAAAAGGGACAAGTCTAAAAGCAAACGAGTTGTTGTGCATTATTCCTGTTTGAGACAGCAGGGGAGTAAATGCCTGCCTGTAAACTGGACTTCTGTTTCTGATTCTGAAATCTCTTACCACTGTGTTGTCTTTTTTGGGTTCCTTTCTTCCTTGTAGCTGCAATTGCTATTAATGCCCTCTGGCTGCTAGAAAAAAATCAACGATAGAGTTTGTAAGAGGATGTGAGTGTGTGTATGTGTTTGATTTTTTTGGAATTTTGTTTGTTTTGAAGTGGCTTTTCTTGAATATGCCACTTTTTCTGCAGTTGTTGAAGATTCTAATGCCAGTTTTATTTCCATTCTTCAACTTTGATTTGTTCACACAGAGCTCCTGTCAAAATAAGTGTTAATGAGATATTTTTTGGAAGGAGAAAAGCTGACACAAGGTAACGAACACCGTGAGCTCCTGAGAATTTAATACAAATTAGTGACTGAATAAAGTTTCTGGTGAGGTTTGGCTCACACGTGGTGACATACTTCTGTGCAGTGTCTTGAATGCTGCTCACAGTGGCTTTTGAAAGACGAAGAGCCACATTTATTTTCATATCATCTAATAGCCTCCCATATTCTGCTGTTTGACTATGACTTTGACATTTCAAAGCTGGCAGATAATCTACCTGGCTTGTATTACTGTGCCCTTAAGCTGAAGTTCGGACACTTTGGAGGGAAAATGGTTAAGGTGAAAACCTCTGTTTCTGTCGTGGTTGAGGAAGAGGAAGAATTTTGGCTTCTGCATGGAGAGAATAGCCAACAATTAACAGCAGAAGAGTGAAGGATTGTAGAGCTTGAAAAGGGCAGAACCCATTTGGCAGTAGATGAGAGAACAGCGCTTTTTTACTGTGTTCTCTGAGAAAGCAAGAATTCTGGTTGCAAGTGGACTGTAAACACAATGGGAAATATTGTGAGTTATGTCCTACTGTGCTTGGTTTTTTAGTTATATATGTGTATATCAAACAGCAGCAATTTATTTTGATTGTTCCACTGCCCCTTTGTCTTACAAAGTAAAGAACTGTCTCACAGCTCAACTTGGAGCTTTTGATGTGCCTATTTCATGCTCTCAGATCCAGTGCAGAGTCGGCTTGTTTAGAAATAAAATAAAAAAAGACATATTAAAAAAAAAAAGCCAAACAAACCCAAAAACTTTATCCAAAAGCAGGTTGGAGGCTTGATTAGCTGAACACCAGATGGTGCTCTTGCCTGGGAGCCAGGAGAGATCTATTTTTAGAGGCCTCCTTCGTGCAGTGTAATTGAAAGGAAGCTGATATTTCCCATTAAGTTGCATCTACCTGAGAGGACGGTTTGACAAATGATGTCAAATGATGTTGGCTGCACAGCATCCTCAGCCGTTGTCTAAATCAGATAACCTTGCCTGCAGGAGCAGAACAATAGAGGTCAGTGTTCATTTTAGAGATGGAAAGCTTGTGGAGTATCAAGTTTGTTTTAATGAGGCTTGAGTGGAGGTCATACGTTTGACAGCAGCGAGGTGCTGGGTTTTGGCAGTTATGGGAAGGAACCAGTTTTCACTTGCCAAGACAGAATTTAAAGTTTTTTTTTCCTCTTTGTGAATAATACTTTTTACACTAGGCTGTTGTAAGGTGTGTTTATAGTAGGTGATGGTTTGCAAGTGCTGTTGTGAGCCACACAAGTGCTGTGTTGTCTTCGTGGAGGTAGAGCAAAAGACCTTATTTCCTCATCTTTTTGCAGAGATGAGACTGACACAATCCCCAGGTAGAACAGGATCGTGTTCTCTGGATGCTTCTTTTTAAGTTGGTTTGTTCTATGTATGGCTGTAGGGAAAGAGGAAGAGGAAAAATACAAGCAGAGATGGCAGTAGCGAAATGAATCCTCTTATTGGACCTAATACTTCCTGGGTTTGTTGTAGCACTGCATGATTTTAGCGTTTGTTAGTTAGTAAACATGAAAAGCTCCAAGTTGAGCTGTGAGACAGTTCTTTACTTTGTAAGACAAAGGGGCAGTGGAACAATCAAAATAAATTGCTGCTGTTTGATATACACATATATAACTAAAAAACCAAGCACAGTAGGACATAACTCACAATATTTCCCATTGTGTTTACAGTCCACTTGCAACCAGAATTCTTGCTTTCTCAGAGAACACAGTAAAAAAGCGCTGTTCTCTCATCTACTGCCAAATGGGTTCTGCCCTTTTCAAGCTCTACAACCCTTCACTCTTCTGCTGTTGACTTGAAAGTGTGCATCAAATCTTCAGGTGGCATTTAGGGAACAATAGAGATTTTGAGGGATTTATCTTCCTCAATAGGGTAGAAAAGATGTAATGGCCTGCAGTCTGTGTTTGGATGGGTTTGTAGTGACAGTCTGTATGCAAAATGTTCTTGCTGCTTGCTGTGCTAGGGTGTTTTAAAGCAGTAACTTCTGCCAATGTAAAAGCTGTGTTTTCAGACTCAGAATCATTCAGAACGGAAAAAACCTTCAAGGTCATCAGGTCCAGCCATCAGCCTGACCTGCAGAATCCCATCACTAAACCACGTTTTTGTTTCACAAGAGTCTTGATGCCTTTAAAATATAGCTAGTTGAAGCTACTTTCTTTAAAGAATTCTGTGAAGTCAGGAAGCAAATTTCACCTTTAATGACAGTTTTGTTGAAGCCTGGGAGTATTCCCTCAACTTAAGAGAGCAAATTTTTGCTTTAATGAAGGACTTTGAAAATGCTGGCCAACAGATCACAGAGGAAGAGGGCATTCCTGTGAAGCCTAGAACTTTTTGTTCAAGTGTGAGGGAAGTAATCCTGCACCTCACGTTCATCTGGATCTAAGTCGTTGCCTTTCTTTTCTGAAAAGCTGTTCCCTCCACGTATTCCATGGGATCCTCCTGTGGTTACTTCATTGCAGTTAAGTGTAATGTGTTCAAGAGGATCGATTTAAATGCATTTTAGATGTTTTTGTCCCAAACAGTGATCTTAAGAGCATCTAACAAAGCAATCCCTTTCCTTGGATGTGGAGTTTTCAGAGGGAGTTAGTGCTTGCTTGAGCTTCAGTCCATTCCTGTTCTTGATGACAAAGTTGAATGCTACCAGTGCTGCTGTATGGATTAGAAAGGGGGGATGTTTTAGTTTTAGCCTTCCAGTTCTATGCTTATTCGTTAAGCGAATGTCATCTCCACACCTCCCTTTGTGGATCAGTCTTTGGAGGTGTAACAGTTGCAGCATTAATTCTACTGGATTTCAGAACAACTTCTTTCCCTCTGTGCATGTGTTGGGGTGGTTTTCTGCTGCAGTGTGCTCTCACTGGGTGTTCCTATTCCTTGAGTTGGGCGGTTGTTGCCTAGTAATCGGGATGGCAAAGTTCAGATCTGTGTTCTTGTGCGAAGGAGAAGGAGTGGGTTGGTTTTTCTAGGTGTCAAAGCTCATTTTTGCTTTGGTACCAAAAAGAATGGCTCAGATATTGAAAGTGTTGCTGAAATTCTGAAGGTCTTGCTTGGTTTGGTTATTGATTCTGACAGTTTGTTGAAATTTGAGTATTGTGTGCTTGAGGGAAGGGGGAAAAAAAACCTCCTGTAAGAATTAATAGCTTGAGAATTAGGGGAAAAAGTGAACTGTAATTAGGATTAAAGTATACACTTAAGGTTTAAATTCTGAAGCAACTGCAGTAATCACTCTGCTTGTATTCTAGAAGTACGGGGCTTCTTCGGGTGGTGGGAGGTGGGTGGTTTTAGTTGGGTTATGGTTATTTAGTATCTGAGAGCTCTCCGGTGGGTTGGTGTCCAGGGTAATGCACACCATGCTTGTAATTGCTCAGAAGGAGCACATCCTGGTGACAGCAGAGAGATGGACAGATTTAGATGCTTAAAATAGATATATCTTTGTCTCACCCGGGCCTAGCAAATAATGTTGTCGGAAGCTGTTGACAAGGCGTTCTGGTTTTGTACCACTTGCTTTTAATTACTCTGCATGCTTTTAGCATTGAAACAGGAGACCACCTTTGAGACTGATCTTAATGTTTTAAAGCACAGATCTAAGTATGTTTTCTGTTTCTGAGACTTATGTTTGAAAGCAATTTTCGAAAGAGGAAAAAGGCCAGCGTTTGATGTTAATGAAGCCCATCTTCATAATGTGAAAATGTCTTAAGATGCTCAGCTGTAGGTGCAGAGCTGCATGCTGCCAGCTCACTGCACACTAAGTTACTCTGATCCACAGAGTAGCTGCAGGCATACCAAAATGTTTGTTTCTATGTTGAGGTCTCTCCTATTGAAAACCTCTGAAATAATTCTATCAGTTGCTGTTCTTACCAATATCCTTATCTTTTTGTCTTCTGTCTCAGCTGTTTTTATATTAATCAGGTTACTCATTGGGAAATGTAATCCTAATGCTCGGGAAGCAACAGCAATTTTGGTAATCTAATTAGGACAGTATTAAGTTTTGCAGTATTACTGTATTACACCTTTCCAACAGGGAAAGATACTTCTCCGCTGAAAAGCACTGTAATTAAAAGCTTGTAAAGAGAGCTGAAATTTTTTTTTGTTGTTTCAGGTTGATGATTTACAATAAATGTTTCTCATACTGAAACATATTTCTGCTTGGAGATATTTCCTTTCTTACATTTAATGACATGTCAGCTGTATGTCTTCTCCCATAAGTCCTACTCCAGCTTAAAACCAATGGTATTGAGAATGATGCTGGGTGCTGTAGGCTCGCTCAGGTTTTGAGATTGTCCAGGCTATTATTGATTTCAGCTGCAAATTAATGAAAAGAAACATTAACAGGTAATTATATAAAAATTTGGATACAGAAGATGTCTTGGCAAGAATTGAGGAAGATGAGTCATTAAGTCATTACTATAATAACTGGGAATGAAAGATGGGAAAGAGGAGAGCTGAAGGAGGAGTAGTGTTACAGAGTTGCTGAGGGCAGGAGGGAGCTTTAGGGCTTGCCTTACCCTATGCCTTGCTGAAAGCAGGTCAGCCAGAACAGCGTGCCCAGGGCTGTGCCCTGTTGGGTTTTAAGCCTTCACAAACTGAAAGCAAGCTGTTCTGGTAATTGATTGTCCTTAGAATGAAATGGTTGTTTTTTATGTTTCAGTAGAATTCTGTGTATTTCAATACAGGCTACTTAGAATGTATGTAAGTATTTTTGCTTGAAAGTATATTTAGTTTTAGTATTTGACTGTGTTGTGGAGGTGATTTCTTACATGCTCAGGCATCCTAAGGTAGGATGGAGGAAAATTTTGTCTCTTTTCTCCAAGGAGCTGTTCAGCTTTGGCCACTCTTGGAAATCATGTCTGCCTAAATAAGCTACAGATCTAATCCAGAGATCCTGTGGAAGCTATTGAGGTCTTTCTGGGAACATGAAATTGGCCTGATCAAATCCATAGAGTTCTGTCATGGTCTCTGAATTGTGGGTGAATAGGAGAGGAGAGTCAGCTAGAGCACTTACAGAGAAGTCTTCCTATCCTGTTAAGTTGCTCTTTTTGATGCCTTCTCTTATTGAGATCATGTGGATGATATGTGAATACCGTGTGTTACTGTAATTGCAAGCTGAGAACATGCAAAAATGTGGGGCAACGTCTGGGTGCAAAACTGGATTAGGAAATCCAAAGAAGTACAGAATCAAGGGGCTATATATTGGATCACGTCAGTGTATTTCAGTGGTGTTTGTCATTTTGAAAGCATCAAACTTGCAGTGTAGCTAATGCCTAATTTCAGTGACGTCAAACCAAGCACAGCAGCATCAAAGCCACAGGGGTAATACTGGTAACAAATGGTTCAGTGATGTCTCATTGACAATTAATTTTTGAATATCAGTTTCCTGTCTTAGTAGTCCGTAGAATTTAGCACAGATTTTAGTAGTTCATAAGATTTAGTAGTTCATATGTTTCTATGGTTGTTGTACTTCAAATGCATATTGTACTGCTCAGTAGCTATGTAAACTAGCTTATGTGTTGTTAAAATGAAGTGCTCTATAGCAATGTTTCACTGTTTTGTAATGAATTTTCTCTTCAAGTAATGGAACTTGAATTGCTAATGGAACCGTTTTTTCCCCTCCCCACAGTGCTGACTTAAAACTTTTGGAAGAAGCAACCATCTCAGTCTGCAAATCTTTAGGTGAGAAACTGACATCTTGTTTCCATCTGTCTGAGCAAAAACGTTAGGAACACAGATGTACACATTCACATCTTTTGTATATGTAACTGTATGTGTTCTACTGGCGAGATTAGAATAGTGTCAAGTGTGTTTATGTATTCCGAGCCTTTAGAAAGCTAGCTTTCCTTTTGTAAAACATGAAATGATTGAAAGGTTTAAAACAAATAACTCCGTCCTTGCTACCTCTTTTTCCTCCTGCCCTCAAAGATAATCTGTGAGGGAGAATTAATCAGGGGTGAAAGGAAGGAATAATACGAATGTGGTCAGTGATATTACAAAGAGGTTGCGAGTAGTGGAAACCTGCTCAGCTTCCTGATAGAAAGCTCTGTGCAAGCCTTGCAAAGGGAGCCATAGAAGCTTCACACTGGAATATTTTTAATTCAGAACAAAAATAATTTTAGAGAACAATCATGGAGTAGTAAAGCATGTAGTGGAAAATCTTTAAAACAGAGTAACCACTGTTTAGGAAAACAAGTATCATGCTTTCTACAGAAATATTTAAGGCATTGATGTCTGTTTTCGTTCTACATACAGTCTGAACTAAATTGTCCCAACTTACAAGTACTATTTAATTGTGTCTTTGCAATTCCTCATCTAGTGGAGAAGAATCCTCGAACAGGAAACCTTGGGTCGTTGATTAAAGTCTTTCTTTCTAGAACCAAAGAATTAAAAATATCAGCAGAATGTCAAAAGTAAGTACTGGCAAAAAAGGTGGGTGCACCTTTTCACACTTCAGCTTTCAATTTTTTGCTGGCTTTGGAGTTATGCTCTACCAGTTAACATAGTTACTGAACAAAGTTAAACTTCCCTTAAGTCATTGTTTGAAATTAGGAAAGTGTCTAACGCTTTATCAAGCAGAGAGTATGAAGCATAACTGATGAATGTATTATCTGAACAAAAGAGTATTTGTCTTCCCTGCTAGGTAAGCACATTTGTAGGTGAAAATGATGTGACTTCAGGTTAATTTCTGCCTTCCCAATTATGCCCTCCTGGGGGCTTGCTGTCCTAATTTTCTCTGGGTGGACCCCATATGGGCAGTAAGCATGCTGTGTTTCCAGGCTGGAAGTTGAGAACCCCAAGCTCTTTGAGGGGGTTTTGTGTGGGGGGCCGACTATTGCATGGTAGGAAACTTAATGATAGGTGTAAGGGTTCAGATAAGAGAATGTTTATTTTTCAAAGGAGACATTTAATCTTAAGTTATTGATTTTGAGATATTTGAAAGTCACCTGACTTTTTAGCTAAATCCTGATTTATGAAGGCCCTCAGAAATTATTTTCAGATTTGATTGGTTTGAGCAGAAACATCTATATATGGATACTGCTTTCAGGCTGTGTTATGCAACTGTTGTTCAGCAGCAGGAAAGAACAAGAGGTTATGAATGTAGCATCATACAGCTCTTCCAGGAAGCTTTCTGCAATTGTTCCCCCGTAACCTTTGATAAATATTTGACTCCCATCAGAGAGAGAAATAAGATGTTCTTTTTAATGCCTCCTTGCTGCCAGAGCTGCTCTGCTTATGTCTGGAGAGCAATGCTACTCCTTCCTGGATGGCTTCTGCTTATTTAATCCATCAGTGCATCAACACAGCTTGATGTTGTGCTGTTGTATAGGCTTCCTAGTGCTCGCTTGTTGTTACTCAAGGAAATGTAATGAAGCCGTAGCCTCCCTGCATTCAGAAAGAATCTCAGTTAATGCTTTAGAGCACTTCAGCTTTTCCTTGCTTCAGCCATAGGAACTCTTCTGTTAATGTCATGTATCTCGTGATCATTGCTTTCATTGCTTTTAATGCACTTTTCCAAATTGTGTTACTGATTCCTGTTTCTGCTTCCTTTCCAGTCACCTCTTTATTTGGCAGGCTCACAATGCATTATTTATTATCTGCTGCTTGCTGAAAGTGTTCATCAGTCAGATGTCAGAAGAGGAACTGCAACTTCATTTTACTTATGAGGATAAGACACCTGGTTCATATGGTAGGTGTCTGCTGCTGAAATTGGGCAGTACTGATGTTAGATGTGTGTTGTACCCCCCAGGACACCCTGTGAGATTGAAAGTATGTAGGCAGTAGTAAAACTGGCTTTCCTCTTTCAAGTCTGAAATAATTAGGTGTAAATTATCTTCCTTTTTATCTAGCATATGAAGGAGGATGGCTTTAAAGTGTGCTGAGAGCTTTTAGAGACTTGTTTACTGTTGTCTTTTGCTAGAATTAAACATCTGTTTACAAACTGTTAGTACACTACAGGTTCTCATGGCAAACTAGCCCCCTTCTTGAGCTGTGTGTTCACGTTGTTAGGACACACAGGATGGCCTCTAACCCAGTGGGAGGAACAAACGAGAATGGAGTGTAGCTTTTCTACCACTACTGTGAGACTGACACTGGAGGAGTTGTTTAGGAGACTGGATTCCTTGTATTTGCGGAGATTGGAGGATGTTACTTTTCTTACCTCAACTGTTCACCACTTTCAGTGACATCAGGGCATTAATGCTATTTTTTTCCCCCTTCCTGGGGCTTAGAAGTTGCCTTCCCTTTGTGGTTCTGTAAGTTGATTGCCTCTAGTGACCCTGCACATGCACTTTACTCCTCTGTTCTCTCATCTGCAGGAAGTTCTATGGAGGAAAGAGATGTAGATCGTATTACTTGGTTCTCTTTCTTCTGATGATAGAGGAAGAGGAGAAGTATTCCTTGTAGAACACCACTGGAACATAAGATCCACTGTTGTTCTTATGCCTTGGAAGTAGTGTAGCCATACTTCAGGAGAAGGGTATTATAGAAATAAATGTACTTTTTGGTTTACCTTCTCGCATTCCATAAGTCAGTAACAGCTAGGAAGTGGAATTACTATGATTTTTAGAAATATTGACAGTTGCAATGATTTTTTGATCCCTCAAAAGGCAGAAGATAAAATTGAGCTGGTGGACAAAACTTCTACCAAAGTATTGGCAAAGTGTATTTAAATAGAATGTCTTAAAGGGAAAAAGTCCTTCCCAGGAAAAAAAAAAAAAGAAAAAGTGTTAAACAAGAACGATGGCAGCAAAGGAATGGCTTTGTTGTAAAAGCACTCCTGCTGTCATCTGTTTGAAAAGCAAACCGAAGTGACTAACCAGGAAAGTCTTCTGAGCATGAATGTGTTCAGTATTCTGTTGACAGCAAAAAGAAAACCCATGTGTTGTCTGCTACAAAGCTTTGTGTAGCACTGTGTCAAGACACCTTTGCAGAATACATGGTGGATAATGCTGGCAAGACCTCTTTAGCTTTGTTTTAAGACACTGATGACTTTGTAGTTGTGTATGTGTTGCATAAAGCCAAAAACAGTTTGGCCAAAAAGGATTGGCATCAGAATGCTGATACTGTGCAAGTGAATTGTGAAAGAGTAACCAAAAATTTCTGAATGTGGACTTCCCTCATCTGTCAGTCCAGCAAGGAAGGACACCACTCAGAATGCCTGACAGCTGCTTGCTCACCAAATAGTGAAAACTGCTCTTGAAAATCTGTTTTAACTCCTTGGCGCCTGCCGTTGCTCTGGGGAAATCAACTTCTGATGCCAAGGGATTAAGTACTGCATGTTGAAATGGTTTAATGTATTTAAACTGAGGTGAGTAATCTCCAAGAATGAGGTCAGCTAACTGGTGCAGCAGCAAGTGGTTCCTGCTCTTTGCACTGTGTCATGGCAGATTGTTTGAGGGTTGAGAGCTGTTTACTGAAAAAAAAAAAAAAAAAGAAGCCTGCCTACCTCTTGTTTCAGTGTAGCACAGGAAAACAGATGGAAATGCTGACAACTTTTGTTAGGGCATCAGCAATCTTTATTCCTCATGCTGGGAGTTCCTTGTGGTGCAGTGTTTGAAAAGAAAAAAACAAAAACAAAGTGACTTGCCACTGGGATAGATCCATGTTTATCCTATCTTTAGTAGCACTCGACTGTAATTCTCAGTGATGTTTACTTGTGGTAATTTTATGCACTTTGATAGCAAATGTGCTTAGCAGTTATCTTGGATCTGAATGCTAGCTGGATGTTCTTGATTAGGAAGAGGATTGTGTGTGGTCTGCTGGCTAAGGCAGGAGACTGAAGGCAGGAAACCAGTTCTCTGTCCCTGCTCAGCTGTGGGCTGAGCCCAGTGCTGCTCCTGACCTGTGTTTCCAGTTGGAATACCTTCTTCAAGGTACTGGGTTTTATAGCATGCTGTGTTCACATAGCCAGCATTTCTTCTTCCTAACAAGTCCTTCAGATAATGTTTTCAAGTATGCACTGTGTGGTCTTTATACTTACCAATGTGAAAAGTGAAGTATAATTTGCAGAGTGTAATGGAATGCTTTCGTGTTAGGGTTCATTAAAGTAAACAGAAAAAAACGTTTCTTTTATTTTCATAATGAAGTCTGGCTTTCTACAGCATGTATTTCATTCTTTAGAATACAGTTTGTTCTGAAGCTTATACAGATTTATTTATACAGATTTATTAACACTTTCTGTTTGCATCCATCAGTGTTTCTTGTGGGAAAGCATAACCATTCAGCTTAAAACTCTGGAGTTGTTTCGTTTCCCTGTTTAAACTATCAGCATCGCGTTCTTTTTCCTTTTAGCTTGTGAATCCATCCTAGTATCACGTGAGAATAAGCAGAGAACCTGTTAGCTCAGAGGGCCTAGCCACATTGTCAGCTCACTCAGTTTGCTCGCTGTGCAGTCACAACATCAACACCTGCTGTGTGTTTGGTATTTCAGGCAGAACTTTATATGACAGTCATGGTCTGTGGAAATATCCTTGCCATGGGCTTTTGAGAAATGCCTTCTCTTCTGACATAATTGCTGTTGTTTAGGTGGTGCTTTACCTGGCTTACTTGGAAGAATCGCCTCCCAGTTTTTACAGTTTTCTGTAAAAACTTTCTTTTACAGTTTGCTTTCAATCTTTCTAAATGTTCAGTTTATGCTTTTTCCTGCTGGACTGTATTTAAGTTCGGAAGAAAGCTCTGTAATGTTATTTCACATCAGAAGATGTGATTACTGGCGTTTTTCTCTTTGCAGAAAGGTTAAGTACAAAGGTACGTTGCAGCCTACCTTCGTGGTGTTCTAATGAACAAGTGGCACGGGGCTGAGCCTCTGCTGCAGGAGGGTTTACTCAGACTCTTAATAGAAGTTCTCACCCACTGGAAGTTTTCAGGTGGTTCCTTATGCCTGGAGGAAGTACGCCCTTTGTCTTCACCCACAACTGAGAAGTTGGATGCAGCTCTGGAGATGATTGCACAACTTCAGTTGTAGGAAATCCTCATCGACACTTAAACCACGTCCTTTAAGTTTCATCTAAAAATTACTGGTATCAGTCAGTGCTAAATTAGGCTTGGCACATGCTGAAGCTGGAGTAAGTCTTCAGATTGTTTAGCTTTTGGTAAGGCTTCTGTTGCGTATGTGCCTTAATTTCTTTGGGTTTTTCAACTGTACTGTGATTGAGAAGTATGGGAGAGATTGGCATGTGCTACGTATTGTATTCTAAAGCAAACTGTAGATTCATTTAGCCTATTCCTTGACCTGTAATAAACTTTATTCGTTTTCAGTGTAGAAGTTTTTAGCATAGAGTTGCCAAAGACTACATTTGGTACGTTATAACAAATGTAGAGGAATCCCAAAGTGCCTGTTGCCTTGGAAAGAAAGCAACTGAAAAGGTACAGTTTGAGATCATACCTGGGCTTTGACACGCAGTGGTCTTGTTTTTTCCTGGCAGACAACTGTGGGCAGAGGGGCATGGAGGACATGGGAGGGGAAGTAAACAACCATACATTCACCAGAGCCCCTCTAGACTTGCAGGTTATTGCGTACAGGAAAAGAAGGGTAGCACTAGTTCATGCATTCATTGTTAGCACTGCTAAGGGAAAGCTGGGAACCCTTGGGAGTTGAAGATCTAACCACAATACCCAAAGAAGCTTTGAGTCTGTGGGTTGTACAATTAACTGCATGTATGAGGCTTTAAGTACTGTTGCATGAGTAATTTGATTTATTGCTTTAGTGGTGTCCAGGTTCTATCCAATCTATAGGAGCAATAGGACAGCAAAACAGGTGGCATCTAAGGTAGAGTTATACCTTGCTGTGTCAGTATGTTACTAATGTTGGACACATCCTGCTGCTGTAGCTCAGATTGGGTTGTGACAACGTAGCATGTTGGTATTTGAGAAGCAGTGCTGTTTCGTTACCTATATGAGATCCCATATTGTGGCTCTAACCTTGTCTGGAAGGATTCGCCCTGTACTTAAGTTCCCAAGGCTTTCCATGGATCCAAGTGTGTGATCTGTGAACATGAGTAAGCGTTGTGTGTATTGTCTTTATCCTGCTGTTGAAAAAGATACTGTTTATGAAAACACGGAGTGTTCCATGTTTATGGCTTGCTCTCACGTTATAGATTTGACATGCGTCTGTGTCATTGTTTGGAAAGACAAGAATTAAGCGAGAATGCCCGTGCCCCAATGGGGGAAAGGATACATTAATTATTCTGGTGGAATGACATTGATTACAGCCACTAAGGTTTTTAGGAAAAAAACTTTGAGAGCAGAGCAGGAAAGGAAAGGCAAGCATCTTCCATCCTGCATAATTGTCCCAATCCTGTGTTTCTTGCATTAGTTTGAATATAAAGTGTGAGGAAAAGCTCTCTTTAGTATTCAAATAACATTGCTCACTCTTCAAATAAGTTGTGTAATAAACAATATTCTCAAAATGCACTGTTGTTACTTTTTCTGTCCTTTTTCTTCTTGCTTTCTTCAACCATTAACAGAAAAAAAAAGCCAAACACAATAGGACCCTTTTGATGTGGAGCAGTCTTGCTTTATCAGCATTTTATAGATTCAAAAAGCTTTTCAAAAGTGACACCTTCAGGTGCCTTTAGCACACATTATTTGGGCTTCGTTGTGGCAGTGGTTTCTGTCTGATGTTAAATGTTGCTAGCAGTTCTTGTTTTCAGCTAACAGGAGCTATGCTGTGTTGTTCTTGGATTCTATATGAAGGAAACCACGTTTCTGTTATAAAAAAAACTCACCTCACTTTGAATGTGCAGTTCACTAGGTGACAATTGTTAATATGTTTTTAATAAACTGATTGTGGAAAGAAATACTTTTGCTTTATTGTGAATGTTCCCTTTGATATGTTTGTTGAAATCGAGTTTTTGGAATTACAGATTTTTTAGTTTGGGTTAAGCAGAATAACACTGTCATAACCTTCAGTGCTGTGTTTATTGCGTGACCTACTTATTTGAAAGCACAAAGTGAACAAGGATTGTGTGTTCATTGTGCTGCAATGCTGCAGTGCCTATTTGGCAGCGCAGAGGAAAAAGCTTTGCTTGCTCTTAGGCAGTCAGCACTGTTAAATCTCTTTGCTTCGAAAGATTACTTTTTAAAATATTGCTCAGTGCATGTTAGACAAATGTAACTTCTTTCTGTCTTTGCTTATTCTTCACTTGCTATTAAAAAAAAATGGGGAAACTAGCAGTGCAGAGGATTTTGAGAGGAGACTTGAACTGTGGGCTCATTGAAGTCCTTAATTATCAGTCAGTCAGATTGTCTGCGAAAGCACGATTAAATATGAGCTTAGGTAAGCAGTGAGAACTTCCAATTGTTAGTAGCTATTTGTTTTGCACGTAAAAATCCTAACATCACTGGTGATAATCCAGCCCTGCAGAGAAGGACCTGGGGGTCTTGATGGATGAAAAGCTGAACATGAGCCAGCAGTGTGCATTGCAGCTCGGAAAGCAAATGGCACCCTGGGCTCCATCAGCAGAGGGGTGGCCAGCAGGGACAGGGAGGTGATTGTCCCCCTCTGCTCTGCTCCTGTGAGGCCCCATCTGCAGTGCTGTGTCCAGGTCTGGAGCCCCCAGTACAAGAAAGACAGGAAGCTGATGGAGAGGGTGCAGAGGAGCCACAGAGATGATCAGGGCACTGGAGCACCTCCCCTACGAGGACAGGATGAGGGAGCTGGGCTTGTTCAGCATGGAGAAAAGAAGGCTGTGAGGTGACCTCATGGCAGCTTTCAGTACCTAAAGCGAGCCTGCAAACAGGAGGGGAGTCAACTCTTGGAAAGGGTAGATAACTGCAGGACAAGGGGAAATGGTTTGAAGTTGAGGGAGGGAAGATGGAGTTTGGATGTCAGGGGAAGTTCTTTGCTATGAGAGTGGTGAGGTGCTGGAACAGCTGCCCAGAGCGGCTGTGATGCCCCGTCCATCCCTGGAGGTGTTCAAGGCCAGGTTGGATGGGGCCCTGGGCAGCCTGGGCTGCTATGAAATGTGGAGGTTGGTGGCCCTGCGTGTGGCAGGGGGTTGGAGCTTCGTGATCCTTGAGGTCCCTTCCAACCCTGGCCATTCTGTGATACTGTGAATCCCAAATGCTTTTTATTTCATGTAAAAATGCTGTAGTTCTAAATCTAACATTTCTTCCAGTGTTTGTCCCTGAATTAGAAATGTTCATCATCTGAACCTATGTTTAAATCTGTTTAAATCTAGTTGGTTTTTTTTTTTTTTTTTTTTTTTTTTTGTTATCTGAAAATCCAGAAAACCTTTGCTATGATTCATTTTCAGGAACAGAATGTGAAGACCTCATAGAAGAGCTGCTGTGCTGCCTCATCCAGCTCATTGTTGAAATTCCCCTCTTGTAAGTTGGCTCTGTTATCTTCAACCTCCCTCAATAAGCTGAATGTTTGAGAGAATATAAACATGCAATGATGAGATCTTAGCATTGAATGCTTAGATTTGAATGCTGCGTGTGGTGATGAAGTACTGATAATGATAACCCACAGCCATGAGTTTGGAAGAAAGATGTGGTCAGCATTGTGCACCCAGCTCGATCCATCTGGAGAAGTTGTTCTGTTTGCTTCATTTGAGATATGATGATCCCACATTCCGTGGCTGTATGTGCCACAAAACATAACTAATTTTCTTTTTACAATTGGTAGTTTTAAATGAGGGTAAACTTTCTTTGTTCTTTAGGAATAAAAATGTTTTTCCACCTCTGCCTAGATTAACTTTGACTTTTTTCTAGTATGAGCTTCAGCAGAGGTCATGTCAGCAATTGCTTTTGTGTTTAAATTGCATTGTTGTCTGTGCCTAAAGCGTGTCTCTTCAATTAAAGCATCGCAGCTTTGAAAAGAGTTCCTGAGTGTTTAGTATGGTGTGGTATGTAACTCTGATTTATTTTATACTTTGTATTTCTTCTTGGTTGGGAAGCAGACCAAGATGCAACAGTTGAAACATTGCTCTCCTTAAGTACAATCACCTCAGCATTGTGTGAGGTTTGGGTAGTATTGTGTAACAAATTAGCAGTGTAATTTAGTGCCCTTCTGCAAAGTTGGTGAGTATTTCCTGGAGCAGATCCACTTTTTGAGTGGAGCAGGTTAGAGGAGGTACAGAGGAGTGAAAGGATTGAGATAAGTGGGGAATTCGTGCATCTGGCAGGATTTTTTGAATTGAAGTCCCATTATTTGTATGGAATCCTGTATCACGTTCTGGTTTTTTGGCAGGAAGAGTTTTAAAGGCGTACATGTTCTTAACCCCTTTTCAACAGGTGAACCTGTCAGCTTCTGTATTTCTGTGTGAATGTGGATGCTGGGAACAGAAGTGTCTGTAGAAAGCACTCAGCCCTTGTCAATACTCCATACGCTGATGGTTTAATTGAAGAAGTCACAAAGCCTGTTCAAAATGTTCGGTGATCAGATGTGTTAGAAACATTACTTACCTTCTGGAAGAGGTGGATGTGGAAATGCCTATTTTGTTTTTTGACAAATAAGCTTTCTTGCCTATATTTTTCCACAAATGGCATGCTGCTGAACTGCCAGCTTGAACAGCAGTAAGAAGGATACTAAATTGATTAGTATTTACAAAAATGTCAATCGTTCCCATGTTTACTAGTGTAAAAATGTGTAATTATGTACTACTGCTTTAACTCACTTTTTTTTTTTGCATGTCATGGAAGGGGAGGTAGTGTAAGGAAAAGCAGGTAGAGGAAAATGTTTCTTTCTGAAATACACAATCACACAGTGGTCCTTGGAAGAGTTTTCCTGCAGCTTGTTGGCCTTTGTGGTATCTGCATTGCAGGGCAAAAGACTTGGGACCACAGCTTGTTGCAGGGAGAGTGAAAAGAACTCTGTTCTTCATAAAGTTGTTATAAAACTGAGACATTTGGACATTTGTTTAAGGTCATTTTTTTGTTGTTGTAAGTTGATCAAGGTGATTTCAGTGGCATGATTACTTTTTAATTTCCTTTCTCCCTGATCAGATTTATACTATCATTTTTTTCCTACTTTGTATCAGGGAAGTAGTTATGTTCTTCCTGTAGCTGGAATAAATCAAGGAGATTTCAGGCTTATCAGGTGATTTTGGGGGTGGAATAGGTGGAGCGGACTACATGAAATCTTCAAGTGTAATGATTTGTGAAGTGGGACTTGGGTCCTTTGCTGGAGCATAGGTAGCTTGCAGTGGCACAGACTGTTAAAGTCTGCATGCTGAACCTGTGTTTGCAATGTAATTCATAACAGCAGATTTTTTTGGAAATGTTCAATGGGCTTAGCAGAGGATTATCACAATTACCGTGTCATTTGGTTCTGTAGATACCCTTTCATGATGGAGTACTGCAAGCATCTGCTGTCTGAATGCATATCTTCTCCAGATCCCGCTTTCAGTGTTTGTTTTTTTTTTTTTTCTCCTTCAATAAAACACTAGGATCAATTTTAGTGTGTTTGACACTGTCCCCGTATCCAAAACACAGGAGCAGAGGCACATGTGCATCAGTCCTGGAAGCTTCGCTTTTGAAATTGTTCTATATTATCATATCGAGTGCCTTTTGGTGGGAGAAGTCAGTGCACTTAGAGCAATAGAATCATTGAGGCTGGAGCAGACCTCTGAGATCCACAGCCCACCCCACCATGCACACTGGCCATGTCCCCCAGTGCCAAGTCTCCACAGTTGAGGAACACCTTCAGGGATGGGGACTCCCCTACCTCCCCGTGCAGCCTGTGTCACTGCATCACCACACTGACAATAAATTGTTTCTCATATCCAGCCTGTATATAACTGAAGGAAATATTTGGAAAATTACTGAAGGAAAAAAAAAAAACTGCTGATTTTTGCTGGGCAAGGCTCCAGAGCTGCATAGCAAAGCATATCGACACTGTTAACAAGGAATGGAAGAAGCTGTTTTTCAATGTTGGCTTTGTTTAGAGAGGTAAATATCCTTCCTGGCAGCTGCACTCAGTGCAGCTAATGCAAATTGTATCAGAGACCGTGGGGCTTTGCATCATTGTGGCCCAATATCTGAGAATTATTGGGAGGATCTTGAATAACCCTCATGAAAAATAGGCTCTGCTGCATTGTACAGAATGCCAGCAGGGAAGGTTTTGTGTGTCAACATTTAAATGTAAGAAGTTTTATAGAAATGACAGTTATTGCATTTCATGAATTAGACTTGTGCAGTCCCTTCTTACACTTGTGTTACAGTACGTTGATGGCTGGTTTTTGGCTCACTTGGGTGTCTTATGGGTACTCTGTTTTTTCCTTGGTCTTGCTAACATTAGCACCCAGGGGTGTACATTAGTGACCAAAATTGCATAGTCAGCAAAAGGTAGAACTTCAAGGTTTAACCTTACAAGTTTTATGTAGAAACTGTTGTGAGATAGAGCTCCCAAAGCTTAAAATTATAAAGGCTGCTTTCAGCAGCTTGTTAAGGGCTGGTCTGTGTAACGGAACATCTGGTTGTTATCAGTACATTTTCACTTCATTAAGAGCTATAAATGCGTGTGGAAGGAAAATGAAATACTGTGATCTGGTTACATCACTGCTAAGTAGCACCCTGTGGTGCCAGTGGAAGGGAGTTGATATTTCTATTACATTCCATTATTTTTTTTATGGTTAAAATTGTTTTAGGCTGCAATCTTAATTACTTCCACACTTAAATGTTAACAGTGTGTGACTTGTATGAGGACGTTTTTGTGTTTTCTGGGAGCTTAAGAATCAATTTTAGGAGGAAGAATGGAGGTAGAATTGATTGTGACGTGGAATGCAAACAGCCAGTGCCATTTACAGATAGTGAGAATTGCTGGGGCTTTTTTTGCTTGCTGATTGTAAGCAGCAGAGGGGTTAAGCACTATGTGATTGTAGGTCATATTTCAATATTTTCTTTGTTTTCAAACCAGTAACAGGTTTGGTTTAATGTGTGCTGTCCTATGTGACATGCAGCACTGTCTGCTGCAAGGCTCTGCTCATCAGCAAGGCTGAGTAGAAATGCTCTGAATCAGTGGATGTCTAGTAAATTTTGGAAGTATTTTGAAGAATTTTCATCATCTTTAGATCATTTTTTCTCACTGCAAATCTGTGGCCTTTTACATATTTGAAGGTCCTACGTGGAAGAATCTCAGTGTCACATTCTTTGTTCTAATATTATCCTAATTTAGTTTCTACATTAGATCAGTGTTCCTTCTTATGACCTTCCCTTCTCTAGGCCTGCTTTAGTGCCCATTGATGTGTGCCAGCCTCACTGATCACAGGTCAGACCGGTGCTGTTTGTTACACACCATGCAGTATAATCGAGTTCCAGGTCATGTTCTTTCTCTGTGGTTTCCAGCCATGTTCTAACAAAAGCTATTGGATATAGCATCTTGAAAGACACCCACTTGCTAGTATTTTGGTTTGGTCTTTAGGCCGGGTACCAAAGGCACCAAGGCTCTGGAGTCAGTACATGTCTTTTTGGTGCCTTGGTGGTTTCACATCACTGACTGCTACGTGATTGAAGCCTTTTTCCCCCGTGATCTGGCCATTCATTAGACCAGAAGAGATTATTGTTGCCACCAAGTGTCCCTTCATTAAGATGGCTCTGCCTTGATACAAATGTCTGACGTTTTGTACAATTGTTAATCATGTGATCATTAAGGTTGGAAAATAAGTTTGAGTCCAACCATCAGATCATCTGCTCCAGCCACTTACTCCGACTAAGGGAACACGACTAAGGAGAAGCCATGTCACAAGGCCCTTTCTCCTTGATGCAGCAGGTCAGCCTTTCCTGCAGGCTATGCACTGGGACGTGATACGGTTTGTTGTCTGACAGTCATCTCTGCAGCTGCCTTTTCCCTTGGAGTTGGAGTTGTCAGCTACTTAGGAGAAGTCATTTGAGCCGTACGTTTTTACAAGTATTTAAATTGTTATCTTGTGTTCTGTTGCTCAAAGGTGAGGTCTTTCTCTGAGATTTAGAACATAGAACCATTAAGGTTGGAAAAATTAATCTAGTCCAACTGCCAACCTATCCACACCATACCCAGTACTTACTTACAAGTCCTGCTGATACGAAAAAATAAACACAGAGGCATATAGCTGTATGTATAACACTTAAAACTCCCAGATTTACAATATTATGTTTATAGAGGAAAGAACAGAATGCCAGTGGGGTGAAGATGCACGTGGTTGCATGGTCTCAGATGGTTTAGATATAGATTTTGGAGTAAAATGTCTCGGATGCCACTATTGTTTGTCCATTACATCCCTTTAGAGTATGTCCACCTTCTTAGCTTGTTCTCTCAATCACTAGACTGTCTCCTGGCCAAGAATACCTGCTGGTGGAGGGAGATGTAGTAGGAAATGTCACAGGTGCTCTTTGCTTTCTCAAGAATTATTTAACTATGCTGAACATTGTTAGCTGCTGTGGTGCATGTTTGCCATCACGAGTGTAAAGTTAGGAGTGAATCCGGGAGGAAAGATTAGGTCCACTTGCAGTTGTTGTACATGTATCCTCAGGCTGATAACCAGATCCTCGAGTGGCTTCTCAGCTCCCAGCCCCTCTTCTCTTCTCTTGGTGACTCCTCTTTCACTTTTCTGGTGGGCTGTCAGGAAGCAGGGAAATGAAACCTGGTTCCTGTATGATTGGAGAGATTTTGTATGAATCAGCCTTGCTGGCAACAGTTCTGAACTAGAGAACAAGTTCCCTCTTAACTTTTTAATGCTTGTTGTAGGCAGCTCTGGCTGGGGACAAGTTCAGGGAAATATTTAAGCAAGGAGAGAGTTTGGTGCCGTGGTGTGAGATGGATTTCAGGAGTTTGTTTGTGAGTGCTCAACCTGTTTGTTCTGTAGGCATGTAATCACTTTTAGCCTCTCAGCCTCTGTTTGCTAAGGTGTAGGAACAGTTGCATTTAATTGAGGTGTTAATTTGTTTCACTGCTAGCAGAGATTTCCCTGAACATTACCTCTATGCTTAATTTTAGTTCTTCTTCCACAGACCTGTCTCCAGGCAGGGAACAGAATGGAATGATGTGAGCACAGCAAGCAATGGTGAGCACTGCTTGGCATTGGAAAGAAGCTAACAGCAGCAGGGTAGTGAAATGTAGGTAGATTTGTGGATAGGTAGCACTGGGAGGAGGTTGTTTGCATCCCCTTATTAGTTTAAATGGAAGAAAGTAAATGCCAGGACAGTGGGGACTTGTTTGGCTAGGACCATAGCTCTTGTTCTGTCGAGGACAATTTTATCATACGCAAACAGAACCAGAATCACAGAATCACCAAGGTTGGAAAATACCTGCAAGACCATCCAACCATCAACCGAATTAAATGCCACTCACCTTAACGAATAAGGTACTGGTGGCATCATCCTCTGATCTTGCTTGCTTTTTCTTCATTCTGCAGAAGCAGATAAGTGTTTTGGGTGTTGTATTTTTTGATGGGCTTTTGTATTATGATCTTCACCCTTTGGTTTACTTCAGCACTTTCTTTCCACCATGAAGCCTGTTGGTGTGGCAGGGTAGCTGTCTGCTGCATGGTACCATGCACTGTTAGCACGGGGCTCTGGGTGCATGCAGATTATGGCAAGTGTTCAAGTTACTGCTCAGACAGATTACTGTCTGCTTTTGTGTGCTCTTTTCCTGTTTCTATCATAAGCATCATCTTTTATTCTTGTTAACAATTGCTGTTTTGACTGTGGAACACTGTTTTTGCGCATTTGGAACTTGAAAATGCAGTTTCGGTTTTGTGGCGTATTTGAAATAGCTGCCTGTAAGAACTGCAGAAGGACAAGGTGAAATCTCCACACAGAGGAAACCTTGTGAGGGAGTGATGTGTGGCTGAATGGTCTGTTGTGCTTCACAGCTGCCACCATAGCTGATCTCATCTCTCAGATCTCCTCCAAAATGTGAATGAAACAGTGGCTAGAGAGATGGGAGGGAACATGGAGAGTTTGAAAGGACGAAAAAAACGCAGGGGAAAATGACAGGCTTTTATCAGAGCTCACAGAAGCGGTTTCTGACAGCCCTCTCTGATCTGGCAGGGTAGAGGAAAAAGAAAATGCCTGAGGTTTCAAGCAGAACGATAAAGCCTGGAGCTAGTACATGTCCCCTGCTACCATGTGTGCTGGTTAAAGCACAGGGAGCAGCATTACTGATCCTGTGTCTCTGTTGCAGAAGCAGGTAGATGGAGGTGCTTGATAATGTAAAAGGAAAAAAAAAAGTTATCTCTGGTGGCTGATCTGTGGCCCAGAAAATAAAGGTGCACATCCTTGATGGATGATCAGAAGAGAAGTGTTATTTCTTCCAGTGTTCATCCCAGAAGAATCAGTTTCTGCTTTAGAAATATTCATAAGAATCAATTCTTTCCAAGTCTAAATGCAGTGCTTCTTTAAAGCAGTGCTCTTCAGGGGGAGCCCAGCATCTCTGCTGTCTGCTTGGCAGAAGGATTAGATGGAAAGCATAGCTGACCTCTTAGAATCTTTTGCCATTTGATTTATTTAATTGTTGTCTAAACATTGCTACACTAGAAATTGTGTGCAGTTGTTTAAATTAAATCATTCGTTAAACTTGAAATGATTAGGTGGCAGTGCTTATTGGAAGGAAGAGTGTACTTATGAAAATGTGTATATTAATACTTTGTAGTACACAATTAGCTAACACCTGTGACGTATTGACTCACTTTCTCATAGGTAAGTGGTTTTACTAAACAGTGTGCTCAGTAAATACATAAAATTGCTACTCGTCTAAAGCTCTTGTCTTTTTTTTCACTCAAGTCCATAATTTTCTGAAGAATTTATATAGCTGTAATTATCTGAAGCTATACGACGTGTCTTTAGACACACACCTTTAAACTGTAAAACAAAATTGGTCCCCAGAAGTCTGCTTGAGGTTGGACATGACGTGCGAGGACGTGGAGGGATTCAATGTGGTTAAAAGACAGGGAATATGGAGCCAGGAGAGCAGCTGCTTGTAGTGGGGAGATAAAGACTTCGGTGTGGTTTGGTGCACTGCTGCCTGAAGCTCATGTGCTTTAGGCATGAGCTTTGTCTGAGGTGTGTGAGGCATTGGGAAAGAAAAAGAACGGTGGAAATTAAACATGAAGTTCCTCTGCTTTTCTGACATGAAGAGCTAAGTAATTCTGGCGTGTAATTGATACTTGAGTTCATTATTTCTCATTTCCTCCTCATATGCAAGCAAACAGCTTTAAGAGGAAGTCAAAGATAAGTATAAATTCTATGTAAGGTCATTCTGTATTTGTGATAGCTTTAATAATGATGAAAAAAAAATCGATCCACCCCAAAGTTGTGTAGTCTGTCTATACAATCAAACAGCATTTTCTTTGAAATTGAGATGTTCCCAGTAGTTCTTGTGCCCCTTTGCAAGTGCTTGGGATTCAAAAAACTGTACACTTGACCCTGGGTGGAAAAAATAATTTAGTTCTGAAGCCTTATCATTGTGCTGCTGGTAATTAAGGATGTGTGTGGCTTAGGGGTTACCATGGATATTAGGCCCCCAGTTGAGGTTGAGAGAGAAGATTTAATTTGAAGAGGTTCTATAGGTTGAGTAAAAAGTATCTGCACTGGAACAGGCCTTAATTGAATTCTGGATAGGAAGAGAAGGGCTTGAGCTGTGTGAATTTAGCCTTATTTTGCTTTTTCAGTTATATAAGGGAGATTATGTAAGCAGATTATGTTCAAAAATTACTTATACATTAACTTCTTTGTTTTTTTTACCTTAAACTGAATTTTATGAAAATAGAGAACAATCTTGTAATGTCTCAGATTTGTGTTTCCAGTTGTATGGTGGGTCAGAAAAACAAGCAAAGAAATGACTGAGATGCAGAGACAGCCCAGTAGGCTCTGTACAGTTTTACCCAGGCACTTTGGGTGTTGCAGCATGTCACAGCTGTCCTTCTCATGCATTGTGTCAGCATCAACTCAGACTTGGAGACATTCTGGTGTTCTCAGCCTTGGAAATAAGCTTTTGTCTTTTTGTATAGCGAGGAAGTGTTTCTTCTAAGCTCTTGTATTTATTTTATTAGGAAAAAAAAAAAAAAAGGAATATTGTCTGGCAAATAAACTTCTAATATTCTGCACACCTATCTCTTCCCCATGTTGCTTGGGATTGATGTGGGTGGTCAACTGCAGAGCACAGGTTGTTGGTGAGGGGCTGCAGGCCATCTCTAGCTCAGCCTTGCTGCTGGCACAGGTGGGTCTGCATGGCACCAGCTCACAGCAACCTCAGCCTGCTCTGATGCTCAGCACTGTCCAACTCCCTGTGCTGTGGGCACAGTCGGGTAACTGAAGCACACTGTGTGATTTCAAGGAAGAGTGTTCGTTAGGCAGTAAGTCTCTCCCTGACATAAGTATTACAGATTCCAACAAAAGCAGCAATTGGCATCACTTTTTCTTTTAAACACTTCTTTGTATTGGAAGTGGTGTGGCTCTGGAGTGTGTAGGACTTTGGTCCAGGAAGTAGCCATTCCCGTTTGCTGTTGATATTGAGCAGGTAACACTCACCTTCCTCATCCCTTTCTTCAAACTCTGACCCACAGCTGACACAGAAGGGTTGAAAGCAAGAGTAGGGCTCCTTCATACCAATATTTCATTTTGTTTTAAAGCTATGCTATGTAACAAAGTTGTTACAGACAGAGTTGAAAACAGAAACCAAAGAATCTCCAAAGTAACTTTACTTTCTCATTCATTTTGCTGCACCTTGCCTAAATAACCTCGACTTAATGAGTTTTGCTAAACCGTCTGCAGTCACCATTGAAACATTATACTGTATTCTTTGGGATTGGCAGTAATAACTTTAAATGTCATACTTTGTCACCTCACAATTACTACTGAAAATGGAGCAGCTCTCTGTGGCATTGTGATATCCCGAGCACTTCTTACAGTTAAGGTAGCATTTATTTGTATGTGACAACTCTTCCGTAGCGATCCATTCTTCCTGGCATATGGAGTTGTGTTTGGCTTGTTGGCTGTTTCCCAGGCTTAGAATGTTGCTTTTGTGACAGTTTTGTTTAACAAGACAAAATGCGTGTCTTTGAGATGTATTTATTATTTTTGAGGTGAAGTATAGTCTGAAAATCGAAGGTGGAATGTTGTAGGCAATACTGTAGTGTTTTTACATTGTCCCGTGACATAGCACGAAATGCTTGTGGCAGTGACAAATAATGTATTGTCTGTGTGCAATGATACTGTTTTCTACTAAGAGGGGTTTTTCTAAGTTGTTGTTTAGTTGCTCTCAATTGAAACTTTCTGTAAAGTGCATAACCTCAGATGAAGCTACTAAATGTTCTTATGAGTCAGTTTGTAAACAAAGCCATTAAATTAATCCTTATGCATTTTCCCTTTTTCCTGCAGAGATATCACCTACAGCATTTCCTTGGAGGCTGTGACAACGCTCATTGTCTTCCTTTCCTGCCAGCTCTTCCACAAGGAAATTCTGCGGGAGAGCCTCATTCACAAATACCTGATGCGTGGGCGATGGTATGTCATGTTTTGGAGCTAGATAAAATGGCAGCTCCATGAAATGGAGCTTGTTTAAACCATTTGTGCTTCTACGCAAAGGCTGTGAAACAGGCTTGGTAGTAATTTGTTCTCCCTATAAGCAGCGTCTATGCTTTTCGATCAGAAACAGTCTGCCATTTCTCCTCTTTCACCTTTAAATTGCATACAGGCAGCTGTTTGGTAAAGGTAATTACTATCTGTTTCTGCAGTTCCTGCTAGAAGCGGGGGGTAGTGCCTCCTGTGAGATATGTGAGGAAAGGAAAGAGGATGAGGGGAATATCTGGGAGTAGGGCAGA
>NW_024884922.1:7285174-7408387 GCF_019232065.1 Centrocercus urophasianus | reverse complement strand
AGAGGATGAGGGGAATATCTGGGAGTAGGGCAGAATGTTCTGGTTTAAGCTGGGAGTAGCAGGTAGCTGGCCAGTGGAGATGAATGGAGGGTTTAGTGGCTGGGCATAGATGACAATGAAGGGTCTGAGGGCACTGGGTAAAGGGGCTGGAGATGACCACAGTGCAGTCTGTATACCTCTGCATCACGTGGGAGGAAGAATTGAAGAACTGTTTCTTTCCTTGGAAATCCTCTTCTTTGTTTCTTAGAAAAGCTGCTACGTCCTGTTTACATCCAACAAATTGCATGTGCATTTGTCAGAATCACTGTGTAAGGTCGGATGTTGCATTGGTCCTTGCACATTGACCCCAGCCATACACAGCCATATACCACGAGTTGGAGGAATACTTTTCTTACCTGCTCTATTTCTCCGAAGCATAGAGAAAAAACTAAACAGTATATTCTTTCTCTCCCTAGCATAAATATTTTTCTACTTGTTTCTTGGTGTGAAATAATACAACAGTTGCACAGACCGATTTATAGGCAGTATTCAGAACAAAACATGTTTGTGACTGCTGTTGAAGGTGCTTCTGCAGAGCCCTGCAGAGGCGAGTGCAGCTCTGCAAGGGCAAACGTTTGTGTGCTCTCCCTTTTAGTTTGTACAGTGGCACAGTGCTCAGGACTGCTTTGCAGGCCACCTGGTCTTTGCTGTGCAGATAACAAGTACCTGCTATTCTGCAGATGTAAGAAGTGATTAAAAAGATTCTGAAAAGATCTGAGATCTAAGCTAAGCCTAGTTCCAGCAAACAAAAATATGTAGTATTGACTCTAGCTGAGCTAAATCTTGCTCCTTGTAAGTCAGCCTTTGTTTTTTTTTTGTCTTTGCAGCCTCCCATACACCAGCAGACTCGTGAAAACTTTGCTCTACAACTTCATTAGACAAGAAAGAAGCCCTCCTCCAGGGACACATGTCTTTCAGCAGCAAACAGATGGAGGAGGACTGCTGTATGGGATTGCATCTGGGGTGGCAAGTGAGTCTTCTGCATGCAGTTCATCAAACCTTAGGAAGTGCTGTCCTATGGGTGACCCCTTCTACTAATGCACCCGTAACCTGTTTCTTTTCTGACAAGTTTCAGTGTTACTTAGTATACTTAGGGAACTTAATGACACTTTTTTAGTCAAGAAAATGGCTGTTCATGTTTGTTACACTTCGTACTGTTGTTTTGGTCTTCTTCGTGCCACATGTGTGTTTTTTTGCTGTGTATATTACATGCAAAAGATCTTCCTAAAGGATTTTCTTTATCATACAATAAGAATAAAACTAAATGTACTGCTAACAGTAATAATATATATTACAGCAGTGCACATTACTTTTCTTTAATTTGATAAATGTAAATAACACTTTACAATTCGGTTGCTGTTAGAACACATGCTATTTATTTTGATCTTTTGTGAAATCAGTCACTGGAAGCATCTCTAGGGAATACTGAAATTCGTGCTGCGTATGCTCTGCCAGAAAACATTTCAGTCTGTGGCAGTGCTCATGGATCTCCTCTTGGAGGCAGTAAGAGAGCACATCTTTGCAGTGCAGTGTATCCTGTGTACCACCACGTCTGTGTCAAGTGAGGTTACACACAGCCCCATGCCTTCACTGGAACACTGTCTTCTTTCTGATTTCCAGTCGGTATGGTTGGGGCAGACAGTGCAATGTTAGGCTTATGCCCCTGATGCGAACGTGTGAAAGAACAGTTGCTTGGTTTGCTGTTTATTTAAGCAGTGAAGAGAAATTAAATTGTTCCCTATGACATGTTTTTTATTGTGAAAGTCCCAGCAGGTATGTTCTTTCTTTTCAATTGCTGGAGAAAATTGCTTTTAAAATGCTTTCTGAACTAGTTCTCTGTATGTGGCTTGTACTTCAGCTTGTGGCTGGAGAGCATTTTTCTCTGTGTTTCTCTACTTGTTCTGTTCTCACGGCCACTGTCGTCATGCTCCAGTATCCTTCTGCCTTAATGCTGCTACAGGCAAAAGAGCTTTCTTTTCTTTTCACTTGCTGAGCTTATAAAGTCCATCCAGATTGTCTCCACTCTTACCTTCCTCCATAGCTCCCCTGATATCATATCCCCACGAGTTCTACTTCTTGTGTATAAAATTTCCGTTTCTCAATTATAAATTAGTCTGCATTTCTCAGTGCAAAATCCTGAGGTCTCTGCCTACACCTGTTCTTGTCCCTTCCCACACTTCCACCCCCTTCCCTTTTCTTGAACCATTCCCTTAACAGCTCCCTTGGCACACTCCTACACTTACGTTGTTCCTTTTGTGAGCAACTGAAGTGCCATCTTGTCCTCTGGTGAATCAAGTGTCTTCATACAAAGCTTTAGGCGAAACAGCTTTTGTAAAGAGCCTTCTAATGACCTTTCCAGGAAAAAAGTGCTGCATCCAGTTAGAAAGTTGGGATATTTTTTCTGTCTGTGTGCACACAGTTAATGCTTTTGTCTGTTTGTTTGTTGCATGTGGTGCTGGACAGTATTTGGAATTTGGATGCAGTAGGACTGATAAAGTAAATGGCACGTTTGTCCATTGGAAGCATCTCTGAGTTAAGCCCTCTGTAATCTTTTGGTTTATTTAGCATTAAGTATGTGTGTGGAGTGCAGTACAGATTTGAAAACAGCAACACAAACACTGGTTGGTTGTGAATCTGGAGTAAGTTCTGAGCAGTGGGCAGCTGTGAAAAACTTCAGAAGTCTGTATGGTTTATTTTTTTGTATATTTTTGTAATCTTTTATGATTTTACTGGATAAATGTTGAAAGGAATGGAAGAATTGAAGATTGGCTTTTTTCTAATGCTTAAAATGCATAGTGCTCAAAAAAACTTGGGATGGAAAGAGATAGGAGCCTGGTTTTTAGGAACCTTCATTTTTCATGTGTAACTTGGAGGCTTAAGATAATTACTGTGCTTGTTAATTTGGAATTATATGACTTGACACCACGGTCATCTGCCTCCTTGTATTACGTTCTGTGTATTTTGTAGCCACTTGCACTGCAGCAGATGAGCACTCTTGTTTAAGCACTGTATTTACAGCCTCCCCTTCCTTTCTTGTGATCAGCAGAGTGATCGCTATGCAGAACACGAGCAGAAGTTTACCCTTTCCCACAGTTAACCTTCTCCTGCTTCTCATCTACTGTAGACTGCTTCTTTTTCTGTCACGAGCCTCCTTAACCCTGAAACCACACAGACAAGGTGCTCACACCAGTTACTTCCCTTTGTTTGACTCTACTGCATGTAAGCTATCAGTATGCTGCAAGAACATGTCTTCATCTTGTACGTAAAAGACCTTGATTAGAATTACATTACCAATAATGTCAGCTTCCAGTAGATAAACAAAGAGTTATGTTTTTGGATTGAGAGGGAAAGCGAAATCTTTTGTTAATAAAGGACATTCTTCTATGTAGTGGTTTTGGCTTTGAGTCAACTTTGTTTTGTATCTTCCATTAGGTAGTCTTTTAGCAGGTGTGCAAAGCAGTTGTGCTGCTGGATCTGGTGGTGTGCTGTTCGTGTGCTGTGAACGCATAAATCGCATCAATATGCACAGCAGTATAGAATAGAACTTCTTGTTATGAATCAAAAAGTAATTTTCTTGGTGTGAACTTCTTGGTTCAGAAGGTACATTTGTGTGAGCTTCAAAAATTGTATTCCCAGTTTAAAATTCCCTCCTCAGTTGATTATGTTGAGAGAACTGCTTGTGGGCAAGCAAATTTTTTATCTTGTAAGATAAAACTTGTGTTACATTGCCAAACAAATACTGTGGTAAAACAAAAATATGAGTACTGCTTAAGACTACTAAAAATCAGCCAAATTAAATGGTTTCATTTGAAACACTTCACTATCTGAAAAAACAACCACACTGCAGCACATCGTGAAGTACTTAGGAGCTACCGCAATGGGAGATTCTAGCTGACTTACCGTGTGCTGTTCAGATGATTACAATTGTAATGGGTACAATGCTGTACCTGGAAGAAGTGAATGAAAGGCTATTCATCTTGACCTGGTTGATCTTCACAACCCATCTGGCCCACAAATGTACTGCAGGAGGATTAATATGAATTGCATAATTCAGTGTGTAGTCATCAGCAGCTACTTTTCTTCTCCTGTCTGAACTCTTCTGTTGGAACTAGACAAACATTCCTGAACACTAATGACTTTCGTAGAAGTGTGTTCTTCGGTCTGCATGATGTCATTCAGCATTGGTGTACTTGAAGAAGGAATCCGGTGACCTATTTAGTACATCTTTGACTTGCACAGACTCAGGTTTATTCATCTTTTTTTTTTTTGTGCCAACAATTTCATTTATAGGAACACTTCATAGTCACTGGGGAACACTATTTGTCACCACACTCACCTAGACATAGAGCTGCTGACCACAACCCTCTGGCTGCAACCATCCAACCAATTCTTTATCCTCTGAATAGTCCACCCTTCAAACTCATCTCTCTCCAATTTAGAGATGATAGTACAATGTGGGACCATGTAAAAGGCCTTGCAGAAGTCCAGGTAGATGCCATCTGTTGTTCTTCCTGTAACTACTGAGTCTTGTCATTTCACAGAGGACCACCAGATGGGTCAGACATGATCTGCCCCTGGTGAACCCATGCTCGCTGTCTTGGATCACCTGCTCATCCCTCATGTGCCTTAATATCTCTCCCAGGAGGATCAGCTCCATGATCTTCCCAGGCACTGACAGGTCAGCCTGTAGTTCCCTCGGTCTTCTTTTCTCCCTTTCTTATAAATGGGAGTTACCTTTTTTCCAGCCATTGAGAGCTTTACCTGACAGCCATGACTTTTTAAATGCTGATGGAGAACATCCTGGCCACCACATCAGCCAGTTCCTTCAGGACCTTGGGACACGTGTATCTTGCATGGTTATCCTTAACATCAAAAGGAAGCTATTCTTATCTACTGTTCAATATTAAAATTGAAGAGGAGAGTCAAATTTTGATTATATACATTAAAAATGTCAAAGTATAAAGACAGAAAAAGTGCTTTCACAATGTGTGTTAATTTCATAACACTTGACCAAACTTCTTTTCTACTTACAGGTATTTCAAGTGGGATTATTAGATATTCAGTACCTTTTTGATGTGTCACAAACCTAGTGTATGTTCTTCTGCATAAACTATTATTTTCTCCATCTCCCTGGTTCTTAGTCAGTGTTTAATTGCCTGTTCATGCTTAGGATAAATGAAAATGTAAATCTAAGGCGTTTCTCTGACTTCTATCTGTTAGGCTTGCTTCTTGCTTACAGTCTGTAGTGGCATTGTCCTCTTGTCACTGTGATCATGGCACTGTGACTCTGCCTCGATGTAAATATCTAGATAGGGTCCAGATTTTTAAATTTTTCTTGGTTTCTCTAAAGATGTGTCTGAACTGTAGCAAAATGTGTGGCCACAGCTCAAGTTGGAGAGTAGCAGTAATATAACTATGGGTGGGTCAGTCTGCAAGAGCTGCCCACGAAGCTGGACTCCAGCAGAGCATCATCCTGACCATCATCTTTGCTGGGTTGAACTACTGTCAGACCAAGGCTTGAATCTCTCCTTTGAGTTTTCCTTTGCTTTTTTTCATCTACTTCTTTTTTCTTTTCATTTTAGTTCACTTCCCAGTGTCCTATCACAAAAACACCAGTCCAACTACTGACCCCTAACGGGACACTGCTCACAGAGATGGACATCTCTGATCTCCATCTGAACATTGAGCCATTTACACCACTATCTGGATTGGATCCTGCTGCCAGTTCTTTGTCTGTCAAACAGTCGCACACCAAATCCTTATCTTTCCAATTTGGAGAGGAGGATGTTGTGTGGTACTGTGTGGAAGGCCCTACTGAAGTCCAGAGAGATAGCAGCAGTGGCTCTTCCTTTGTCTGCTCTTGCAGTTACACCATCACAAAGGGCCACTGAGTTGATCAGGCAGGACTGGCTCTTGGTGAAGCCATGCTGGTTGTCTCATATCACCTCTGTCTTTTCCGTGTGCTTTAGCACAGTTTCCAGGAGGATCTTCCCTGGCACAAAGGTGAGGCTGACAAGTTGGGAATTCTGTTTCTTCTTGTATGTTTAAGTGTAAACTGCTGAGAATGGAGACTATCATTCAGGATGCACAGTGCATAGCATAATGAATTGTGGTTTGTGACTAGAGCTACTGATTCCTGTGGTAATACAAATCCTAATTGCAACCACATGTTCCAGCTTGTTTACTGAGAGTTCTGCAGTGAGTTTCATGAGGTGTGTTGTATGTTGGTGATTTCTCTCTCTGACGTTTATCCTGATAGCCTAAAACCTCGAGTAGCTTCAAATAACCCGCTATAAGACAAAATAAAATAATAAAAAGACAGTGACAAAAAATGCTGCCTGCCTGTGGAAGCTTGAGGTCTGTGCTGTCACCTTCAGCTTCTGAAATAAACCACAATTAATTTTTCAGTCATCAGCAATTAAAGGTGCAAATCTGTGCTTTAACCCTGTCCTAGTATAAAATTAATATTTAACTACCGAAATCTGATAGTTTTCTAACATGTATTCTGTTCATCAAACTTATGTTCTGAAACAGTTTTATTTGCTTTACAAACAGTTTTCTCAGGGGAGAGGAGAAAATACTCCAGAGCTTGGAATGAATTAAAGCAGCCTTTGGCTCTGAAAGGGAGTCCACTCTGTAATCAAATATACCTAAAGAGTACACTTTTCACTGTTAAGGATGTCATCGTTCAAGACCAGAACATGAGAGGCAATATGCTATTCCCATGGACAAGAGAGGAGCAGTGAGCTTACTTACCTGCTAGCTGCAGTAAATCCTTACATTAAGTCTTTACAGTAATGCAGCAGAACTTTCTAGTTCCTGCAGATCCAGCAGGGCTTACAGTTTTCCGGTTAGCAGTAGGCAATTTATGTAAGAGGTCAGATCCTGTATGTGAATTTGGTTTGTGAATATAGCTCCCGTGGTACAGGGCCATGATGGAGCTTGGAGAGCTGCAGCCTGTGGGAAGCCCATGTGGGATCATAAAACCATAGAATGGTTGGATTGGAAGAGACCTTCCCCAGCTCCACCCCTTCCATGGCTGCCCCCCAGCTCACCCTGCCCAGAGCCCATCCATGGCCTTGGGCACTTCCAGGGATGGGGCACCCACAGCTCTGGGCAGCAGTGCCAGGGCCTCGCTGCATCTCAGTAAAGAATTTCCTCCTCCCATCTGATCTAAATCTTCCCTGTATTAGGTTAAAACCCTTGTCCTGTCGCTGTCAGGCTGTGTAAGAAATCCGTCTCCATCCTTATTATAAGCTCCCTTCAAGTGTTGGAATGTCTCCCCAGAGCCATTTCTGGAGGATGGGGCAAAGAGTGGCCATGAAGGTGAGGCTGATGTGAAGCATCCCCGATGTTGAAACTCAAAATCAGATGAGCGCTTGAATCTGTGTAGTCACCAATGAAAATATTTGTGTGCATTAGAACAAAAGTATTTCGAAATTGTCTGGTCTTGCAGAGTCATACAGAAACATTTTTACTTATATAAAATTTTTTGTCTGACTGTAGTGTGTGGTCAGAGCATGGAGAGTATGTTGAGTTTTGTAATGTGAGGTAAAAGTGTTTTGGCAAAATGAGCATCGTCTCTGTGATGTATGCTTTCCTTGTGAGCAGAAGATGTTCACCTTTACATTTGGGCTTGGAAATCTTTCCGTCTTTCTTTTATTTCCATGGATTGGAGCTGTACTTCCCTCTTTCTGTACACCCATGGAAGAGCTGAACTCTAAAGAATGATCTAAGATTTAATGAGGCCTTTGACTAAAATGTTTGTCTCAAACTCTTAATACGATTGTAACACAGTTATTTTTTACTTAATGTTCTAGAAAGGCAGTGGTAATTACATGTGTTCTGCCAAGCTGTAGTTTCCAACACAAGTATAAGATTTTTACATAACCTGATAAATGGCCATTTTTCCCTTTGAACAAGCCATTAAAAACATTTTCCTTCTTTCTGCAAAAGCCTTTACAGCCAAATTAGAGGAAAGCCAAGGAGATCATGTGCTGACAGTGTATTAGTAGAAACCACTTCAGCAGCTACAGATACAAATTTTGTTCCCTTCTCCTGAAGCCAGATGCTATTGTAGAGTAGATTTGGAACTTCTCTTTTCTGATTGAAGTTTTAATTTATTGGTATGTTGTAGTTGTAGTATGTAGCTGCAAGCATTATTTTTCAGGACAGTTGGGTTTGTTTGTCAATTCTTCTCTTTCAAGCAAGTGGCATTTTCCAGAGTGACTCACTTTGTGGAAAGAAAAATACTATTAAGAGAAGAATGTGGCACCTAGAATGAGACATCCCGATGAAAAGAATGGATTTCCATTATTGTAAAGTGAATTTCTGTACTACATGGAAATTAAATTATTATCCTTACAGGAAAGAGTGAATTTTAGCTTGCTCCTCAGTAATTTGGTTATTTTTTTTTTTTAAATCCAGAATTTGCACCAAGTTCAGGGCTGTGCTAGTGCCAACCTGCATCAGTCAGATAACTGCCCATGGTAGCTGTGACTCCCATGGGTTGGGGGCATGGCTGTAATGTGCTGGTGGATGGGAGGTAGCAGCTGTAGTGCTACTGGGAGAAGCCATCTGCTCCCTCTAGCATAGGATCTGTCTGATGCCTTGATGGAATCCATGAGCTTACATCACCCTGGTCCTTCTGCCTGCTCTCACTGTGGGTGAAGGACTGGAGCAAGTGGGAAGAAATGTGATCAAAGGATGCCTTGCTGCTGGCGGTGCTGTAGGATTGGATATGACCTTACAAAAATAGTGTTAAAGTTGTCCTGCTGGTGGGATGTTCATGGTGTTTATGCTAAGGGTGGAGAAGCTGGCATAGGTTGACCGGATTGGTGGTGGTGCCCAATGCCTGCAGACACCCAAGGTCAGACTGAACAGGGCTCTGGGCACTGGTGGAGCTGTAGGTGTCTCTGTATGTTGCAGAGGAGTTGGATCGGACGGCTGTTAAGGGTTCCTTTCAGCTCAAATGATTTTATGATTTTAGCTTCCAAAAAAGATGTTTCTAACCAGTTTACTGGGAACAATTTGGAGATCCTGAAATGTAGATTCCATTGTCAGCCCCAAAGCTTACATAAGCTTTATTCATTTTATTTTTATCAAGAAATATTTGACTCAAAGAAAATTAAATATTATGAATTTATAGGTGTATCTCCTTCACTGTGGAAAGTATGAAGCGCCAAACAGGAAAGCATAGATGCAAATCCCTCACTGCATAAGTTTCCCATATTGTTGTCTGGTCCTTTCCATCTTCTGTTTCTGTCCAATAAGGTAGAAAGAATGGAGATGCGTGTCAGAATGGTTCTGCATGGCAGAGTAGATGCAGGGAGGAGGAGAGTGGCTCTGTAGTTTAGTTTGCCGTGGGACGTGGCCAGATGGATTGGGGTTAGACTTGCTGATCCTAGAAGTCTTTTCTAACCTTAATGGTTCTATGGCTCTCTGATACCTTTTGAACTCCCTTATGAGTTGGTTGGCTGACATGAAAGTTCTTACCTGTACATTAATCACATTTGGGGGCATAAAAACATTCCTGATGTAAATGTGAACACAATTCTTAGTTGAATTTCATTAGGACTCATGCAAAATGCAGGTCATGTTGGTCCAACAACTCTTGCATTTTATTTTTGCTTGATGTTTTAAGTAAACGTTTTCATGATTGACCTTTCTAAATAAGTCTCTGGATGGTATTTCTTCCTGTGTGTCAAGCATTGCCATCTTTTTCCACACATTTCGAAGCATGTTGAGATTACTGTAGAAGTGCTGCAATTCACTGGGCAGATTTTGACTTGGCAGAGATCTGAAACTTGTCTGCCTGTCATGGATATTAATAATGACAGAGGTGAGACCTCATCACTCTTCTAAGTTGTATAGGTAATAAATTTGGAAACTAGATTTCATAAGAGAATTGTGGTCAAGACCAGGGCAGAGTTTTATGCTAACAGAAAAGCTTCAGAATGGAGCTAACCCTGGAATAATTCCTAATCATTGTAAACGACTAAAATTCTTGGCACTCCTGCTAATATTTTAGATTTTTTTTTTCAGATGCGAGTCTCTAACTGTTGAACATAGAGATATATAGTACTAATTGAATGAACTAAGAATTCTCTTTAGCCTTCAGAACAAACTAGTTTTCAGTAGGAATGAAATAGGTTTTCAGTGAAGTGGGGCTTGGCAGGCAAGAAACAGCTCCTTCACAACTGCTTGTTCCTGTACCGGTGGTGTCGTATCTCTCCGAATGCAATGCTTTGTGAAGTGCAATAGAAAAAGCGGAGAGAAGGATTAGGGAGGAGAATATGAGAGTGAATCATTTGCTGAGAATCATCTTAGCTGTTTTTTCCTTTGTATTCTCAAGAAAAACCATGTGTGATAGTTATCAGGCTTTCAAACTTTTATTTTGGACTGGCAAAGGAATATGTTGTTGCTTTAAAGAGAAGTTTAGCTAGAGGCTGCATGCCTTAAGGCTTGTTGTCTTTCCAGCTGTGTAAGCTGCTCTTACATTACCCTCTAAATACTTCAGCAGTTTCTATGTAAGCATATCAGAAGCCGTGCCGTTCTTACCCTTCAGAGAACAGACTGTCACGATTGTCACTAATAGAGATGGCAGTGATAAATTCTTGGATGTGTGGCATATAACCCTTCTCAGGCAAAGGACATGTGTTTATAGCTTTAGAACTGATGATAGTGCTGATCTGGGATGTGATTATACCCAGATGTCTTCTGCCTGTGTGGTGTCCCAGCAGCTTCAGTGAAATCTTCTTTTGGAGTTAGGCCCTAAACTTGCCTTGGCTTTGGCAAAAGTCTGAATTCCTGTAGGAAAAGGGCTGAACACAGAATGGACAGTTCTTGAAATTGAGGTACATTTCACTCATCAAGTCACGGAATCATTTGAGTTGGATGGGATCTGGTCCAACTCCCTGCATCAAACAGGAACATTCTTCATGGTACGGTAGGTGGAACACTTCTTTTAATTATTTTTCTTGAAACAATTACGCTGAAAACTTCTAGGCTGTGGTCAAGTCAGAATATTTACCTGCCAACCATTGGGATGAAGGAGGAATGTTGTGATAAAATGCTTTCAGCTAGGTTCAGTCCCAAGGTTGTACAGGAAGTCTTTCAGATCATCCTAATCCTAGTGCAAAAATCTTAATGCTTAAGGTTCAGTTTTACATTCCTTGATATCTAGATACTTAAATTCATTATTAAGAAATAGCTTTAAGGGTACTAGGGTACATTAGTGTACTGTTCATGGTGTCACAGAAGATGACAATTTGGCATCGTGCCTCTGAGACCCCAAAAATGTTTATATAACTGCATGTATGCACATACAACAGCACCTGCACTGGAATAAAGATTCTTTGGGTTGGAAATTGTCTCCTTGCAGAGGAAGCAGTGGCTGTAAATCTGTAAGTATTCTGTTAAACACAGGTGTGTTTTCTTTATCCAGAGGACTTGCTAGGAAGCTGTATGTTCCAGTTTGGAATGTATACTAAATTCCAGCAGGAAGGCTTGTTCCCAAACATACATTCAAACATCTGATCAGGGTAGGGATAACTGCTACTTGCAGCTAGATCACATGCAGTCTCCTAAAAATTCCTTTTAGTAATAATCAGATGAAGACAACCAGCCAGTTGGCCTGTGTTTCCAAAGACAAGGAACTGAAGATATCAGATGTTCAAACAAAAATGTAACTTCTTTAAATGAATTCCTGTTTGAGAAATTGTAAGCTTGCTAGGCAAGGGGATTGAGCCCTCCTCATCCTGCTACATGGAATGCTGCTTTTCCATTTCACAGCATGGGGAGCCAAGGCGTGGTGTGGACGCATCCCCATGCTTGGATACATATGGCAGACCATGGCTACAAAGCCTGACTTCACCTGAGATTATCCATGGGTTTCCTATTGCCAGACCAGGTGGAAGCAATCAGATGACTCTCAGCAGAAAGCCACGAGGGTGGAATCATTTGTTGCAACCAAGAAGGAGGCGAAGTATTCTTCCACTGACATTTTCACACAGAAGCATCAGTTTTCTAAGGTCCCTGTCTTACAGCATCTGGAGCATCTGCTCCCAGTATCAAAACTAACATCATAACTGCAACTTCTAGAGAAAATTGGTATTCCAACCAGTCTGAATAACAATTTGATCACTGAATAGTGTTCACCAACAGCCTGAAGCATGATCTTGCATTGTTTTGGAGAAATCTTTAGTGGACTTTTTTTTCTGATTCTTTTTTTTTTCCCCTTGAATTTCTCACTTAATTTCCAGTTTGGGGAGATTTTTTTTTTTTTTGTGCTGTCATTTCTATTAAACATTAATTAGGGATTTGCTGTAAAATGTAATCTTGTGAGTCTTGTTTTCTGCTTCTAGATCAGAGCAGCCTAGGGGGTGGAGAGGAGCTGTAAAGCCTTTGGTTTTTTAACAGCTACTCTTGGACAGGAATTCTGTGTCACCTAGGTTAAGGAACTGCTCATTATGAAAGATTTTATGCAACTGAAAGTGCAGAATTTTACATTTTTGCAGTTAAGAGAGTTGTCCTGAAATAGACCTAGCACAGATGGAAAATGTGCTCATTAGCCATGTTCTTGCTCTTGCCCAACATTCTTTTTAATGCTTCTGTTAAATTTTAATGTGCAGTGGCTGCTGTCGCTGCACTTTTGTTGTTATTGTAATTGCCATATTGATTAGAATAAACTATTACTGAAGATTTATGTATTTCTTTTTTCCTCTTTTTGAGCTCTTTTTGTTTCTCTATCACTAAAATACTCTGAAGCTTTGCTAAGTTGAGCTGTTCTCAAATGAACAGCTTCCAGCTTCTGCAGCAGTCACAAAAGCAAGTCATGGTGACAGCCCGTGGTGCAACTGCGTTTTTTAATTGCAGCATTAACATGAACAAATGCAGGGAGACCGTTGTGTGCAGCTGCTCTGCGTGCGTGTGCCATTTCTGCTAATGCTATTTCATTGGAAGTGTGTTATGTTAAACACGGGCTCTCCTGGGACTGTGTAAATTCACTAAATAAGTACATCAGTGATGTGAGCAAAACGACGGCAGGCTGGAAGGCTCTTGTCTCTTTTGACACCCTTTCTGCTCCATTCCTGCACTCTGCCTACTTACAGAACTCTCGCAAAATGATGGTTTTGGTAAACATACATTGAACAATCTATGAAGAATTAGAATCTAGTCAGTAATTTCTAGATCAGTGGATTAAATTGTTTTAAACATAGTCCGTGTAGCTTGTCAGCTCAGGTCGATGTTTTGCCACGTAATTTGGAGCTTCCTACGGAATTGTTGTTCTTGCTAAATAGAGAATGTTGATCTCTGCCATTTGACTCTGCAGTACTTCTACTGGGAGAAGAAAGAACTTTTGTGTGTTTTTGCAGTTTGTGTATTGAAAAATTTTATCTCCTCAGTCAGTTTTCTCTTCCTGTCATTCAGACAGCATCTCTTTCCCTCCATATTTTGAACCCTCCCCTGTCCTCCCCTCTATCTCTCTGCCATCAGTCCCGGAACTCATGGCATGCACAGATACTGTACATCATTTTGGCATCGTACCAGTATTTTTGCAGGAGTCAGTTCATGGAGTGGATGAACAGTGTCAAACTTTGCTTTGGCAAATATTTAGAGCTTTGCAGTCAATTTTAAATTGAGCTTTCACAGTGACTTGGTGCATACTGGAAACAAGTGCGAAAGCTGGAAACCTGAAATGGTTGCAGTTATTGCACCTTGATAGAAATCAGTGCCTTTGTTGTGCAGAACCACTGTCACTGTCACTATCCTCCCTGGGGAGCAGAGTTTGTAAAATAATGACTGCATAAATGAAAACATGCAGCTCTATCTGGTTGGTGTGGGTGTCATGCTAGACACAACTCCTTATGAAGTGCACTGTCTGTTATGGAAATTGTCCCTTTATCCACAAGCATAGGAAGAGATTTTATAATCTGCTAGAATACCAAGTGCTTTCAGCTAGATTGAGTGTGGTCCACTACCCATAAGTTACAGTCGAGCATCCTGTGGGTGTCTTATCATCAAACTGTTATGTCTCTGTGAGAAGTGTGGGAGGTAAGAAGCTGGAGACGTCACTGATTCATTGCATGCTTCCTTTTAAAATTTGTCCTGAATGTATTTTAGAGCCCTTTAATCCCCATATTCCTTTGAGATGTCAATGCTGGGCTTGGTTAAGGGAACATTAATTAAGTTGTACCAGGTTTTGTTTTGCTTTTCTCTGCTGGGCTTGTACCGAGTGGTAATTCAGAAATGAGTTAATAAGGTCTATAGACCCTGCTTGAATATGGAAGGCATGTTTGCACAACGTGATGCTGATTGTAGGACTGGAGCTTTCGCTGCAGTAATGGCATCAGTTCCGTATTGTGCAGGCAGGTGTTTCTGTAGCTGCTTATACTTCTCCTCACTGCATAAACTCAGTCAACAGAAGCATGGCGTGCCATGGCATACATACAGTTATATCTCCAGGGTGGATTCTCAGCATGAGGTTAATGGGAACAGCAAAAAGTGAACACGTGCGTTGCATCAGTTGTACAGCTGAAGCTCTGTAGTCCACTTAAATTGCTTGGAATCAGTACTTGAAGTGGATGCTGAGTTTTTAAAAGAGAACCTAAAAGCATATCTTAAAAATTTAGCTTACCTGCTGGAGCGTGGTCTTCTTGGAGTGCTCTCTTAATGCCTCCATCACCTCTTGGTCTCTCTAAGGAGTTGTCTCCTTTAGACTGTTCAAAAAGAGCTCTTACTGTTAATTTCATACATTTGGCAGACCGTTCCTGTGTTATTTTTTACTTGACTTGATACGGTTTAGCTCTGAACTTGCCAAAGTTTATATACCTTCTTTCCCGATTTGGAAAATCATTAAAAATCTTACTACATTTAATAGCCTCTTTCCTCTGCAGCTGAGTCACAGTACGTGTCTGATCCAGTAGGGGCCTCCAACAGTTGATGTACAGCTGCTCTGAGCCCTAATGTGGTGATGTGGCATCATACTGCCATCTGCAAGCAGTTCCTGAGCTGAACCTGTTTTCTTATCTCGTTCTTAATTTCACAGTTCTTATCAATTTCATTTTGGTGAGATACTTTGAAAGTTGAGGAACCCTCCGCGCACTTTATAGTTAATTAACTTCCATGAAGAATTGCCTGCTCTTCTCGGTGGGGTCTTTTTCTAGGAGGAAGATCAGCTCATGACCTTGAACGAAGGTTTCTCTCATCGCTATGAGAATTAGGGGAGGTTTTAGCAGTTGGCTGTTCGTTGGAAGGAAGATGCAGGTCAAATTCATTTGACCAAAAATGAGTTTAGGCACCACAGCATCGACAGTTGGTTTTTTTGATACCTACTGGTATTCCATGTATGTACTTGTGAATAGAACATGTAATATAAAAAACAATAGCTGTCTACTGTATACATTAATGCATTTTTATGATACCAAATTATCTATTATATACACAATAAATAGATGATTTTATAGTGAAAGGAGGATATAAGGCAGATATCAACATAGCTTTGTGGAGCTAATTCAACATAGGTGGTGGAGTCTCCTTCTCTGGAGATTTTCAAGTCTCACCTGGACACCTACCTGTGCGACCTGCTGTAGGGAACCTGCTTTGGCAGGGGGTTGGTCTCGATGATCTCTAGAGGCCCCTTCCAACCCCTACAATTCTGTGATTCTGTGTGATAGCTAGTTGATAGAAAGATATGTATAAGTTTTATATCAGAGTAACTTTTGTGTGAATACCATGTAAAGGATATATGACACATAGATATAATGAATGTAAAAAAAAAAAAAAGAAATAGAAATGTAGGTATGTACTGATACAAAAGTATTGCTGGAAAATATGCAAAGGTATTTTGGCTTGCAGGATTTTTGTTTTGGCTTCAGGGTTATCTGTGTAACTCACTGCTGAGTTCTGCATTAAGCCTGGATAATTTGGATTTACAAGAGTGCACTCACCAATTGGCATCCTCATTATAATGCCAATAAATGATCTATCTTTCAGTGCATTTATATGCAGAGTGGAAATGTTTCACTCCTTGCTTCTACAGGAAGCTTTGGTTCTGAGTAGAGTTGGTGACACCACTGGCATTCTTCCTGTGCCCTATACCTTGCTGGCTGGGTTGGAGGGAGCTGATTGATGGGTATTGTCCACTCTCACAACAAGAGCAAGTGGAGTTTGTTCAGGCCAAGGGCACAGAGAGGTAAATACTCGTGTTAACCAGAGTTCTTTCATTTTTGCATTTTTTTTTTTTAACGGATTTCACAAATAAAGGAAATAACATGCTTGCAGCTTGACTAAAATTACCCAATGAGTTGACATTACAACTTGGAGCAAAATTCCGGTGTGCTGATACTTATCCCTGCGGTTTAACGGTTAGCCTTGCTTCAAGGTTAGTAAAACACACTGACTGCATTTGATAACTTGTGTAGGATTCCCACTTCACAAAACCAGTTTCAGACAGATTTATAATACATAGATAAAGCCTTTGTGTGCCGTTGGCTCTCAAGGACAGTGCTGCTGCTCAGGCAGCTTTTTATTGCCTAGGTTAGTCTTCTGCAAAATGATAAATGCAGTATATTTGAAGTTATGTACAGAAGTTATATCAGTTCCTTCACTTTCTCACATTAGCACAGACCAATTGTAGGCGCAGGAGTCAGTTGCAGATGGTTCTCGGTCTTTCCTAATGGCATTCCCAAAGACCAAACACTTCCCTGTTTATGGTTTGGCACTAGTATGAAATCTCTATGAATAGGAAAAGCCTGAGGAAATCTCTTGCTCCACACTAATAATTCTTGGGTATGGAAGATGAAACTTTTTCGAACTGACCATGCATAGTAGAAATGAGTTGAAGTACCTTGAAATGTGACTTGTTATACTGGGCTGAATGCACATCCGTGTGTACATCATGCTAGAGAGTACAGAGTTGTAGAATCATTGAATCGTTCAGGTTGGAAATGCCCTGAAAGATCACCAAGTCCACTCCCAACCCACCCCTCCATGCACACTGACCACGTCCCCAAGTGCCACATCTCCACAGTTCTTGATCACTCCCAGGGATGGGACTCCACCACTCCCCTTAAAACACTTGCTTTAAGGAATGTTCTTCAGGGTAGCTATTTTTCTCAGTGCTTGCTCATTAAAAGTACCATTTTGGTAACGTTTTCACATGGTTGTTATTGCTACATAGGCCTACATAGCACTTTCTGCAGTGAAATCCAATTTTCAATCGCTCCTAATTTTTTACAACCATCAGTTGTTTGTGATGAAACTTTTCATGCTGAGCATCTTCCCTAGGCTGATTTTTTTTTTATTTTTTTATTTTTTATTTCTTGGCACTGCTTTGATTGAAAACAGTTCTTCTGTTTCTGAGAATGAGGTTAGGGAAAAATGTTCCTTAACCAATGCTGAATTCTTACATCTGTTTTATTGAGGAGTTGAAAGCCTTCATGCCTTGGAACGGGCTCTTGAGATTTGGGAGGGGGCTTAGGAGAGCAACCCCATGGATAAAGTTGTACCATTCGCCATCCCTGTTAAAATTGACTAAATCAGGCTATGCTGCAAGGTTCCTTATTGCTGTATGTATGCATTAAGCAGGAACTTGTGTAAAGGCTGGCAGCAGAGTGGTCTGAGTGTGGAGTTTGGATGAAGTGTGCCACAGGGTTTGGGATTCAGTACCTGGTGAGGGCTGAGCTTGTTCCAGGAGAAGCTCAAAGGGATGTTCCCTGCAGTTCTTCATCTGGATGCCACAGTGTGAAGCAGGAGAATGAACACTTGGGGACCTTGTCCTCCATGGTGCAGCAGGTAGTGTGGAGCAGAAGTTTGGAGGAGTAAAATGCTGTCCTGGCAGGGGAGCAGCACATCCGTGATGGCTTTGCTGTGCCAGCTCTTGCTCTTCTGTTTTGTTTGGGATAAGAAACAGGAGTTCCAGATCCATACCTGACGTATGTGCAATAGACTGGGAAAGGAGCAAGCAGGGCATGAAGAGGTTGGAGAGGACAGAATAGAAGGAATGATAAAAACTTTGAATGGGGATAGAGGTGCATCCTCACAAAGCTGGGACTAGCAGGGCCAGTCCTTGTTGGATTCGTCAGCAGGGGAATGGAAAGACGAAGATGTGCCATGGAAGGTTCAGGTTGGATGTTAGGAACAATTTTTCTCCAAAGAGTGGTGCTGCAATGGCACAGGCTGCCTTGGGAGGTGGAAGAGTCCCCATTCGTGGGGGTGTTCAAGAGCTGTGAAGATGTGGCACTGAAGGATGTGGTCATTGGGCATGGTGGGGTGGGCTGGGGTTGGGCTTGGGGATCTTGCGGGGCTTTTCCAGCCTTAATGAATCTGTAATTCTATAAAAACCATTAGGCAATTTGTGATATCCTAATTAGTAGAATTTATCCAAGAAATCCAAGAATCCCTGAAATAAAGATTGTCAGCCAAAAGGGCAAATTGAGTGTTCTTATTTTAGTATTTTAGCAGCTAAGACAGAAAAAAATGATGCCTCCAAGTGCTGCTATCATCTGCGTAACCAATAGAAGTGAAGTGAAGCACAGCATGGGCAACCCTAATTTTTGCAGTTTCCTAAAATTGTGAACATGTGTGTCACCATAGGAACTCGTGTGCATTTTGTGGTTCACGATTGAAGCAAATCATCACTGCAGTAGGAGAGTGAGAAGCGTTGCAGCTTTTGTCACTGCTTGTTGCAGTAACAGAGCATCACATTTTTTTCAAGTTAAGACTCAAGTTGTGCTTAAAGTCCTGCAGAGCACATTTGCTTGGAAAACAACAAATTACCTATAGGAGAAGCCCTGTGCTTGGACAGAATGTATGTGTTTGCAGAGTATGGTCTGACGGACCTCTCTGTTGCTAGGTGGGCTTTAAAAGAGTTCTCCCATCTCTTATCAAGAATTGAATCAAGGTGTGCATGGATTTGTCATAACAAATACCTGCAGTGCTATGAGTGCACAGTAAACAAAAATAATTTGAGGACAAGGTTATCAGGATAAATACAGAGAGGATTCTGCAGTAAGCTAGGAGCTATTTTGGAACGTTTGGCTGCAGCCCTCCTGTAAATAGCAATCAAAGCTGCAGACATGTCTGGCAGTCAGCAGCTCCACGTGTTCTTATGGCTCATACTTTGTTATACCAAGATCATTACTTGAAAATGCCACTAGGTTTAGAGCTATTCTTGTTGAATTAAAATACCTCCTCTCTGAGCGTGTAGACACCTTAAAAACATTTCCCCAGCAATGCTGTGCATCTGGCTCTCAGATCCGTTGTGGGTAGGGGGGTAGGAATGAATGTGGAATTACAGGATCAGATATCATTGTCACTACAAGTAATTTTTCTTTCTGAAAAATTGATCGTGGAGTTCTGAAAGCTCGGTGTATTTTGCCTGCCTTCTCCCTTAATTGTATTTTAAGCACACACGTAGGATTGGAGGAGGATCTTTTTTTTTTTTCCGTTTTATAGATGAAGAATTTGAAAAGAAAATAAAAGATTGTGTGATCCTATGGAAATATTTATGTCTGGGACTGTGAGGCCAGCTGAGCAGGCTTCCAAGACAAGTTGTGCCATCTCCATCCCCATATGTTTCCAAGGCTCCATTGGATGAGGCAGCACGGTGTGACCCCACTGCTGCCCATGCCTGGAACAGGAGCTGAGTCAAGAACCTCACAATATCACTTCCAGCCCACGGTCTTCTGCTCTGAAAAATGCTCTTCCTTTCTGCTCAGCTTTTAAAACTCTTTTTTGTCTTCTGAATGTGGTTTCCTTGAGGTATCAGCTTAGTCCTGCTGGTATTTGTTTCACTGGATTTAGCTTGATCGCTTTGTTGTCACAACCAATGCTGCAAATAAACCCTGCTTGCATTTTGCCAGGATATTTTTTGAACGCATTCCCATGCTTGTTCCTGTCCCCAGTTTTGTCTGATTATGTTGACAGAAATGTTCACTGCTTTGCCAATGGGATTGCATACATTCATGGTGCTCCCTCCTGCTCTGACCAAACCACAACAACAAAGCACGAGGGCTGGGTAGAAGCCAGATGAGATTTCTATTTAAAATAGACTCAACCAACAACTCCTTTTTAACGTCTCACTGTAGGACTTTGTTGTTGGCTTGAGGTCTGCTGTCTCGAGGCTGATAGCTGATTGAGTCAGACAGTTGTAAAATTGAATCCAGTGCTGGGTGGATTGCTGTTTTTCCCACATTTCTCATACATTTTCCTCCCTCACACCCTTTTCTAGCTTGCACTCGGTTTCCTATCTTTTAAATAGTTATAATACCATGGTATTGTGTTCTTGTATAATACCCTAATGCCTTAATCTTTTTCTCTTTTGCAGTCACGGTGCAGCTTCAGGAATACAGGACAGTTTTCAAATAGGCAGCAGAAATACCTTTCCATTGCAGAAGTGTTACCTGGGTCTGGAGGAGCTGGTGCAGTTGCTCCTACCCATGAGCTGAGCAGTGAGTGGGGCTCCAGCATCCACCTCTCTGTTCTGAGAATTTTTCATTCTGCTATTGCTGTGAAACAGACAGGACTCAAAAGAAATCGGACCTGTGGCTCCTAGTTCAGCAAAATTAATGAAAATGCATGAAGATTTCCTTCCTTGTTTGCTTTTTGTAGAGTTTGGGTTTTTTGAGTGTACTGTTTGAAGTGATTGCATTGATTTCCAACTTCATTTAGCTACTTTTCAGCCTTCTGTTTCAGAAACATTGTGAGTAGTTTATTTGTTGGTTCCTCAAGGTATCTGTTAGTTTGGGTAGGTCTCCTGAGTCATTGGGGTTGGAAATGACCACTGAGATCATCTAGGCCAACTGTCAGCCATCGACTGGCATCAGTTCCTTCTCGTCTCGTTTTCCAGTTTGTGTTATAGATACCAAAAATGTCATTTCTAGCCAGCAAAGCTATTCCCTTCTTCATTGTCTGCATGCAAGCAGGAAGGGTGGACATCTGAAAATCTTAAATGCACAGTTGAGACAGTGTGAAGTTGTTGACTTGGTTCATAAAAGCTTCCATTGTTTTTCAGATGAAACCATGTTTTTCAGTGTCTGTACACATTCCGTGGTGTCAGAAGCTTGAACAGGAGTGCAGCTCTGTGACTGAGCTCCAAACTCCAGGGGAAGTCTTTGTGTTTTGCACTTCAGCACGTAGAACTTAACAGTCTGATGGCAAATAGGGCTGTTTTAGGTGTCACAGTAAGAGAACTCAGATCTACTGATATGTAAGAAAATATATATTTTAAAATGAAATGAACATATTTTTTTTTTTTGCAGAGAATGAAGAATGTGTTTAAATGTGTGCAGTTGAGCGTTATGACCTTTTTCAACACAATGACGCTGGAGAGGTCATGCAGAGGGCCAGAGGTGGAATTAATCACAGGAAGCAACATAGGAAAAACTGAAAGAAATGGAAGAAAAACCTTTGTGTATAATTTAGCCAGGCAACAAAGGAGGCAGATGACTGTACCTTTTATTTGTGACAGATAACACTGAACTGGGAAAGAAATATTTTATGGTAATACGTAGAAGCATCCACTAACAGAAATAAAGAAGTGAGGTTGAACCAAGGAATGATTAGGAGGAGCACTGGGGAAAAAAATTTACCAGTGAGGCTTATTAGATTATGGAACACTCTTCCCAAAGGATGTGGTTCAAGCTCCATTACTTGCCCTCAGTATTAGGCTGGTTAGAATAACAGAATGTACTGAGGGAACACTTGAGCACTGGTAGGGAATGAACACAGTTACCCAATCCATCTACTCATTTGTCTTGCTTCCGTGATTCATTTCCTGAAAAACGGCTTCCAAAATGTGCTAATGACATCACAGCTTCAGGCTCCACGGACACGTGTGTGCTTCTTGGTAACCATGCAGCTTTCAGAGGGAGTTTATTGGCAGACTGAGCAAGTGGGGGCTCTATGGCAAGTGTCACTGGGACGCATCCCGAACCACCACAGAGCTGGGCTGTGTCCATGGAGGGTGGTGGTCAGGAGTAGGGCAGCAGCAGAATTTCTGTTGCAGAAGTCACTGCCTCCTGCTTTTCTTGGCACAGAGGACAAGAAAGGCTTGTCTCCTTGAGAAGCCAGCCGTATTGATTCTCTTACAACGATTTGATGGGAGGAGAATGACTTACAGCATTCCCTTGAAGTGTAGTGTGACTAGGTTGGTTTCTTCAGTCTGGGCTTGCTGGTTGTGTGCACGCCAGCATCTTTGTTCCAGTGAGCTTAATCTTGCTTAGGAATGAAATACTTCATGTGCATGCTCATTAACCACATAAAAACAGTTCCACATTTCTTTTATTTCAACTTTGTTACTTCCTTACTGTACTGAGTCCAAAAACTTGCAGTGGGGCTTCTTTAAAAGCAGTGTAGCTGCGGTTCTGGTGGTTATTTAGTATACTTGGTGCTCCTCACAATTGGCAGTTTTAAGCTTGTTAAGACCAACCTGTTTGAAGATGTGATGCTAAAACACAGCACGACTTTCACTTGGGGCATAATATGAACTCCATCTTCAAGCAGCATTTGCCTCACTGCTCCAGCCTCTCCCATCTGATTCCATGGGTCGCTTTTTCCTCTCCCATTTGTTATTACATAACTTCCCCGTGGCAACTTGAGAAATGGCTTACATGGAAAAGTAATGGAGGAAAAGTATTGATGTATTTTTAGTTTTCTTCTAACACAATGTAGCAGCTGGAAACCAGGAGGAGAGCCAGCACAACGTGAGCTGCCAGCTCTCCGTGGGCCACCAGAAAGCGTTCATCTCACCACAGTGTGAGAAGCATTGGATTGACTTGAGCAATGTGACACATCGTAAGCACTAAAAAAAAAAAGGAAAAAAAGGCTTCTCAAGTTCCCAGAGCTGCTCTTGGTCATAATACGAATATTATTGTTATTATAATAGTCTTACTGGTAATAGTTTTGGATAGTTCTTGATTTGCTGGTTGTGGTGGAGGAATCACATGATGCTATCAAGTAGAAGTAGAGAAAATCACTTGTGCCTTAGTTCTTCATTATCTGAGTAATTTAGTGCTGTCCTATGTTGTAACATTGAACAATTAATTTTCTGTATGTCGACAGTTCCATAAATGGAGAAGCAAGGCATGGAGCTAGCTTAATTTGAGAATTCCTAAAACATGGGGTTAGTGAGAACCACTGAATGGCTTGGGTTGGAAGTCCCCAGTTCCAACCTCCCACCAGAGCAGGTTGCCCGGAGCCCCATCCAACCCCTGCCTGGCCTTGAGCACCTCCAGGGATGGGGCATCCGGTTCTGTTCTGCATGGTGCTTTTTGTGGTTGGGTTTTCTTTTCTTGGTCTAGTTTTCATTTTCATTTTTTTTTTACCAGCTTCTGTAGCCTTGTCTACCCAATATTTTTTTGTCTTCCTGTGCTTGCTTATCCCATTTTAGAACAAGAGAGCGGGTTGTAACTTTGGAAAGGTTAAAATGGCAAAAAGAGTTCAAGAAGATCTTTGGAAACTTCATATCTATTTGAAGTCTTCCTTCTTTCTTTTCATTCTTCAGGTTGGCCCAGGGATACTGCCTTAATCCCGTGCTTGTAGGGCTGCTCGTGGAGAAGTCTTTGTGAATGAAACGTGGCACTCAACCAAATAGGTCCAAGAGCAATAAAGTTCATTTGCGGGATTGTGATGTGTTTAATGAATATAATTGCATTTTGCAGCTCTTATTATAAAAAGTAAAACCTCAACTTTTAAAAGCAAGCTGCTAAAATTTTAGTCTCCTCAAAGTATAAATGAACTTGTTTGAGTAGGTACAGCTATGAACTCACCCTTTTCTCTTTGCTTTTGTCTACCAGAGACCAGAGTGTTAGGCTGTGATTTCTGCCTCATTCTGCTTACATTAAAAAGTGGTCTGGTGAAAGACAGTTCCTTTTAGATGAATGTGTCATTGCTTCATTTTGCCATTAATGTTGTTCCGCAGGCTGTCAAACTCAATTACAAGTCTGGTGTTGTTTCCATGGCTCTCAACAATGTTTCTTGCCATCCTAGAGCAGACTTCAGATTCTCTATTGCAAAGAAATGTGCTTTGCTCTTAAAGTGAGGTTTCTGTTTATTTTAGTTTGAAACAGATGGAAATATCTACGGCTGAACGATGTGAAATGACATTAGACAGCTTTGAAGGTAGGAGAAGATTCTAGGACTGTGGAAGAAACTTAGAAGAGCTCACCATTGCAATCTTGTTGTTCTAGCAAGTAATTTAGTGAAAATTTGGTGCCATCTGAAATAATGGACCACTACTGTTTGCTGCACTTACTGTGCCTTATGCAGAACAGTATGAGAAAGGAAACAGTTGTGGGGTGCAGTTGTGTGGAACAGGAGGGAAAATGGATCTGCTTATTCTGGTTTTAAAGCAAGAAACAATATGTTCCAAGTTCCATTGTTGTTGTTTTTTCTTTGTCCAGAGATAATTGGCAAAATGTTTATGTTGCTTTAACTGATTAAAAAAATAATAATAATTTGATAGTGTGATTGCGTGTGGAAACGAGTAAACAAAGTTATGTTAGAGAATGGCAATTAAAAATAGATATTTTGCAGCAAACAGCACATTGTATGGATGAAAAGTGCCCTGACTACAGAACTATCGAAGAGTGTTTTAAGACTGCTGACTTCATCAGGGCTGTAACTGACATGAGAAGGGCTGTTTTTGGTAGCGTGGTGCTTTCTTAGTGTTTGCAGAGCTTCAGAAGCAGGTTGGATCATCATGCTGTGGTGGGTAGTCTGCACCCCTCCGCCCTTTTCACAGTCTGGTTGTTTAATGCTGAGAATTGTGGCTTATCTTAGCCACTGGGAACATAGAGAATAAAATGAAAAACATTGGCTGTGACATATCTCTTCCCAACACTTTGTTTAGCAAAATAATGCAGTGGTCATGAACAAAAGCACTGCTTTCCTTACTAACCCTGGGGGCACCAACCAGCACATAGCACCCAGTTTGACATTGCATCTTGGAGCTGAAGTGAACGTTATGGACCCGCTAGCATGGGACTGATTTTTCTGGAGGAATGCCCTTGCCAGCAAGAGGCAGAACTCCATGAGGTCACCTGGGTCGTGCATCAGTGTGTGAATTCCTCGAGGATGTAATTAGCTCATTCTCTCTGATGGAAGACTCAAGTTACTAACCAATGCTTGGCCCACGTCTCTCTTTACTTAAATGTTGAGGAAAGGTGTAGTGATGGCAGTGGTGGAGTTCCCATGCCTGGAGCTGTTCCAGACCCGTGGAGATGTGGCACATGCTCATTGGGCATGGCGGGCTGGGTGGGCGTTGGACTTGGTGAGCTTAAAGGTCTTCTCCAACCTTAGCGATTCTATAACCCACTTACTTGGAAAGCCAGCTTGATGGTCAGTGACTGTATTCTGATTTGAGAACAATAGATCGCAAACACACTGATAACAAATTACTAAAGGAACATGAAAGTTTTGCTATGGAGATTCTAATCATCGCATTTTTTATTGCAAGAAGTCCTTAAGCTGCTCAGCACTGAATGTCATTTGTTGCTTTGCCTTTGACGTGGCACTAATTGCATTGCCACAGTGCTGATGAAGGGAGTGTTGGTTATTACAAAACCTGACCGTATGATTATGTTTGAAGAAAATTCTGGTTTGACCTCCAAAACTTTGTAGGGCTGAGAACTCTGTTAATTGACAATGCTATGTGTATGCTTTGCATGCCAGTAGCTTGCAAGTTTTTGTCCTCTGCAATTCAAAACTGTCGTATTAGAATACTGAACTAAATTAGAAATGATACAGAAAACTAGGCCTCCTTAATTTTCATTTCTTTCGTTAAAAAATTATGTTATTACTAACTTTGACTCTCTGACATGAATTTAAAAATAAGGATTTTGAAGCTGAGTTTCTTCTGACTGTGCTGTATACTGTGTGTGTGTAATTACTTTACTAAAGCTCTGTTCATTTGATATAATGGTCAGAATCTGCCTCAAATTTTCAAGGTACATTCAGAGCTATTCAGTGCTCAGCAGGCATTTAGAGATGAGAATGCTTATCTACAGAAAATGGAGAACATTCTAGTATGCATTGTTACTGCAGTTAGGGAGCAAATAACAGAGCTGCTGTGAGATGATCGGTTCAAATTGCTGTTGATGATGGTTTTGGTTGTTTTTGTCCCCAAGAAGCTTATTATTTGCTGTTACATTGTCTACCCACATCTAATGAGCAGCAGTGATATTTTCTACTGGACTCTGGTTGCTGAAGCAGTATTGGCTTTTGTTACTTTGCTGTGCCTCAGTCTGTTCAAGTGTCTGTGTACGAGCTCCTTGTTCTCTCTCAATACATTAGAATTAGGAGGGATCCTTCAGCCAATGTCTGCTCTTTGTTTCATGTTCACCCTTCGTTTCCTTTCTGCATGCTTTTTCTTATTTTCCTATGGCTTAATTTTCTCGCGTTCCTTGTGAAAATCTCGTTTTTAGAAATTGTGTCTTCATGCTGTGCAGAGGTGAATTGCTCTTCTCCTTTTCCACATCACTGCGTGTTAGATAATTCTGTTCTCTCCAAAGGGGCATTCTTCATTAAAATAAGAGCGTGCATTCTGCTGTCTAATTGGATTCCCCTTTGTGCCTTTTCTCTGCAGCTGGCCTGTGGACAGTCTTCACCTTGGGCGGAGTGGGGAGTAAGGCAACACCGCAGCTGGAGCAGTGCTCCCCACTGGCTAACCAGAGCCTGCTGCTGCTGCTGGTCCTGGCCAACCTGACCGATGCTCCGGACACCCCGAACCCCTACAGGCAGGCAATTATGTCATTCAAGAACACACAAGGTTTGTGTCTGATAGGACAAGATGAAGCGATTTCAGACTGAAAAAAAAGGAGATTTATACTGCAAATGAGGAAGGAGTTCTTTACAAGAAAGGCAGGGAGGCGGCGGTTGCCCGGAGAGGTGATGATGCCCCATTCCTGGGGGCAGCAGATGGGCTCTGAGCACTGCTGGAGCTGTGGGTGTCCCTGTGCACTGCAGGGAGCGGGGCCTGATGGCCCTTCCATCTGGAACTGTTCTGCGATTCCTTGATTCTCTGATCTGTTCTTACTCCAAAGCATGAACCGATGAAAATGAAGCTTTTAAGTTGCTGCAACTTTTTGGAGATTCTCTTTCCAAAACCTGTTTTTTTTCTCCAGCAAGCCCATGTAATAGGACACCTTCCTCTGGGAGTTGTGATGAGTAGTTGGCTCCCTGGTGCTGAAACTCATGGAAGGGATGGAGGAAGGAGGGTACTTTTTCCTTCAGACTTGATGAATTCAAGAAAGCTTCATAATTTTAGAAGACATAAATAAAGCTGTCTTCCAAGTAAACTGGTTATCCAAGAGGCTGCAGGAGTTCTCTGAAGATTTATAGTGCTTGGAGAAATCCTGGTTAGCTGGCATCATGTCCCTTAGGGCTGTGATGAGCTATTGCATTGCTAATTGTGTCATTCTGTGTCGAAAGTAGCATGAAAACCCCTTTTTTCTTTAGATGTGGATGTCTACAGAATGACATTGTTTCCATTAAACTTGTTTCCACTAGTGATATTCACATGATTGAGCTTATATTTGGTTCTTGAGAACACTGAGTGGGACTGGAAAAAGGAGAATGGCATAAAAAAGTCTAGTTATGGTCATAATGATTCATAGGATGTGATTTTAATGTGAAAACTGGCTTTTGGCAGTGTTGAGAATGTAGAAAACTTTGCCAAGTGTATGCACTGGAAGGCAAGGGGAAGTAGAAAAGCCACACTGCAGTGGGTTTGACGTTGGTGATTGATCTCTAAAGGTACAGAGATGCATCCTAAAAACCTGCTCTGTCCACCAGTGACTGTGCAGGAGTAGTGGTGTTGTCACACTGTTTCTTACAGCACAACTTTCCTAAGTTAATGCGTTTTTAATAAGCAGTGAACAATTCAGAAATCTGTAGTCTGTTATTGTGGGAACTGAGGAATTTTAGTTAAAGTCTTCAAGTTTGGACATCTTGTTTATAGAAGCAGGGCAATATTTAAGTCCAGACTTGTAGGATACTTGAGTATTTGAACTGCTGTTGTTCCCAGGGTATCCACAAAATTACTGCAGTTTTTCCATATGGTGAGCTTGTTGATATGCTCAGTAAGAATAGCCCTTGCATCCAGTTGCCAAGACACTGAAATAAGTAATTCAGTTCCCAAAGGCAATCTCATCCCCCTTCATGTGTCTGCCATGGATGCTTGTTTGGAATGGTTCTTTGTGCAGAGCTGGGCAGGAAGATACTATACAAATTTCTGGAGAGGTTTTTGGGAGTTGAGAAATGTACCTCTGCTGCAGTGGAACAAACTTTGCACTCTCAGAGGTGTTTTGTGAAAAAAACCCAGAAACCCAGGGCATAATCTGACCTGGGGAGGTGGGGAGGCTGAGCAAGGATGAGAACCTGGGCCTTTGCATGCTGAGCACTTACTGTCGTGCTTGCTTCTTCCATTTCCCCTGGAAATTCCTAGAAGTTAGAGATGTGTGTTGGAAGTTTTTGTTGCAGCTGGTGGAGCTTCTGGAGACAAAGTTCTCTGAGCAGAACGCTGCTGTGTTCTGACTTTCATCTCTGCCATAAATCATATGGTGAGCATGCATAAGATACTGCTAGTCTGGTTTGTTAGAGTATGCAATGGGGCTTCACCAGTGCCCTGTAAGGTTTATGCCAATCTGCTGTAAAACTCATGGAAGCTTTGGGTTAGCTCTTTATTATGGTGCCTGTACAAAATATTTCATCCAGGGGTTTAAAAAATTGAAAGCTGTCCGGATGGCAAATATATTTGCTAAAGATTATTTTATATTTTTCTGTTTCAGACAGCAGCGCTTTCTCATCATCACATCCCCACGTTTTCCAGATTAATTTTAACAGCTTGTACACGGCTTTGTGTGAGCAACAGAAGTCTGATCAGGCGACCCTCCTGCTGTACATGCTTCTGCACCAGAATGGCAACGTACGGACATACGTGCTGGCACGGACAGACATAGAGAACCTTGTAAGTATTGTTCTGCTCGCCCTGAGGTCCCATAACTAGCCCTTTGTGCCACACCACCCTTCAGTACCTCTCAGGGTGGGCACTGCACTCCTCTCTGGGCAGCCTGCTCACACTGGCAGATCGTGTTCTGTTAACTTATTTTTTAGATATTCAGGCCAAAACTTGCACAGGTTTATCGTGTGTGTATAATCGTTAACAGAATGAACTGGGACGTATTTGATGTGCCAGATATCTCACACAATTGGCATAAAGCTGAAACTCCTCAGTAGTGTACCTTGTAGACTCTGTAGAAGTGCCATTTCAGTGACTGCTTAGCTGCTTCAATAGGATTGTGGTTCACAGCTGATGTAACAGATACCTGGTGCAGTTCTTGTAGGTTATAAATTAGGTGATGCTCCCTGGTGCACTTAGTGTTGTCACAAACCACTTCAACAGATCTTACTTATTAAAAAGCATTCCCCTAATAAGATAATGGCTGTCTGGGGGAATATAGGTAACAGAATAGAGATTTTCCATTACGGTGTTTGAAGTCCTGCCAGATAATTGGATCCTGTGCCTGTCTGATGGCAGATATGGAATGGGTTTGGGCTCGGTCCAAGTTCTGCCACTAAAATCAGAGTTGTTAGAGACTTCTGTTGGTAGACTCAGGCAGGATGGTTGATACTGGATTGATGATTTGAAACTGAGCTCCTGTGTAGTCTGCTGCACATTGTTTAGGTGTGACCTCATTCATTTTGTATAAATCCTGTGAACAAGGCATTATATTTGGTGTCCTGTGCTGTTGGTATGTGGTATGATGGGTTTCACAGCGACTAAGCTTATCAATTTATTGTTAGAGAAACAAAGGTTAGGTGTAAGCACTGTTTTGAAACTGATTGCTCTGTCTCGAGCTATTCTGTCCGTTTATTTGTACCCTTAATGCATCCTGGTGCTTTTAATGGTCATTGTTGATACACTTCTGCAATCTGCTTGTTTTCAGTAGGCTTGTAAGTAGGGATGAGCTGCAGCAGGCAGCTAAGAAGAGCAGTCTCAGCTGCTTGATAGCATGAGTGGTGAGCCAGGCACAAAGAGGATTGGGAGCGAGGAGTTAATGGACGACAAAACTATGGTCTCCCAGTTACAACCCTGTGGTTAAAAATTTAAATTTGTAAATGAGAGGAAGGGGCAGGAGTGTGGGGCTGCTTCCGTATATGGCTACAGTAAGGCTCTGTGCTATTCTGGTGCCGTGCTACCACGCTCCATGAAATAATCACAGGCTATTGGAAGATGGAGAGAGTGCACAGAAACAGTTTTTTGCTTAAAAAAAAAACCAAGCAAACACCCACACAGAAACTAGCAGAACTGTGAGGGTTTGTTGTGGGAAACTCGGAAAGTGAACTGTGCTGAGTTAGTGAGAAAGCTGTCTGAGCAGTGTGTGGATGTGTCAGTATCTTTGCAGGGAAAACGTTGGCCAGGAAGGACTCAGCCTGCTTGGAGGCACGGTAAGGACAGAGCCTGGAAGGTGAATCCCATGGCTTAGAAGGATGGGAGGAAAACAAAGTAATTCAGAGTTGAAAGTTGCTGACAAAGCAGCATTCTCCTTGAGCCGAGGGTGGATGGCTTATTGGAGGACTGTGGTGTTATCAGGCATGAACCAGTGGGCTAGCTGGGTGAAGCACATAGGTGTGTGATATGAGAGATCCGGTCAGCGTTCAGCTGAACTCTCATCTAAATTCGAGGGCTTTTGGGTTGTGGGGGTTGTTCATTGAACTTCATTCAATGCATCACAGCATTTGTTGTCTTTTTTCTCTTTTCTTTTTAACAATTCTTTCTGGGTTTGGCACCCAGGAAGAATCACTAACAGATGTTTTCTGGCATTTCCGAGGATTTTAAAGATATCTTTGCACTTCTGTAACATCTGTTTAATTTGTAAATTGAATCAACTGTTTCTAACTGCTGTAGTAGATTGTTTCAGCTTGTTTCCTGACTGGTATATGAATCTACCTCTGTCATTTACATGGAAATACCTCTGTTTTCTTGCTATATTGTACATAGCGCAGTGTACCTTTCTCCTCTTATAATCTGTTTGGTAGAATGCAATAGAGCATTTGTATGTCTTCCAAACTTACACCATCTCAGTGCATGTAATTCCATAAAATATTTGCTATTAGAGATGTTTGTGTCTGGAAATGCACCTGCATTGCTAAATTGTATGTGGAAAGATTCTCCAGGAAATGGTGGCACTGCTGAAACAGGGGGCTGTTAGTTGATGTCTTCAAAAGCAGAACAGCATGGTTTGTGGATGGGAGAATGCTGATCCTTTTCTTGTAGGTAGGAGCACGCACAGCTTCTAATGTCTGCTTTTAGCTGGCCCTCGCTTGGGGGATTAAAAGGAGAACTTTGTAATGGTGGCTGTATCTTAGTGGTAAAAGCTGCTCCTCATAGAAGAGTGTTGTAGTAATCCAGTAATGACAGTTAAACGATTCTGAATTAAAGGGCCTGCAGAACAAGGAGTGGTTATGGTACGTTTTTTCCAGTTTCATTTAGAAATCATTCATTGCAGGGTATGACTGCATGTTCAAAAGCTTTGGAATAAGGAGTTGCACCACTGCATTTTTTCACTAAAAAAATCAAACAAACAAGAAGCAAGACACTTACTTGTATGGATGTTCCCCTCACTGCAAGAAAGATATTGAGGCCCTGGAACGTGTTCAAAGGAGGGCAACAAAGCTGGTGAGGGGTCTGGAACACAGGCCATATGAGGAGAGGCTGAAGGAGCTGGGAATGTTCAGCCTGGAGAAGAGGAGGCTCAGGGGAGACCTCATTGCTCTCTATAACTTCCTGAAGGGAGGTTGTAGTGAGCTGGGGGTCGGCCTCTTCTCTCGTGTCATCAGTGATAGGACCAGGGGGAATGGCTTCAAGCTACGGCAGGGGAGATTCAGGCTGGACATGAGGAAGTATTACTTTTCAGAAAGGGTGGTCAGGCACTGGAACGGACTGCCCAGGGAGGTGGTGGAGTCACCGACCCTGGGGGTGTTCAAGGAAAGGCTGGAAGTTGTGTTGAGGGACATGGTTTAGTAGGAGCTATTGGGAATGGGTGAACGGTTGGACTGGATGAGCTTTTAGGTCTTTTCCAACCTTGGTGATTCTATGATTCTATGATTCCTGGACATAGCCCTCTTCTGTTTGGAAGAACGGGTTGTGGAAGTTTTCTGCTAAGCACAACTGCTGATGTGTGTTGCACCAAGCATGTCTAAACAGGATCTGCACAACGCTTGACTGCACCATGCCTGTGCATGAGAAGATAGATATTAAGTGTGACATAAACTTCGTGATTTAATGTATGTCTATAGCATAAAAGTGTAGAAGTGTGTTTCGGTTACAAATCTAGAGGAATTCCAATGAAACTAAAATTCTAGTTTTGTCTTGCATCTTAACTCTCTTAAATCTTTTCTACTTAAATGGTGGCTTATAAAATCATAGAGTATCCTGAGCTGGAAGATGATCCATACGGATCATTGAGTCCATCTCTTGGCTCTACAGAAAGACCAGACCATGTGGCTTAGAGCTTGTTGAAAACTTCTTGTTTTCTGAACGGTAACACTTGTCCTAAAGGAATGTACACCTCAGCATATCAGTGCACAAAGGAAAAAGTGCCAGTGTATTTTGTGTATTGCTTTGTCCTATATGCAACTTATCATAACTCTTAGGCTTGGAAATGGCGTTGAGATTATGCAATGCAAAGCTCCATAAAATTAAAATATTTTATTTGGGAATAGCTTCAGCAGTGGACTGGTGGAGCAACATTTGTATCCCTTCCCAACACAGCTGTGAAGGGTCTGGAATACAGTTCTGTGGGGAGTGCTTAGGGGAGTGAGATTGTTCAGTCTGGAGAAGAGGAGCGTCCTTACAGCTCCCTGAAAGGAGGTTGTGGTGAGGTGGCATCGGCCTCTTCTCCTGGGTAAAGACAATGGGAATAGAGGCAATGGCCTCAAGTTGCATGAGGGAAGGTTCTGGTTGGATGTTAGGAACAATTTCTTCTCCCAAGAGTGGTGATGAGTGGTAAAGGCTGTGCAGGGAGGTGGTGGAGCCCCTGGCCCTGGAGGTATTCAAAAACCATGGAGATGTGGCACTTGGGGACATGGTCAGTGGGCATGGTGGGGTGGGTTGGGGTTGGGCTGGGGGATCATGGAGGTCTTCTCCAACCTTCATGATTCTAAGATTCTCTTCCATCCAAAGAAAAGTGGTTTTGCAACACACCAAACACATATTCTAGGAAAACACAGTCTTTGTTCTCAAGACTGATACTCTTAAAACACAGAAAGATTGCCACTAGTTTTAACTGGAGAAGAAGAATCCTTTGGATATGTAAAAGGAGGAAGTTTGTGATGTAAATATTTTTTCTCTACTTTTGCTGCTGTATTGCCTTGCCGCTGACTAAAGCATCTGTGAGAAGTTTTTGTGGCCTGCAGTACTTAGCTAAACCTCATAGGTTTTGATAGAAACTGTGTTGTGTGTTTAATATGTTCCAACTGTTTTGGGACTTGTTGACTGAACAGAACATTCTGGTAACTTCAGAGGCTTATGCAGCTCTCAGCACTCTGGCCTCGCACCAGAATAGGTTTCACATGATTTGTCCTGCTTCACTAGACTTGTTTTGAAGAACAGAAGTCTGTAGGTGTCTAGAATCTTCTTGGACACCATTTTGCATCTCGTTCAGTATCCTGGAATTGGGAGTTGTCTCCAGTTCCTTTTTCCAGGGTATTTTTGCAGTGTGGGGAAGCCACATACTGAGCTAGTGGAAAGCTAATTTCCAGTTGGTAGGACGACAGTGTTTGCATCTGGATTAGCTTTAGCCTAGCATTCAGGTATGCTTGCAGTTGCAATTCGTTTTCATTATTACTGCGAGACTTTGGCTGAAGCCGTTCATCGTGGTGGAAATGTTGCAAGACCTTGGGCTGAACTCTCAGCAGAATGTCAGTTCTCATTGGCTGCACGCTTTCTAAAATGGGAAAAACAGGCCTTTGCTAGTCGTAACCCAACCCAAACTGGTTCTTGTCTGGATTAACTCCACACGCCAAAATGGGATCTGAATTTCAGGTCACCTCAGCTCCAATATGCCTGGCTGTGTTGAGGAAAGTTATTTCAGACCAGGCTATGTGAGCAGAAATGGTTAGAAACAACTGTTTTCCTGTTTGCATTGCTGAAAATCTTGCTTATTTTCCCATAGTCCAGAGGGGAACTCAAGCTTTCAGAGCCTACGATAACGACTATGGCTGGAAATGTAATTTATTAGGAATTGGAATGCCATGTCTCACCACAAGAAAAATTTTGTATGGACTTACTTGTGTAGACAGAATAAAGACAGACAGAAGGTGTTTGAATGCTGTACGTCACTGCTTAGGAGTGGTTATTTGGAGAGGGAGAAATCACTGTGGTATTGTTCAGGACGGGCTGATAGTGGGGAGATTTGGAGTCTCCTCTTTTTATTGTCAGCTGTTTGAAAGACTCATCTAATGTGCACATTCCTCCTTCCCTAAAGGTTCTGCCAATTCTCGAGATTCTGTATCATGTTGAAGAAAGGAATTCACACCATGTCTACATGGCTCTCATCATTTTGTTGATCCTCACAGAGGATGATGGCTTCAACCGTTCCATTCATGAAGTGGTGAGTTGCTGCTTTGGTAAATAACTCTTGAGACTTAAAAATCTTTCCAATCTTTATTTATAATTTTAAGCTTGCAGTGACTGCAGATTGAGGGACTAGAGGGGCTATAAAAGGGAGAGAGAAACAGAAAAGCTTTTTTTATTTCTCTTCAGAACTTTGCTTAACCAGTTTGATGTGGCTGAGGGAGGGTCTTAGTTGGAGTTTTGTTTTCCAAACTGTTGCTTCCTTACTTGGCATTTCTTTTCTGTCTTCCTGCTAGATTAATATCTATTCTACATTGTCCATATAATATCATCCAAATGTTGACTCTCTGTGATGGGCCTTGACCATCTGTGCTGGAGAAGACCTTGGATAATAATATTCTGGTTCCCAGCTTCTAACACTGTGATAATACAGATGTCTGCACTGATTATATTTTATTTTTTGACTGGGACATAGAAACTCTCTTTTGGGGTTATGTAAAATCAATGAAATGCAAAAAGCTAGAAGCAACTGCTCTCAAGTAAATTTCCAGCCTGACTGGGAGGTAACTGGTGTTTTGTCTTATTGCCAATGGTCAGACGTTAATAATATATATGTTCTGAAATGTCTGAATTTTATATAGTTCTGTATGTCATAAATGGAGCTTGGTGAGGGTTTAGGGTGCAGCAGACGACTCCACCCCTGACTCAGGCTGTTTCCTCATTGTCCTTCATTTGTTTCAGTTGGTTTACATGCAGTCTGTCAAAAATTCCTTGCTGGATAAATAAAGTGGAAGATTTCCCTAATGCTGTTAATGAGGATCCAGCTGTGGAATGAGAACTTAAATCAAGTGTCCTTGTCCAGCTTATGCTTGCCATCACCACTAACCCTGCCAATGTATTTGTAGTGTAATGTGGATGTTATTTTACTACTTCCATTTCAGTTACAAAAATATCTGGTTCTTTTTACCCTGCACTGATTTGCTCAGCCCTGCCTTTGCCTTTTCTTATTTTCTTGTCCATTTAATCTGTTTTGCTTGACTGCTTCTCTCTTATTCTATGCCTTTTTCTCTCTACAATTCCCTGTCTATGCCAGCTCGGTGGCATCCTTTCAGTTGTAATGCCAAGGAGTTTGCTCATTCTGCAGATTGGTGAAGGTGGCTGTGAGCTGCATTTGTGTCTGTGTGAGCTTCTGTGTCACCCTGCTTCAGAATAAGGTGTGAAACTTTGGGCATAAAAAGCCAGTGGAGCACTATGACATGGCTGAGGTCAGATGTGGATTAACATGAATTCTTCCACTGGTTCTCCTCTATTTCTTAATATTGATTTTCTCACCTTGTATCACTTTTTTGTGATTGACTGGATGTGTTTCATGTCAAAGCAGAGAGCAGACGTTATAGAATCATGGAATAAAATGGCTTAGATTGAAAGAACCCTAAAGATCACTTCAAGGCAAATCAGAATGCTGTTCCACCACTGCAGTGCTTGCCTTAGTGATTTTGAAGGCTTTTTCCTTGCCCCATGCTTAGGAAAAAGAGCTGGTCACCCCCCCAGATCAGCTGTGATGTAAATTAGAATTGATGACTGCAATTCTAATGATTGATAATTGATAGGAAAAAAAAGCACATTTTGTCAAACTTTGAAAAAGTTACCTTCTTGGTGAACAGATATATTGGTGGAAGGATTGGTAGTTAGCATCTTCCTTTGCCTGCAGGAAAAGGATGCAAAATCATCCTCATGCATCAGATCCCCTTTCCCATGGTTTAAAAAAATGGTTTAAATCCTTGTTTCCAGGAGTTAGTGACTGAACTACTGTTCTAAAAGTACATGGAAGTATTTAGTCTCCTGCTTTCCTAAAAATTGACTCCACATCTCCTAAAGTCTAAGGGGATATTATAAAGGAGAAAATATTATGAGTAGAACTGGGAAGCTGCATGTACGGTTGTCAGATGTGAACATCAGTTACACAAGTGGAATGAACTCTTACTGCAAAGATTGCTCAAATGTTAACAACTACAGCAGGATTTTTTTTTAATTGCTTGGCTGAGGAATGAAGAGAGAAGAAATTGATGCAGTTTAGGTCGACCTGGTTTTCTCTCTGCTACGTATCCTATGTAATGTTCTTAGGAAAACCTTTATACGCTATTTTCCTTTCACCCACATTTATTCACTGATTTCTAAGATTAATTTTAGTAAGCCCGATTTTATAAATCTTGCGATTACCCAAACTAGTAAAGAGCTCAGGAAACCACAGAAATTCTTTTCGACTGTTGAGGCATTTCTCTTTAAATTGATTGCGGTCTTAACGGCTGGAAACCATGATCCAAACCATCAGTCCCACTGTGGCGTCGTGAATTCGGGCCCCTGGAACCACAGAGAGCTCCATGTCTTTCATTGATGGCAACTGAGTCAGGGGTGAAGGCAGCAGCTCCCCACACGGATGTGTATCGGTGATTTCTCTGTCCTGACTCATGCCATGGTAGATAAAAAAAAGATCAGGTGTCGCGGTAGCTTTGTGTAACACTTGAAGAGGCAGCAACCCGTAGCGCTGCCGCAGTACTTTGTTCTGTAGCTGTCAGCGGCAGGCTGTGAAGCACAACTTCACTGTGTTTGTTGTCTTTATTCTGCTAAGGAACGTTTCTCAAGCCAGTCAGTGGGAAAACAAGAAACTCAGTGCTGAGGATACGGAGAACTGAGTCCCTCTTCATTTGGTCTGTGTCTTTGTGCAGTGTTCTAATCAGAACCTCTGTGTTTTCTGTCTTGAAAACCAGAGAGTTTCTTTCAAGTGTGGCGTTGTTTTCATGCAGATGATATTGAAATTTGAAATACTTTTCATATTTCATGCTTCTGGAACCAGTTGCTTTTGTTTTATGAAATCAGTATCCGTGTCTAGAATTAGGCCTATAGGATTCTTTTCCTTTTTTCTTCTCAGGTTTTGTTTTCAAACCTACTGACTAAGGGTTTTGGTAAAGCATGCGTGTAATTATGTCTTGGATATTTAGTACTACAGTCAGTGGGATCCAACCTATAATGAAAGATATCCCTTGGAGCACAGAAAACCTATGACATTCTTCTTTGGGATCCAAGGGTGTATAAAAAGTAGAATTATACACAGAGTATGTAGTTTTGAGTTTGTATTTCAGAGAGTGTGACACAGAACAATTGTACTCTAAACTCTCAGTTCTCAATACTGAGAACTTTAATTCCTGTGGTGTTTGAGTGCCTTTTGGATCCTCAGTAAGAGCATAGCACAAATGATCTATCAATGTCACAGGCTGCAGTATAAATCACATTTCAGTTTATGGGACTTGATGGAAGGCATGCGCTCGTTTATGTGCAAGAATTAAGGCTGCTGACTAGAAAATAAATTGTGCAAGATGCATGCTGTCATATACATCCTGCTTGAAATATGAAACGTCTTCGCTGAAACTCAGCATTGCTGAGTAGCATTCTGCTGGCTGATTGTGTTAGAGAGATCCTGGTCTTGCCATACAAAGTCTGGTGAGAATTCACAGAATCATGAAATCATAAAGATTGCAAAAGATCTCCAGGATCATAGAGTCCAACCCCAAGCCATGCCCTCCGTGCCCACTGAACCACTCAGAACCAAGGCACATTGGTGGAAAAGGAACCAAGATCAATAAATTGATTAGAAAGGGAGAACAAGAGCTTCCTTGCTTAAGTGTTCATTTTTAAATTGAACCTTTAATTTTCTCTTTAAAGAAATACACCTCACTCGATGTGCAATGAAAAATGTGATGTTAATATTCTACAAGACTCCCATGTAGACTACTGATGTTCCTCTGTACAAAATCAATATCTAAAAAATAATAATTGCACTATGTAAATCTCAGCTGTGCACACTGAACTTGTTTTTCTGTAGCAGAAGATGATTAGTAACCATGTACGCAAAAATTAGGATTTGCTGGTTTTATTTTTAATGCAGCAAGTCTAGCAGCTATTAGATTAGTCACTGGATTTTTACCTGTCTGTTTGGACACAAGTACATTAACTGAAATATTTTGACGTGCAGCCTTCATTAGTCCCTTAGCTTCTCATAAGAAAGTGGGTTATGATTCTGATGTTGTTTTAGAATAATGTTGTAATGTAGGGAGAATCCCTGTTAAATGTTGGTTACAAGGGGATTAAGTAAATGAAGAGCAAAGTATCCTTAAAGGTTGTTAAGTGCCCTGCATTAAGCTTCAGTTCTGCTTTTGTTGCTTATTAAAGGGCTTGTTCATTAGTGTAGAGGGAGATGCTTGCAGATTGCAGATCTACCCAGAATGTTGGTGATTGTTCAGAAGTTGCTATAATTTGGATCTCTATAGAGACATAGGGGTAGTCATGGCAGGTCATATTGTGACTACAAAAGTACCATGCTTTTATAAAAGCAATCTGCAAAATTTAAGAGGAATGAAAATGCAAAGTTTTGTTGCATGTTGACCCAAAATGAGAATAAATGGAAGAACTAGCGAATGTAAATCTTCTGTTGGTTGTGTATCAGAAAATGGTGGTGGGATGCAAGTGGTAAGGAAGGTGAACTGAAAACCAGGGCAAATAACTTCAAGTACTGAGAGGTGTCAGCTCTGGGATAGCTTGCCTGCTGGAAGGTGGGCTGCTCCACTCATTTATAACAGGAGTAAACAAAGGTTTTCACTGCAGGCTGTAAAGACCAATCTGGTTTTGTCAATAATATGGGATAACTCATTTCTTTCCAGTTCTTGTGCAGTTCTATGATTCATAACTTTCATAGTAGTTTTAAAACAAACCAAATCAGTATTTAGATGTGTTCAGTATGTGTAATACTGCAGGGAGACAACAGCCAGTGTTAATAACTGATGATTTGGGTGTCACAGGGAAGGATATCTCCTGTTTGTAGGCTCCAGCATGCCGTCTCTTTGAATCCTCTGTAAAAAAACCTTTGCATTGGTTTGTTCCTTGTTGAAATACATCCCTTTGCAAATACACCAGCTGAATATAAAAGTAATTCAGTATTGTTTGAGCAGATCCAGTCTTTGGGCTGAATTGGAGAAGCTGGGTTAATGGAACAGCTCTGAGTCTCCTGTTTCATTCTCAAAGGTGGAGAAAGGAAAGAAGACTTATATGCTTCACTTACTGCTGTTGGTACAAGTTTTTTGGGTGCACTGGCTGTTAATAGGAAAAATATTCACAGGAACAGGGACAAACTCTGTCAGTATCAACGAGGACACACTGCCCTCTCTGCATTTGTGTCGTGTCTGTCGTCAGTGGGGGCGAACACAAAATGAGGAGGATGAGAGGCGGAAATGAACAGTGCACAGTGAGTAATTCCACAGCCAGCTTTTGCAGGGCGTGGGTTGGTAATGTGCTCTGAATTATGGAGCTCTCCATTAGGTACCTCATGTGGCCTCATGATTTCCTGCTAAACCACACGTCTTCAGCAAATACTGTTTGACACTGAAATTCTTGTAATGGAATGTCTTCAAGACTTTCAGAAGCAGCAGGAGAAAATAACCACGTGGAGGGCTGTGGTCTGTAAAGGCACTCAGCAGTGCCCATTCTCCTTCAATATATGTTACATAGAGAATTTCAAATGACAGTTTCCATGCTACCATGGAAATGAACAATTTGGAGTGACCTTTTTGGAAGTGAGTTCTGTGCTCGTTCGGTGATTTGCAACCAAATGATTGCATCAAGCCTGACATACAATTAATGTTTATAAAGTATTTCTCTTGATTATTTCTCTGGCAATGTTCAGTTGTAGCGGAAGAGTTGTGCATCACCCAACCAAGGGCTGATACAGTGGGAGATGCCCAGATTTTGCCACAGATATTCTGCTTCAGACTTTGCAGAATTTGGTATTGTGAATTTCTTCAGTATGCCGTGTAGATTAACTTACGGAGATTTTTTAGGTAGCTGGAGGAGGCTTTAGATTCTGAAAGTATTTCTAAATGCTTGTTTAGTTTGTTGCTACGTCTCCAGTCTCTCTATACAAAATAGAGGCCTTTCTGAGCTTACTGATCAGTGGGAGGGAGAGGGAATTGTACAAGCCAAATGACGCAGGATGAAGATCAACATTCTTTCCAATTATCCAAGTAAGAGATGGAAGGAAGAGATACAGTCAGAAATGTTTTCGTGTAACATTTTGCCAACAGTAGTTAATGAAATTGAACAAGGCCATCAGCTAGGTTAAGGGAAAAGGGAGTCTGGAGACCTTTCTGTGTTCGTATTCAGACCTAGATGCTGAACAACCTTTTTCCTCTTTCCAGATATTGAAAAACATCACGTGGTACGCTGAGCGTGTCCTAACAGAGATCTCACTTGGGAGTCTCCTGATACTCGTTGTGATAAGAACCATCCAGTACAACATGACACGGACACGGGTAAGAGTTACATCGAGTGCTTGTGTACGCAGTGAGGGCTTCTAAGTTAAGCAGCAGGATTTCAGCCTCAAACAGGGTGTGGGATTTCTTTCTGTTGCAGTGAGTTGGCACTGGAAGTTGTAGGATGGAAGGAAATGGGAAGAACAGCCGTATTAGCTAAGCACAGTGTTAGATGGCTCTGAACTTGTAGGACAGTTTCTGTATTATCATCCAATTCATTGAGTAGGACTCTCTGAATTCCATAATTTAGGTACAGGACTGTTTATCAGATAAGAAATAAAAATTCCATTGTCTAATGGGGAAAAACAATTGCTTACAGTTTCTTTGCTTCTACTTTGTTATTACTCAGCAGTGGGCAGCTCAGTTCTATGTGTAGTCAGTGTTCTTATGATGTAGAACAGCCACTGTAGGGCGTTTTGATTGTAGTACCTGGAGTCTGTTACACTCAAGAGTACGTGTATATTTTAGATCAGAGTAGGGAAAATAAATCCCTCGTAGGTGTAATTAAACACCGATGTGTAGGGGCTGGTCATGCTGGTGGCTCAAAACAATGTATGAATTCTTGCCAAATTTGAATATACTGAATAATATTACGTTATTAATAGTACCACAGCAAGTCATATGCGGATTCAAGATTTTTTTTTTCTCTTTTAAGCAATGGCCCAGTCAGTTTTTACTTGCCTGCAGCCAGACTCCATTGGTAGAGACAGTTCCCATCTTACTGAGGGCTCTGACGTTGGGCTTTGTGAAAACCCTTGGCTTTGGTAGTGCCATCACTTAAGTGCTCCTCTGAACAAATGTCTTCTGGCATTCTAAAAGGGGAGCAGAAATGTTAAGTATCATGGAGTAATAGTTGTAGTAGTAATATCATATAGTAATAGTATCACATATTAATATTTAGTAATAGTAGTAGTATAGTAGGATATATGGAATGTTTTGAGAGAGTCAGTAGAGAAATGAGTTACAAAGCAGGAAATGTTAGGATAAGACTAGAAAATGGAGAGAGATAAAGGAAGAGAAGAATTTATTTCTGTATTTATTACTCCTGTGATGTTTTGTAAAAGAATTTGCTAAGGATATGAAGGTATACATGTAAGATACATAAGTACACCCTGAAATCTGTGTCAAATCACTCTTACAAGCCTTCTATCAGAAGAGAAATATTTAAAAAATCACTGCATGTATGAACTTTGTCATTCTCCTGTGAGCTTCTGACCGTGGCCTTTGAAACAATGGGTATCAGTCCTCTGAGTGGTTTCCTGCAACAGATGTCACTGTGTATAAAAAGGACAGTTTGATGTGTTGGTTTTTCTCCCTTCTTTCTGACAGGACAAATACCTGCACAATAACTGCCTGGCAGCCCTAGCCAATATGTCAGCACAGTTCCGCTCACTGCACCAGTATGCTGCGCAGAGAATCATCAGGTAAATATGAAACTTCTGAAGTGGACTTCTTCTTAAACTTCTCCTTACACCTTGCTGAATCTCAGGGGCAGAGGGACTTGAATTTTCTATGCCATAAAGCTGGTGAACTTAACAGCTGAAATGATAACTGAGTAACTGAAGAGTAGCACGATTAATTTTATTTTCTTTACGTTTGGGTCTGTTCTGAATGCACAGAAATGCGAGTATCTCTACCTGAATAACTCCTGCTTTTGTTTCTCATAACACAAAGCTCAGTAGCAGCCTTAAAGCTTGAAGGTTTTCACAAATTTCTGTAAGTTATGCTTCTTGTACTCATGCATCACATTATAGGAATGCACTCTGCTGGCAGTCAAGTACTTTGCAAACTGGATTTTCAACGTGCTCTACTTCTTCCTGCACATTTGACAAAAGATTTGATTTCTTAAGTCAGACAGAATGTGCTGAAAGTACGGACAATAAACCCTACATGATACTTTTCACGTGCTCTGGTTCTAGAGCATGGCCGTAGCTGAGGAAGGAGGTACTGGAGTTGGTTCTTCCTGTTTTTGCTGTGCTCCAGACCCTTTGTGAAGGGAGGTATCACATATGGGGCATCCTGCTCATTCTGGCAGCCAGCCCTGCTCCGTGCTCCGAGGGAAATTGGGAAGGTCCTTATGAATACAATCTGGAATAAACTTCTTTAGTGCTTGTCAGTGCAGACAGTGTGCCAGAAATAAGTGAATGATAACTGCGTGCCTGTATGCTTTGTAAAGGACTTGGTTAACAGAAAACATACCTCATTCTTAAACCTCTCTAGTTTGGATTTAATTCACTCCTAGTCCCTTCTCTTCATGAAATGCTTGTTTGTGAAAATATCAACTACTCATCAGTGTGAACGCTTCCATCGTCTTTTCCGTGTTTAACACACACATCCTTCTAAAATCCCATGACAGTGAGTGTTCAGACTTGAGCTATTTTCCTGCTACACATCTCAGACATTGTCTTGCACACCTGCACTCCTCATTTCTCAAATCGGAAGGGTGGAGTTTGAGCTTTCCAAGCACTTGCAAACTCTGAAATCATAGCTTCTACCATGCACTTTGCACCACTTCTCCATACATCTTTGGGGCACACTGACCTTGATGTTTGACACCTGTCCACGACCCCAGGAAGGATGTGGAACCTGATGAAGTTCTCTTGCACTCCTCATATGCAACATTTCAACAACCTGCCATGAAGTTGATGTGCCTTATTTATCATCTGTCTAAACATGTTGAAATATGGCTGCTTGTGAAGGAATTGTACTAAAATTTGTATGGAAGATATGGTTCTGGTGTTGTTGTCTAACACACGACGAGTTCTGGCTGCCAGCAGGGTTGGCTGTATTGTTCTGGAAATAATGTTGGAGTAGGGTAAGGATGGGTACAGAAAGTGGATGTTCTCATCCATCGAAGAAGGACACTGGAAAGGCAATATGGTATGCATCATGTACAGCATAACTTTATTACATAGTTCAAAGATACGCCACACAATTGTTTTTAAACTTCTGCCCTTCTGTAGCTGGATGCTCCGTATTACCGTGCAGTAGAAATTTGGAATGAAGGAGATGAAATTTGAAACAGAATGAGAATAAGAAGAGGAGGGTTAAGGACTGCATTTGATTCTTTTTCCCTCAATTTTTGAATATAGTTCACTCAGAATCTTGTCCTACAGTTAGAAAGCTGCATGTCTGGCAAACAGGCGAAAAGTGGCCACCAAGACCGTGATCTTATTTGTCATAATAATTGTGATGGATTGCTTATAAATCAAAAGACCCTTCTATAAAAATGCATTAAAAGCAATAGGAATAAATATTTATCGATGCATACATTTCATTAAAAATGACTGTTTTGAGGCATATATTCTTCCTTTTCCTACCTTGCAGAATCACAGAACTGTAGGGTTTGTAAGGGACCTCTGGAGATCATTAAGTCCTCTCTTATTCGGTACTGAGTCACTATTATTAAATGTAGCCAGCACAAAAAGACCTAACCTGCTCCATGATCCCAAAACAGAATATACTTCAGATTGTTGTTCTGGTTCTATCATCAGAGTGCAAACATCTCTGAGAGAATAAACCACAGCATCCTGGATTAAAAAAGTCTTTCTGCGAAGGAAAAGCCTATAAAGAGTATCAGGTAATTAGCAATATACGTATTTTAGGATATAACACTTAACTTAAAGTCTGTTTAGCAATATAATTGAATGGGCAGTCATCATTGGAGCCTCACTAGCTGCTCTAGTGGTTCCGTTCTTCATGTGAGAAGTAATTCATGTGAGAAGTAATTCCATCCTAATCCTGTTCTGAGCAGAAGTTGCTTTAAATTCTGAAGACAACTTCTGTGAAGGAAGCGGGGGAGAATATTCAGTGCTGCATGCATTGGAACTCAGCAGAATCCAGCTCCATAATGTTGGCTAATTTGTTTCACATTCCAGCAGGCATGAGAATGGACAGATTTGCGTGAATTTATCACCAGCATGTGCTGGAAAGACAAACAGATGTCAGAGATGCTTTATGACAAGAAGCAGGGCAGCATTCATTTCAGGTCGGATGTCCTTTCCTATAGATTGCAACGACTTCGTGTTGTACAGTGAAATCCTTCCTCTCTGCCCACTGTTAGCACTGATGTGTTGTGAGTTACACAGAGGTGTTTTATCAGGGCAGTGCCAAGGATGTGGTGCTGCACTGCATCTATCCTGTTTGCAAAGTGCTGATGTTTGTGGGACTGGTTATGTCAGCTGAGCATTTTTCCTGCGTCTCTGCGGCTTCATCTGCAGGAATGTTTGCTGCTTTCTTTGTAGGTGTAGAGGTTTCTAAGCAGGACCACTAGAGGTTGCCATACACCTCAATAATTAGGCATGCACTTTAAGCATTAAGTGAACTTATGGGGCAAATTTTTCCTTTATTCTCACCGTCTCACAGCAGCCATTTACATGCAGGGCTGTGTGAGCCTCCATGAATGGCTTATCAGCTGCTCTCCATTGGACAGCTTAAGGAAATTAAAATAAATACCATAAGATGGCACAGTTAAATCTGTTGTGTGCTCTTATCTCTTTGGCCATCCTGGAGACGTGGCAGACGTTGCTCCAGAATCCGGTCCTTTAAGAATGAAATTGCATGATGTTACATGAAATTGCACCTCTTCAGCACTGAGATGGCTTTTAATGGAGTGTAATTTGGAAGAAGAATGTCTGAAATTCAGTTAAATGGTGTATTGCGTATGCAGAGTGTTTGGTAATAATTAGGGGTTGGACGAGATGACCTTTAAATGTCCCTTCCAACTCAAATAGTGATGTTATTCTACAATTCCAAGTAGCATCAATCAGTAAATTTCGTTGTGGATGAGAAAAATTTGTACCGGGTTTGGTGCTGCAAAAAGAAGAATGCGTATGAAATGAGTGCAAGATGTATTTCCCACAGCAGTGCTCTTTTAATTTGAGTTGTTTCTAAAGAGCTCTCTGGATTTTAATAGTTGGTGCACGTGTCTCTGTGTTTATATCTCTGCATTTATATTAGTTCATACGAAGCCGTGTTGCTACATATATAAACATGCAGTAATGCACATCTAGACTCTGTTTCAGGTTTATCAGCCAGTTTTCTGTGAAGGCCTTAATTGCTTAAAGTAACATTGTCTGAGTCCTGTAATACCTTCTGTGATCACAGCAGTAACTTGAGATTAACAAAGGAACTACAGAAATGTTTGCTGTGAACTTTCTTCAGTCTTTATGATATCGAATCATTTCAGTTTGTAGAATCATAGAATCATTAAGGTTGGAAGGGACCCCTAAGATCACTTAGTCCAATCACCCACCTGCCACCAGAATTGCCCATTAACCACGTCCCCAAATGCTACATCTGCCTTTCCTTAAACGCCTCCAGGGACAGAACCCCACCAGTCCCTGGGCAGCCCGTGACAGTGCCTGAGCTCTCTTTCTAAGAAGAAATTGTTCCTAATACCCAACCTGAACCTCCCCTGGTGCAACTTGAGGCCATCAGCTCTTGTTCTATCTCTCTCCTATCTCTCTCCTATCACTGGTTACCCAAGAATGGGTTTGGCTATGATGTAAATATGAGCTGAGTTTGTAAATTCAAATTTTGTTTAGCTCACCGTGCTCTGTATTAAAGTGTTTTTTTTCTTTTCATTGACCTTCAGGTCAATGAAGGACAGGTTGCCCAAGGAGGCTGTGGATGCCCCATCCCTGCAGGCATTCAAGGCCAGGCTGGATGTGGCTCTGGACAGCCTGGTCTGCTGGTTGGTGACCTGCACACAGCAGGGGGGTGGAACCAGATGATCTGGTCCATTGTGGTCCTTTTCAACCCAGGCCATTCTGTGGGTCTGTAATTCTATGACCTTCATGGCATGACACATCTTTGTGATATTTCTGACATGATTTGATAGAGTGCTAGACCTCTCAGTGAGTATTCTTTACGCCTACCTTTTTATAGGCTGTATGCAATCAGATTAGTTGATCATATTGTCAACTGTCACATTATATTGATCTAAAGAGAGCGCGTTACTTGCCTGTGCTTTCCCCTAGAATGTCAGTTGCTGTTTTTATAAACTAGAAACAAGGAGAAAATTAATCATTTCTCATGTCTCGTGTTTGGCAGAATGGTGATGAGTTTGCAGTGTGTTTGTTAATCAGGTCTGCACATAGAGCTGTCAGTCTTTATGGCTTTGGGGAGAAATTGAAGTCTCTCCTGACTTCGCAACTTGATTTATAAAGCAAAGAAAAGTACAATCAGAAGAATTTCATTCTGTGGTTGGTTCCGTAGCAGTGAGTTACATTCATGTGGGTTTGCAGGTTGGGATTGTGTGGTTTTTGTTTGTTTGTTTTTGCTTTGCTTGTTTGTGTTGTTTTATCTTTACTCCAAATCTACCCTTTCTTCAGGCAAGATCTCTGCATAGAAGCAGCAGACATTTGGGTTGGACAGGCACTGCTTCCTCAGGCAGTCCTTCTGCAAAGAAAGCAAAACACAGTGCAACAGCAGGACGTGTGGGATCTGACCTGCTGATCATTAAACCAAAAATTCTGAAATTAGTGATGTGCAAAAGTGATGAAATTAGAATTTACCAACTGCTTCATCAAATTTCTTAACGTTGGCAATAATGAGACATAATTGCTGGCTTGGAACTCCCCAGCCTGCTCCCAGGAAGGAAGATGAATGCGTCCCTCCCCACCGTGGTTTGCACTGATCATTCTGGTTTTCCTGCCTCTTTGTGCCCTTTGATGTTCAGGTGCTTTTGGGGAGCCCCGTAGCATCCAGCTTCCTGTAGAGCACTGGGGCAGTTGGTGCAGAGCACTGGTGCAACCGGGGTAACCAAATCAAAGGAATTTCTGAAGGAGAAGGACTGGAAAAAATGGTCAGGTTGCTGCAGTGATGCTTCAAAGCCTTTTGGCTTCTGATTTAATTCTCTTTCATCAACAACAACAAAGAAAGTTGCTTCTCATTTTCATGGTAAAATGGTAAAAAATCAGGGCAGTCAGAACTTCAGATTTTAAATGAAAAGCATGCGTGCAGCAAAATAAATTAATGAAGCATTTCTGTTAAAATCATGTTTCTGGCTTCTTTCTTTCATCAGTGAAACGCATGGTGTTAAATCAGAACTGCTTTCAGATATGACGTTTTTTAGGACTATTCTGAATTTAGGGGTGTGACTGTTTGACCCACTGAGGCATTGTATGGGAAAAGCCTGATTTTGTAAATGTCAGCTTTCAGTTTTCAATAATCAAAGAGTAAGGTAATTAGACGTAAGACATTAGCAGATGGAGTAAGAGTGTGATAACCAGCCTTTACATTGACTCACACAGTAGAAAACCGTGTCCTTTCTTACTTTTCCATTGGTACTGCTGTAACAGAGCATTTGTGTTGCTTAGAACTACATGGCTGTGGGGCGCTCTGGAATGTGCAGGTTTGCATTGTCCCATGCGTGCTGGGAGCTGGACTTCAACAGCAGCTTCTGAATGAGACTGTGAGAGCAGTCTGTAGAAAAACTGTGTATTCCGGGTTCCAATTTTAATTGGACAATTAAGTTAAATCTCTGTTTACTGATCTCTTAATCGTAACAGAAGTGTCCATACCCTTGAGAAAAGAGGCTGCTCCTGATCTCACGCCAAGGCATTGAGGGACTCCAGCAGTCAAGTTATGCAGTAATGGAAGATGGAATTCTGAATGGTGCAATAAATGCACCATGATCAGAGCTGCTAAAGACTGAACCCCCTGAGTGTGAGCTTTCCCCTTCCTTTTAGTAACCAAATGAAAAGGAAAAAGAAGCAGAGGGCGATGAGCTGTATCACTGAAATAGCAGACGGCTTACCTGGAACTCAGCTATCATCTTTTGCTTTTGCTTTAAAGGGCAATCCGGCATCTCTCTGGCACCACTCTGAGACAGTAATGTCCTGTATATAACACTCTGCCTGGTTAATCATGGAATCATACAATGGCTTGGGTTGGAAGGGACCTCAAGGATCACGAATCTCCATCCCCCTGCCACACGCAGGGCCACCAACCTCCACATTTCATAGCAGCCCAGGCTGCCCAGGGCCCCATCCAACCTGGCCTTGAACACCTCCAGGGATGGACGGGGCATCACAGCCTCTCTGGGCAGCTGTTCCAGCACCTCACCACTCTCTTGATACAGAAATTTGTTGCTAGGAATATTTGTATCAATGTTTTGTCTCCTTTGCTAGTTGCCTTTGATTAGCACTAAGCTCTCTTCAGAATGGAAGGCTGCAGAACTGATAGGCACGGCTTTAGAAATGAGAATTGGAAGCCTTCAAGACATTGTGCTTTTAATGCTTCTCAATTCTGAGATAGCTTGGTAGCATTATAGGTTAGCGGAGAACATGTTGTTACCTACCTTGGATATAAATGATTTTCTGTTTCCGAGAAGCTGCTTTAGAAGATTTTTTCTGCACAGTGCAGTATGGTACAAAAATGATAACTTCATTCTTTCCGGATGTTGCAAGTGGAGTGAAAACAAATGGCTTTTCAGAAAAGAGCCTTCATTTCCCACGTATGATAAGATGAGAGGGGATGGCGTTAAGTTGCACCAGGGGAGTTTCAGGCTGGATATTAGGAAAAATTTGTTCTCTGGAAGACCAATCAGGCACTGGCATAGGCTGTACAGGGAGTGATGGGGTCACTGTCTATGGAGATGTGTCCATGGAGCCATGAAGATGCGGCACTTGGGGACGTGGTCAGTGGGCATGGTGGGATGAGCTGGGATTGTGCTTGGTGATCATAGAGGTCTTTTCAACCTCAAGTGGAGGTTCAAGAATCTCTGGAGTGATTTTGTTGGGAGATAAAAACAATTTGTAAAGATCTTGCCGGTATTAAATAAAAGCAGCATATGCTGGCTTCGTTAGCAGCTTGTTGACCTAGATGAGCAGTGGAGAAGATGATAAGCTGATCAGTCTTGCCAAAATCGGAAGGTGTCATTGCAATTATCAGGAGAAGCTGTGACAAATGAGGGGAGACAATCATTTCTCAGATGAGGAAAAGAGAACAGCAGTGTCAAATGTCTTGCTGATAGCAAAGTGAACGTAAGCTACTTTTTAAAAGGAATGAAACACACTTTTTGGTGTGCGCTGAGTGTAGTTGTGGGCAGACATAAAAACGCTACATGAACAGAAATAGGAGTGCTCCACAGTGTTGCCCTGTTTTGCTGTGGTGTAGCATATGGAGGTGAGGCTTTAGGGCCACGTCAGCTGTTTCCAACATGGAAATAGCCTTGAATTCGGTTTAAGCCTAGTGGGTCCTGCTGGGGCTCCTGACAGGACAGTAATGCCATCATCCTCCATCTGGCACGAGCAGCTGAGCACCCTGCGTGCCTTTAGAAGTGCTTGGGACCCCTCAGCCCCATCCCTGCTGTGGGCTGGCTGCCCCCCATCAGCTCGGGATGCTCAGGGCCCATCCGTGGCCTTGGGCATCTCCAAGGATGGGACACCCACAGCTCTGGGCAGCAGTGCCAGAGCCTCACCACTCTCTGGGTGAAGAATTAGCACAAAAAATTGGCCGTAGAACTGAAATTCATCGAAATCTTGATACCTGTTTCATCTAACCCTAGTGCATCCACTGCTAAACCGTATCCCATTACATCCACACATCTCTTAAATGCCTCCAGAGTAGTATCTCTGGGAAGCATGTTGTTTTGGTTTTATTTTCTTTCCTTATTTCCCCAGTTTGCAAGTTGAACTTCAGTATTATATTGAAGTGTTCAAAATAATCAGATAACCAGAAGTGTGATGTCTCTGTGCAACAGATCTCACTCATGGCTAACTAATCAGTGATGGCAGAACGAAGATCAGAAATACATGAAGTCTTGGTTTTTAGCAAGTTCCAGAAGAAAAGCTTGCACATAAAATGACCTCAGTATTTTTCCTTAATTCCAGTGAAGGTGATTTAGTTTTTACATTCTGGGTCAATCTGAAGGAGTGCTTTTGATTGATTGCCATGAATACCATTATCGTCTTCTTTGGTTGGTTGGTTGGGTTTTTTTTTGCTTTTTTTTTCTTTCTGTTCAAGATCTTTCATCACTGCTAGTGCTCAGAATCTAGTGTCATTTAAGTTTTCTGCAGATGTCATTTTGAGAAGAAGCAAAAATGAGAAATCTATCAGTGTTACTCCAGTCCTGTTAGTGCAATTCTGACTTCTTTTAACTGGTCTGGAAAAAAAGAAAATCAATACTCCACAAACAATTACTGAGCTGTATTCCACTATATTTTTTCGGGTTTTGGGGGAGTCTATTGTAAAGTGATTCGTACAGTTTTTGCAATTTAAAAAGTTTGTTCTGTACCAGTAAATTATCCTCTGCAAGATCTGAGAGTTTGAAAACAGAAGGGAATGCTAGCAGTCTGTTAGAAACTGTTATCTGTTCTTCTAGGAGAATCATAGAAACAGCAGTTTTGTCTTTGTTGTTTCTTTTAAGGAACATTGTCCCATAAATACATTCCATTCAAAACCAACTGCAAAGTGACTCAGGACAGTAACTTGCTTGAACCTGTCCTCTGTCTTCAGTTGCAGGCTGCTTGGCTCGTCGCTGCTTCATTCAGGCACAGCAGATACTATTTCCTCTTTAGAAATTTCCTCTCTGGGGAAAAAACTGTCAACTGCAATCTAAGTGAATGAATGAGCAGCAGACTCAGAATGGTTTATCTCGTAGACGAAAATCGTGCTATGGCTTTAAGTAGGCGTTAGTATAAAATATAAAATAAAATAGCACTGATTTTAAATCATGGCTTCTGTTTCTGTGTGGCTGCTGCTGATTTCACATTATAACTGATGCCATTAACCATGGGTGACGCTTTCCAGGTTTGCAGTTTCTCTCTCCTGGTGTGTGAAGATGTCTTCTTTTGCAGCAGATCTATGCCACGCACAGAAATCGTGCTTTTGGACACCAGGGCTGTGTGCATTGTCAAGCAGGATTTTAGGAGGACAAAACCCCTCTGAGTCCATAAGAACTTGAGTCACGGTACTTCCCACCACCGTATGCTTTCACCTTATTTTGCATGGCTCAGAAGTAAAATACTGTGCTTGAAAACATCTGACACTTTAAAGCGGAGGATGAAACTATAGGTGCAAAAGAAAGGATCAGGATTTAACTTCTTTAAAGTGCAACTGGTCTTTATAACCGTTGAATGACTCAACCTTTTTAATGGTCGTGGCCTACAGCAAGTTGAGGAAAGAACAGGCTTTTAGGTAGTAAATACACTTAACTCTGCGATGAATAAATAAATTGGCTATGAAGCTGTGTAGAGACATGTCTCTTTAACTCATTAATTATACTCTTGGGTCCACAAATAGCTCTTTCACCAAATAGCACAATTTACATGGGCTCAGACTGGATGGATCCCATTGTGCATTGGGCGATGGTTCAGGTGAGCAGTGCTGCAGTCCCTCCTGCTCTGCCCTGGAGCTTTCCTTCCATGGGAGGTTTGCAGCTTCATGCAGACTGCAGAGTTGGAGCTGATCACAAAATCACCGAGGTTGGAGAAGACCTCCAAGACCCCCAAGTCCAGCCCCAGCCCTCCCAGCCCATGCGCACTGACCGTGTCTGCAAGTGCCACATCTCCATGGCTCTTGAATGTGCATCTTCCAAGGAATGGTTCATCTGAGTGACAAAAGACTTCATTCTGTGTCTCAAATGCTGGCACCGATTAAACACTCCCAGCTCTTTCATATCTTTTTTGTTAAGGGTCATCAGTTCCTTGCGTCTGGTCCTAATGAACAAATCCTTTTGTTCTTTTTAACACAACTTCATCTGTACAGAGATAATTTGGCCTTTTTGTACAAGAATTTCATATTTATTGTTTGATTTACAGTCTGTCAATTGCTTGCAGGATTTGTCTTTCATTTCCTTGTCCTCTTTCACTATGGATACTTCTGTTCACAAACCCAGTACTCCTCTCATAAACCCTTGGTGTACATTTGGTCAGAGCTGTGACAGAGTGCCTCACCAGAGCATGGGAACTTCTGTCTGTGATGCATTATCACAAATAATCTCTTCTGAAGTGTTCAAATAATGTTTATGCTTCCCCATTCTGTGTTTTGAGTGCTCCAGTATAGACTGTGAAAGGCTGATGTGATCTCCTGCAACCCCAGCACCAACTCCAATAGTATGTTATAAGCAGCTTAGCTGTGCTGCCCCTACCATGGCAGAAACCCACCTCTCTGTTGTTAACTCATGCATGTTAGTCATTCGTAATATTCTCCAGCACTAAACAAAAAAATGATAATACTTAGGCAGTTTTCTTTCTGCTGTGGTTCATTGGTATGACAGGCCATGGTGGTACCTTTCCTACAGGAAAGCTGGGAAGGGGCTTTTTGTGAGGGCATGAGGGGAAATGGTTTTAAACTGGAAGAGGGTAGATCTGGGTTAGATATTTTTACTGAGAGTGTGGTGAGACACTGGAAGAGGTTGCCCAGTGAGTTGTGGATGCCCCCTCCCTGGAAGCATTCCAGGCTGGATGGGGCTGTGAGCAAGCTGGTCTAGAGAGAGGTGTGCCTGCATGTAGCAGTGGATTGGAACTAGGTGATCTTAAAATGCCCTTCCAACCCAAATCATTCAGTGATTCTATGATCACAGTGTCATAAATAGCAGAATACCAAACAGAACTGAAAATTTGTCCCATAGCCTAATCTTGTATTGTAATTTTCTGTTGGCAGGAAGGCAAGTCTGCTTTTGGTGGGTTGCATTTCTGCTGTTTGTGCTACGTAAAACAACATTAATAATATCTTAGGCAGAGAATAAAGCAGCCGTTCTTACAGATTAGGCGATCAAGTAAGTTACTGTTACCCTCTCTTTAGATTTGAGTGGGTGTAGAATGCATTTTTGTTGCATTTGTCTTTGGGAATGTAGGACTAATGACAAGTAGGACTCCTGGAGTATAGGTTGTCTGACATGAACGGGAGTAAAATCTTTGTGGCACGTCACAACATTCTCCTTGCATGTACAGAGATAGTTTGGGAGGCTGACTACCATGTGCTGAAGCTTAATTAGCTTGTTCTTCATTGTTTTTTATAAAAAATGATTTCATGCTGGCTTCCCCATAGAGTCATGTTGTAGCATAACTCCCTTTTGAAACTCTAGTGATTAAGTCTTCAAACTTAGCAGAAGATGTTGTGTGGTGCATTTTTAACATTCTGCTTCAGAAACAATATGACCTAGATAGTTAATCAGGCTTAGCAAAATTGGCTTTTTTTATTGCTGCAGATTAATCTAGTTTCTCTGAGCTAATGCATATGGTATGTATGTCTTCAAGACCGTACTTTTTCTCAATGATGTTGAAGATTTATAACCTTCATAAAATCTGGCGTGCACTGAGAGAAAGATTATGAATTACAGTTATTTAACCATTAGTACTGGGAATTTGTCTTTTGAATCTTGTATATGTTGTTTCATACTGTATCGTATTTACAGAGGATTGAGTGAATTCTGTGTTTCTTTTGCACCCTGCCCAATTTGCTTCATTTCTGTGTTGTTGAAAAGATATCAGCTTGGCGCTGTTAATTTTTTTTGTCTGAAACAAAAAACAAATTTGTTTTACAATTTCAGTTGACTTCAGTAGGGAAAATATTCACTTTCTGGTTTAAATAAATGAGGATGGCAGTGGCTCTGCATGAGTTGCTCAGTGCTTTTGTCTTCTTCAAGCCTGTCCTTAAAGTTTTGGTTAAAAAACTGCTGTAAGCAGCAATTCCACCACTTGTTTAGCTCTCAATTTTGCTGAGTGTTGAGTCTGTGGCTTTATTCTGCTGTGCACCTCTTGGAGTGCATGGAGCTCAGGTTAAAGATTTGGAGTGATGTGATCAGCTAAGCCAGAAAACTTGGAAGTATCAGTGGCAGCTTTCTCTTCTGGTGGTGTCAGATGGCTGCTGTGCAGCCCCTGTGTCCTGCTTCAACTTCATCATTCTTTGTTAGGATTTAGCACTATTGACATTTAACTGATGAGCGATAGAAACTCCATCAAGTTGACGTAGTTGGGCTTCCTTCATGTTCTGCATGCAACAGGTCATGGTGACACTTTGGCCACAGCATGGGACAATTCAGGGAGACTCAGTTTTCTTCAGAAAAAACGTGAAAAAATGCAAGTGTGGGAAATGTTCATCAAATTTGTAATTGTAGGAGCTATAGTCCCCTCACGGCCCTACATCCCCTCTTGGCCCTACGGCCCTCTAAAGGTGACCTACAGCAAATTCTCTCTAGGAAATAGTTTGTTTTCTCTGAGAGAGTGTTGGAGTTGACTGTGATTGAACTTGATGTGACGTTCTTTCATTGTTTCAGTGTTTACCCAGCAGTACCCAAGTTTCCTCCCATCTCATTTTATATCTTGTCTCTGGGCACGGTTGAGCAATGCCAGGGTCAGGCAAGGAAACATTCCTGCAGCTGCCAGAAAGCTGAGTAGGAAACAGTTCTTAAGCTATAGGTAGCTTACAGGTCTCGTGGATGTCAGATTCTGTGTCAGAGATCTTCAGGTGTATTTTGTTAAAAATGTGCACTCCTTGTGGTTACCAAAACAGCCTTTCCTGAGCTGGTTTTGGTGTTGCATTCTGTATTCTCTGTTTCAATTCCCCACACGCTGTCCTTGGTGGAACTTTTTGTGCTTCCCTGGAAAAAGATAATCCAGAAACCCCCAAATAAACACATCAGAAGTGAAGCCCTGGAGACCTCTCAGTGCCACTTTCTGACTTCCATTACCCTCTCATCAAAGCACCAATGGATGATTCCATCAGCACAGATGAGGACTTGGGCTGAAGCTTTGCCTCGGTCCCATCCTGAAGATGTCATCCTATGCCATTGAGTTCCCATTGCTGTCATCCTCCCTTCCAACCAGTTTGCTGGGGACTCACTGATGACCTGATGGTCGAGATGGGTGTTTATCTGATCATGGTTCCTGTCTCTATAGCCTACAAAGAACTGCTGCTAACCTGGATTTCAGTTTGGATTAGAAAATTTGGGGGCTTTCTTTTCATTGTCAGTTAGCAGTGGCTGTTAAATACAAAGAATGTTCATGGTTTAAGGCTTAATAGGGCATGTGAGATTTCTTCTTTAATAAGCTTAGATGTATAGAGAATGTAGCTACAGTAATATTTATATACTAGAAGAGTTCTATTATTTTTAGAGCCTCAAGAAATGGGAACCAAATCTTGTTATTTGAAAATACATACATGCATATGTGTATATATATATATATATATATATATATAATATCATTATAATTTTGGATAATTCAACCCAGTTTTCCCAAACATGTTTAACCAGACACCACTTTATAGCTATTAGAACTTGACACTCTGTAATGTTTTGTTATCAGTATTCAAAGTGCGGGTCAAACAGTTCTTACTTTTTATTAGAAGAGATACAGATTTCCTTTGGAATGGTCTTTCAGTGCACTAGGAGCTAAAGTTTGGTCCTTGGGGTGAAAAAAGTACATAAATAATATGTGCACGTTACTATCTGTCAAATACGATGTTCTTAACTTTCTTTAATGTCTCTTTTTCAGATCTGTTGGAACTGTAATGTAGCTAAAGGAAGGATGTAATGCTAGAAATGTTTAGTCTTTAATGTGATGTGTCTTGTGGCTCTAACACAGTGCAGCAGACAGGTGTGCAGGGTTGCACTACTCATGGCATCAGTTGAAGTCATACCTATCAGTAATCAGGGTCACCTTTGGAAGTAGGGGCAGGATCCACAGCCTCACTGTGTGCTGTCCCAGCAGAGTGTGAGAGCTCTGGGCTTGTTTGGTCTGGAGAAGGGAGAGCTCCAGGGAGACCTCATGGAGCCTTCCAGTACTTGAAGGGAGCATTCCAGGCCAGGCTGGATGGGGCCATGGGCAGCCTGAGCTGGAAGCTGGCCACCAGGTCATGGAAGGGGTTTGGAACAGGTGATCTTTAAGGTCCCCTCCAGCCCAAGCCATTCTGTGATTGTATGACATTATCGGGCATTCCTCCTCCCATCACATACTGTTCCCATTCATTTTGCCAATTAAACCCAAATGTGATTATTTCACTCACGGATCAAATTTCATTCTTATGAGAGGGAAGCTGTTGGCTATGGAGGGTAAGTGATATTAGGGGATGCTCTCAGATTCTTGACAAAAGTCTAACGGGACGGAATGGATGGAATGAGATTTTTACAGCTTGAAATAGTGCACAATTTTTCTAGTAACGGGTGGTAAAATGCAAAACAACTAAACATAAGTAATAGACACATGATGGTTTAAATCTTCAAAGCAGCAACATTCCCAAAGATGATCTTTAATCTGGTTTTAGAAAAAATCCTGCGGCCTCTGTGGGCAGCAGAGGGGGAGCTCTGTTTTATTATGGTGTTCTAATACATTCCCTGTCCTATCCAGTGATTGGATGCTGCACTGCTTGCAGCATGCTGATAGCACTTACAGCTGTGGTCAGAGAGAGGTGTGATGCCTAAAGAAATTGCATACCAGCAGCTGGTTTTCTACTGAAAGTTAGTGAGAAGTACTAACTTTGTTTGCAGAAAGCAAACAGTGCGCCCCAAATCTTTGTGTTCCTTGACTTTCTCAGCACAGGTAGGTGATTATTTAATTCTAGTGGTGAATGCTATTTAAACCAAACCAATTGGGGGTGTTGGTCCTGGTAAAGTGTTAGGCTTAGGAGCCTGCTGATGGCAACCAAGGCTCAGCTGGTCTTGCACTTATTATTTGGGGATGGGAAGTTTATTGGTTGAGTTTTAACCTATAAAACTGAAATGAGGGTTTTCATTTGCAAAGGAGGCTGTAGACGAGGTGAAGTGCTGATTTCTTCATCCTGAAATCAGTGAAAGAGATGAGTCCAAGAGCATTCCATGCAGGAGATTCTTGGGCTGCACTGGGGTCGGCACTCAACCAGGGGCGAGCATCCTCACGCTCACGGAGAGCTGGCTGATCTGTCTCCCAGTGTGACAGGATGCTCCATTGCTTTCTTAGGCACCTTCCATTGACTCTTGGCACAGAACACAGAAAACATGAATTAGCTTTCTTAAAGAACAATGCCTCTCTTTCTGTTTTCTCCCCCCACCCTTGTCTTTCAGTTATACCTGCCGCCACTTGCGGAGATATGTCTATGTCTTGGACAAACTGTATTTCCCCCACTCGCACTGCTCCACGCTGCAGCATTGCTTCTCGACCCTCAGTGACAATGGAGAGGAACTCTTGTCTTTAACTTGTTCTCACATTCTCAGATCCTATGCTGCCAGGTTATTAACCTCTGCTCTGCACTTACTGCATGCTGCATGCTCTGTGCCTGCTCTGTGCATGTTCTGAGTGACGGGTGACGTGGAATGGGGAAGGGGTTCTTTGTGTCTTTATGGCATCTTGGGTATGTGTCCTAAAAATGTGGTGGAAATGGACGTTTAACCTGATTCAGATTAAGTTCTGATTCAGCTTTTCTCGTTCAGAATATCTGTCATCAAAGACTGAGCACAAATTCTGGAATTAACATGTGGGCTTTGGAAGTTTTAAACCCTTTTCACGTTAAGAGAGAGAATAGAGCTGTGGTGTTAGAATTGTGTGCTGTGGTTCACAAAGCTTCCATGCAGTAGTGTCCTTTGTTTGGATGTAGTGCAGCAGCAGAACCTGTCTTAAATGTGTCCAGTACTTCCCTGATTGCCCTACTTGCCCATTGTTTCAGTACCACTGTATATAAATTGTTTATCAAGATTGAGAATGATGAAATTTCATATCATGGCACTTAATGACAAATTAAGACAGGTCTGCTTTTTGATGTTATCAGTTGTGCCTACACCACATGAGAAGAACAGCTAGAGTCCATCAGTCTGCACTGATTATATAAAAGTTCATGATGCAGAATTGTGGATGCTCCATGAAACTGTAAATTGTAGGGGGAATTAAATGAATTCCAGGCACAGTACCCAAATACTTCCTTTAAGATGTTTATTCCAAGTAAAAATTAAATTTCACTATTTCACTGCTGATGCTGTGGATAATTATTTTAACCAAAATGCTAAAAGTTTTAGGAAAACAAGGAAAAAGTAGCATGGCAGCATTGGAGAGAGGATGGAAAGCACTCAGCCTGGAAATGCATCTTCCCAGCTAACCAGTGTACAATAGCAGAAAACCACACAGTGAACATAAGTAAAACCAGCTTGATTGTCTGGGGAAGGAAACATTGCATGCGAGCTGAAATAGCTCTTCTGGTTCAAAAGGAATGTTACAGTGGTACTTAATGATGGAGAGTTACATGGGGGGCTCTCCACAGGAGATTGAAAACCCAGGGGCCTTCTCCGGCTTAATTTGGAGCAGTGCAGTATGAAAGCAGGCTAAATCCATCAGATTTCAAAGACAAGGAGGGCAGTCCACACCAAAATCTTTGTATGGTGGCTTTATGGGTGAAGGCAGCGCTGATAACCCAGTAACTGTTTTCATATAAGAAGCTTATGAGGTTCTTAGAGCAAAAAGGGCATCTGGGTACACCCCATACTGAAACCGATGGAGAGAGTTTAGCAGTATGAAACTTTGCTGCATCCAGCAAAACATTGCAGCACTGTTTTGCCCCATGTGCATCTCCTGCTAGTACTTCATGCATTCCATCTCTCCTCTAAAGGCTGATAATAACTGATTGTGATGATTTACAGGTTGCAGCCCTCCCTTTGCATGCATCTTGCAGCACTCCAGGTAAAAACCATAAAACTGTCCTGATCAGTGCTGCTGGTTTCTAAGCCACCATAGATCTGTGTGTGATGCTGGGACCTGTCAGATCTATGGACACTGCTCGTCCCATGCTCACTGAACAGCTGACGTTGGTTAAAGGTAGGGTGGAGGGGAAGGACAGCAGATATCTGTCTATTTATCTACCTGCAGCAGCAGCAGTTGTAGCCTGGGTTGGAACTGAGTGCCTCTGTTACTTCTGGTGGCTTTTCTAAATGATGAAACAGAGGAGACACGACACTGACACCGGGGTTGTAATCTGCCATTGCTCCTCACTTGTATTCTGTTGTAGTCACTTTGCCTCATGATATGAAATGTGCTCTTCCACTCACACCTTTGGTGGTTTCCTTTTGACTGACACCTTCAGCGTGTGATGTTTTAATGCTCATGTCTGTGCTCCGTGTCTTTTTTATTTCTGAAAAGGAAATTAGCTTGGTGCATGGGTTGGCAGCAGGCAGTGCAAGCAGTGATGTGTTTTCGAATGCTGTGCAAATGAAGGACAGTTTTATGTTCTTCACTAGCTTGACGCTGGGTGTGTGAAAGCAGGAAATTCGGTTTGCTGAGCCTTGTAAATTGAGGAGATGCTCACGAAGCAAAAGGAGAAGCTGTATGACTTCATTGAAATTAGGTCTTTTCTCCAAAGAAAGGCAAAGAAATGTGATGTCAAATTTGCACAGTTTACCCACTGTGCATGTCTTTTATCACTTAATACCAGGCTTGCTCAAGCAGCACAGCATAGCCAATACGATTGCAGTGCCCTTTCAGCAGTTTGGGCATGCAGTCTGCAGCATGACACAGATGAGCTCTGCAACCATATCCCACCCGTGCCACCAGAGTCAATGGAATTATGCAATTGCATTACTGTAAGAGCGTGCAGTCTCTGCAGATCACAGCCTTGCAGATTCACTTTGAAAACACTGCAGAGGACCAGGAATGTTTCTATAGCTGCAATGCTGTGATGAAGTTCTACCTAAAGCCAGCTGGTCCTCCTTATCTGGGTTGCATCTCTGCTTTTCCCAGTGTTGGGACAAACAGAAGTGTCCAAGTATTGTCCACAAAGCGGCTCAGGTGACTCATTTTCTTCAGGGTCAGCCTCTGAGGGGAAGGTGGGGAGAAAGATGTGTTTATTATTGGACCTCCTTCCTACCCTGGGATTTTAACTCATGAGAGCAGATTGAGATTGAAAGTAGTTCCAGTTCTGCAGGAAAACGATGCTGTAAGTGAACCAGGCTGGGCTGCTCACGGATTTCAGAATCACTGTGCTATCATGCAGCACAATTATTGCTTAGTTATAGGTAGACCATGGCGCAGGTGACAATTTAATTAACTGACATAAGAAGTAAATAAAGGTGATGATGAGCAAAAATTGATAAAGCATAAAGATTGTGAAGCTGTGTTAATATTTCCTTGAGGATGGGGGCTTGCTTGATGATACTGCTGTGCTGAGATGTCTGTAGAGCAGCCTGTAGGTTCTTATGGAATCTTCTCCGAGCTTCACTGAAGATGTTTTGTGTGGGCTCAGTTCCTGCTCTGGGCTCACAGGTCAGGAGATGAGGCTTTGGCTTTGGCCACTGCAGCGGGGTATGAATAAATCGGTTCATTTCATTGTGTTCCTTTGGAACAAAACTCCAACAAAAATAGAAGTTCCTGCAGAGCTCTGTGTTACTACAATTTAATGTTATTGCTTTTTGATTGTAATTTTTCATCTGGCTGCTGGTAATTTTCTTGAAGAGTTTTTTAATTATGAGAGGATCACTTTGCACTCAACATCGAGTGACTTGGCAGAAGGAAATTGTTTATAAATAATTCTATAATGAATTACTTGTCTTTGTACTGCACAGCATATTGATCAAGAAACCGTTGAGGCAGAAGATCAATGCTGTTGGCATGTGGTGGTGAGAAATCACCTGGGTCTCAAAATAGAGTTCAAATGGATGCTCCTCACTGGTTGCCTGTCTACTTGAAACCCGCACGCACTGGTTCATTAACTCCTGCCCTATTGAAAATCATGTTGTGAGCATTTTTTTTAGGAAAGCAGCAGTCAGTGAAGGGGAAAAATTGCTGATGCCAGAAAGTACCCAACCAGGCTTAATGCCAGCAAGGAGTTTTTTCATGGAGCGAGCAGAATTTCATCATGTAGGTCATGCTTCTGGGAGAAACGGTCCAAAAAGTATCGACTTGACTTGAGGTTGACTTGGGCAGTTTCATGAGTTTACTCTGAAATGTTTCAGGATGTTAAGGGTAAAGAAATTTGCAAGTAAGGGGCCCTTCTGTTCAGAATGCAGAAGTATAGTGTGTTCTAGTAGCTGGAAATTGAAGCAAAACCAACACAGACTAAAACCAATTCAGACTGGTTTGCACTTTTTGCGTGGTGGATGAATCATCAGAATAGTTGAACCAGAGTTCTGGACTTCCCAAGGCTGGAATTTTTAAATGAGATTGGATGCCTTCCTAAAAGATACGTCCAAGTCCATCCACAGCCATTGGGCTTGAAGGAGGAAGTGTAGCAGAGGGAATTCCTATGGTTTGTGTCAGAAAGCAGATCAGAGTGGCAGCTTTTGGAGTGAAAATCCGAGTTGCAGGCAGATTCCCGTGCAGGGCTTTAGTTGGCTGGGCTGTCCTGCAGTTTTCTTTAAAAGATGGCATGTTGAGCTAGTGTAAATAGAATTACCATTTGCATGCACAAAGTAATGAAGAGGGAATGAAAAGCTGTGTTCTTTCTGTATGATAGTTAAGATTTTTCTCACCCTGGTAAAAAATGTATCGCAGACACGATCTAAATGCATCCTGCTACATTAACATGAACCTAAAGCACATCTTGATCGAAGGGAATTAGTTTTAATTGGACGCTTATGAGCCCACATTCCCATGAGATGGAATTGGAACAGAATTACTTTCACACGTTTCCATTGCAGCAGTGTGTTCAGAATGTGGGGGGGCTCATACATCATTTCTGGCAATTAATCAGTGCTGGGGAGGGCATCGTATTCTTTTATCAGTATGTAAATAAGGCATTGTTTGGAGGCTAAAAAGAGAAATGTTCTTACAGCTTGCCTGAAGAGTTCAGGAGAATGCTAATAAAATGAATGTCAGATTGAATATAGCTTAATAGGTTACAGTTAAAATCAGAATTTATGCTCATGTAAGCCAATCTTCGGCTTGGACTAAAAAAAATTTGCTTAAGTCAGATACTTTATAGTATATGCTGACTGTCCCAGGATGCAGAACAGCTCTCCAATAGCTTCCATAAAACACTGTCACTGCAGCACGCAGGACAGTGTGTATTTTCTCCCTTCTGTCCACCTGGTGATGCACTTTTTGTATATTTTGCTGTCCCAGACAGTGTTGGATGAACTTTGGCTGGAGAAGGCAGCTCAGTAAAATGGGTAATTATTGCCTAAATATAGAGAATTATTCACTTGGAAAATAACAAACACATGGTACTGATTCAAACCATCTTCCAATTTGTCGAATTAAAGCATGGATTCTCACCAATGCTACATTTTGGCTAATCCAGAAGTCCTCTTCATCACCTCTCATAGCAAATCAGCAGGCTGGAGCTGTGATCCCAGGGCTGAATTCGGATTCAACTAGTGGAAAATGCTAGCTGCTGCTAGAATATAGATAGGTAATTGGGATTCAGATGTTCCAAGCAGAATGCCTGAAGTGAAGCAACAGAATATATACTTTTTTTTTCTTTTGAGTGTTGTGGGCTACTGCCTTCTTGCACTGAAACTGAGAGCCAAATGTTTAATAGATGTACGTGGATGCCTAGAAGAGAGGTTCGGTTGCCTACCTGGAACTGCATAGTGCCTTAAGAACTCAAGTACTTAAAGAGCTTCATCAGTTTGAGCAGCAGATGGTCCATGAGTACCCCAGAAGAATGGTGGTGCAAAGAAGTTTCCAGAAATTCCACTGAAGAGGGATGCAGGTGGCTAAAGGGTTCAGATTGTGCAGTGGCAGTGTCAAGTTATGGCAAATGGCTCTGCAGAAATTGGCAAAAAGAGATCTCTGATACTAGTGGAGGAGATAAGACCTTTGATACGACATTTGTCAGTAAGCCCAGACAGGTCCAAGTAGCTGCCAAAGATTTGGAAGCTGGCATCTGCATTCATTCACACTGATCTCAGCCACTTGAAACATTCCACTTCTGCAGAGTTGGTGGCACCGTTAGGACAGTGCTTTCACTCCTGTTGTTTCAAGTTTCTGATGAGAACATCAAAGGAAAAGAACCATCTTCTTGCATTTTGGTGTCACCACTGATAACCATGACAAAGAAGCAGAGAAGTGCAGAAAAAGGGGAAAATTCAGTTCTGATTGCAATCCCCCAAAAGTTTGTTTTCAGACGTGTAATGAGAGCTTGGATCCCCTCCTGCATAGCAGGACGTAGGCCTGAGAGCTGAAGGGTTTTAGTTCTTCTCTGTTTGTGCACTGAAATTGTGAGAAAACGTGGAAGGGAATGCTTCCTCTGCATTAGCCACAGACCAGAAAAAGCGGTAGGAGAGGGAAACAAGAACCTCAGCTGGCTTCCAAAGATGAGTAATGCTGCAGCCCCAGTGCAACCTCCAGGACAGCGATCAGCGTTTGGCTTTGCTTCTCAATGCTGGAAAGGTTTCCTGGGGCATCAGCAGAGCTGAAAACAAGTTCAAGACACGCTCACTAATGGAAGAAGGTTTTCAAGTTCCCATGTCGTGTTCCTGCCTCACGTGCTTTGTTACTTTCTACATGCTTCTAGGAGCGTAATGTACAGTATTGCATCACACTGCATGTGAGTTTTTATTAATTATCAGTACTTGCTACTGTAGGATTTTACCCTAAAATAAATCTCCTCTGTTTCCCGAAGGGATTTGTAGTGTAGTGGTTCTGCAGAATTTGCTATGTTGATTTCTTTGTGTCCAGTAGGTGCATTTGAACAGTCAGTTCTATTTGCAAATGGCTCTACAGAAGAGAAGAGTTTAGGCTGCAGATGAGCCCACGTAACCAAACGGTCTGTGAAAAGTGATCTTTGCACACTTTCTGTGGACACCTGGATGAAGTTGAATTCAGAGTTACAGAATACAATCGCAGAATCATTTTAGGGTCATGGCTTAATGATCATGGTGGGAATGGGTTGGGGTTGGACTTGACAGTCTTGGATATCTTTTCCAGCCTTCATGATTCTGTGATTCTATGAGTGACCATGCTGGTGTCGGGTTGACAGTTGGACTTGGTGATATCAGAGGTCTATTCCAACCTTAATGATTCTGGGGAGGGCTTTTTTTCAGAAGTTGGGAGCATTTATTAAGTGATAGAGGCAGACAGGGAGTAAGTGTATGAATCTGAGTGGGAGGTAAAGTGCAAAGCACAGCCTCTTTTCTTTGTGGGAATGAGGTTAATTTCCACACAGACTAGAGACAATGTAAATATAATTACTGTGCAACTTGAGGGATTGGGACTTAGAAAAACAAAACAAACACCAAATCTTGTTGGTTTTGAGATGGAAAAATATTGCACAACTGCAAGTATGCTGAAATGAATCATGAAATCAAATCCATGTCGGTCTTCCCACCAGTTGTGAGGCTGGCGTGTGTTTGTGTATGGCAATGAAATAACCTATTCTGAAGTGAGAAATTCAGCAGTGAATAGGATCTGGGATGACAGTCGATGTGGGAAATAAAGTTCTTCCTACTGAAAAGGCAGTGAACAATAAATTGGAAACACTACCTAAAGTAAGATCTGCTTTGTCTTGCGTAAGGGCTCTTCATGCCTTGTAGTCAATGAGATTTAGAAACATTGCATTTGTAACACCTTTTTAGCTCAAGAAGGAAAATAATTTTAAAAAGCAACACCATATAAAGTAAATTATAGTGAGGAAATGTGGTTACGTTTTAGTTCTGTCAGGGTTGGATCATGAAGCATGGGTAAAATGTGCTTTTGCTGAAAACAGAGGGAGTTTTTGAAAGGAGAAGGGATGCTCAAAGGCTGAGCTCCATCAGTAGCCCTGCCAAGGCTTTCGTCCTTGCTGTGGTGGTTCTCATTCCACATGTTTGTCGTTTCTGGAAGGGCAGTACCAGTGGTGGAGGCAAAGCTGTGCAAATTCAGGGCTCCAAACATCATTCTTCCCTTAAAGGACTGCAGATAATCTGTTCTGCCATCTTCCTGCTACAACCAGGAGTTCAGAGCACTTCACATGGTGTGCAATGCATTCTCAGAAGAGTTCTGTAGATGCAAAAGGTAGATGGAGAGGGTTGGCTTTGCTGTTCATAAAGAAATTGCATGGAAAATCATAGAACCACAGAGTCACCAAGGTTGGAAAGACTTCCAAGATCTCCAACCCCAACCCACCCCACCATGCAGATCATTAACTGTAGATTTTCTGTAGCAAACTGAACTCTTATAAAAGGCTTTGGTACTTCTTTTGTTAGTATGGGTTAAAAAACAAACCAACAAAAAATACCGAAACAAGCAAACGAAACCAAACTTGCAGTTGGCTTCTGGGATGAAAAGACCTCATTCTTATTCCTATGTATTTTGGCCTGAATTTTCCTTTGGAAAAAAACTTATTTGTGGCTGGCATTTTGCACATCTATCTAGATATATGAATGGACAGAAAGTCAACAGAGGTGTTTGTTGTAGACATTGCAGTAAGGATATGGGCGTTTTTTACTTGCAGCATTTCTTTCTAAAGTGCATTGTTATGCTTTTACAGGAGATGCTGACTAGTAAAAATTAAATTTAATCTTGGTCTCAGTGTTGAGAAGTATTTATCATACTGCAGTATTTGATGCTATCGTGACTCTTCCCCCCTTTTTTCCCCTTTTTTTCCAAGTAGTAATACGTTTGTGTGCCTCTGGAAACTTCAGCATTTCTCTTTGGAAGTGTGTATATGTGCATGTCAATATGGCTTGAACAAAAGTCATACTCCCAACAAATATGACTCCTGGAAAACATTGTGTGCATCTGTCTCAGCTTGTGTACATTATTGCTCTACCAATTCAGGACTTCTAGAAAATAATGGAGGTTCTCTGCTAAAGTAGACTGTAAGACATTGTCAGGTCAACATATTGTTTTACAATCTTTAGTACATAGCCAAAAAAAGAAGAAAAAAAAAAGCCGTGGTCGCCTCTGAAATTCCACTTGAGGCTGAGGAAATAATAGATTAAGGTTGTCTGACATTTGAATTCTGCAGTTTGTTTCAAAGCAAAAACTTGATCCTTAATTAAGTAATCGTGCATTGTTTTTTGTTCTTGCCAAAGCTTTGTTCAGTGAATGCACTCCCATTCACTGCTTTTTTTGTCACTCTATTCCTGCATGGCCTCAGGGCACACAAAGAACGCCCCATCTAGGCTCTTTTTGGAAGACAAAAAAATATTCATTTTCTTAATTATAGATTTTCTTAGATCCCATGGAAATCAGTATCCCAGTGCTTCACAAATACTCAAACAAATGCAACGTATGTATGCATTTGGAGATGAAAAACAGACTTTGTTGTGAAGAATTGTGGAAATCTTTCTGATTTTCTGCCCTTTTGGGGTTGTAAGAAATATAGAAAAGGTCCCATTGTTATGCGGAAGACCGTCTTTGCTTCCGGGATAGTTTGGAAGCAATTCTTGGTGGTCAGACCTATCCGTGGTTTGGGTCTTCTGAATTTTCTTGTTGTCTCGTTATTCAGGATCTTTGTTTTTTGGGTGGGAGTTGCTCTTTGACTTTCTCTGGCAATTTCCCCCAGTGCTCACCCGCACTGCTCTGCTGCCCTAATTGAAGTCAAATGTTTCTTTGCAGCAGCTATGGAGCACTCCCTATTTTGAATGCAAGCGGATGGAAAAGAGGAACTGTGAACCCTGTTGCCCATTCAGTTTTCTTATGAAATATTAACAGGGCAAACTAAGGAAGGAAAGGAAAATACACTGATGCCTTAAAACCCAAATTCAGGGACATTGAGCTATGAATGAACCTTATAATCAGCCTGTAGATTGATGCCTGGTTATTGAGTTTATACTTCAGTTAGTTTTGGAGTTAGTGAGATGCCATTATTTCCAGGTAGTGCTCCTCATCCTCTCCCATTTCCATCATTTATGTAGAAGTATAGAGATGCTCTTTGGAATGCCAGATGGAATGAGATGATCCATACCCGTATTTAGGGGAAGGATTTACTGCTTTGGTCATGGAAGCATTCATTGGATAATGGCCATGAGCTGCCCAGCAATTCATGCCTTCAGCTGAAAAATACGTTTCACATTCTCTGCAGATGGGACTCTAGGGTTGCTTTAGTAAATATTTACTTTTGTCTCATCAGATTGAATTCCTCGCTTCCATGTTTTTTCCAGTCTCTTTGTCTTTCAGATTCCATTTTAACAGGAAATCCTGTTTGTTAATGCAAAGCCTCCATTAATTGTTCTGTGTAGCTTCTGACTTTGCTTATGTGCTTTTGCCATAAGTGCGTGGTGACTTTCTGCTTTTATTAATTAGAACATTTCTTCCTCTCCCTGGGAGGCAGAATTTGAAATGTCTTTATAGCACATCACTTAGAGCTCTCTGCTCACAGTGAAAGACAAGGTATACTCTAAAATTAATGAGAAATTTTTGTATTGAACTAAGGATATCCTGAAACATTTTATTTATTATGATGGTGTTTAGGACTGTACAATTAGAAGACTGTAATACTTACTGTTTGATAGGGAAGATTGGGGTGGGAATAGTTTGTTTACCCTGGTTGCATTAAGATCATTTGTGATGCTTTGGGATTTCACAGAATCATACCAAAGAATGGAAGGGACCTTAAAGGTTATCCAGCCCCATCCCTGCTGTGGTCTGATTGCCTCCCGCCAGCTCAGGCTGCCCAGGACCCCATCCATGGCCTCGGGCCCCTCCAGGGATGGGGCACCACTCTTCTGTTGTGTCATCTGCACCATTGACTTTGGCACCGTCTGCAAACTGTTGAGGGTGCAATCAATCCCATCATCTGCATCACTGATGAAGATATTGAAGGGCATCCATCCTCATTCAGACCCCTGTGGGACGCCTCTCATCACGGCACCCACTTGGGTATAGAGCCATTGATTACAGCCCTCTGGCTGTGATGAGCCAACCAATTCCTTATTCATCAAATAGTCCAGCCTTCAAGCACATCTCTCTGCAATTTAGAGATAGGGATGTGGTGTGGGACCGTGTCAAAGGCCTTGCTGAAGCTCAGGTAGATGACATCTACATCTGTCCAGCGAAGCCTCCGCTGCATCATAGAAGGCCACCGGATTGGTGAGGAAGGTATAAAATAAAGTATGCAATTACTTTCTGCCTAGCAATTTGATGTCTTAATTAGTCAGCCCTTCTTACCTGGGAGCCTCTCCATGGATAAAACTTGGATTCTCCAGGGCTCTCCTTTCTCACTGTTTGTGTCATTACTGTTTGCATAATTCAAATGCAAAATGCCTCAAGGTCTCTTCAGAAGACATGGGCGTTTGGGGACGCGGTGGTTTCTCTCCACTCTGCTTCATGTTAAATGGATTTGTCCCGTGTCCTGGTTCTTTAAGTGGTCACAGATCACTGCCCCATTGTCCACAAACATCTGCCAAAGTGCCAGTGGTGCACTTGCCTGGACACAGTCCTCCCATTTAGCACTAATTTATTGCATTTGGTATGAGACGCTGGGATACCTTTGTTCTGCTGTGACCTTCTGTGTCAGGTCCTTTGCTCAGACGTTGTAGTCATTACACAAGTACAATCTTTATGTCACGACACTCTTTTTGCTACAATACATTAAACATTAGGTCAAGCCAAAGAGGTGATCCTAAAATGTAGGAGTTAGGGAGTGGATTTAACTTTTAGACTTCAGGTCTCAAACCTAAGGCATTCTTAGGGCTTGCTCTGTACAGGGCTTGTCTTCTAATACAATTGTGGTATCCTTGCAGGCATTGTAAAATCCTATTGTTTAAGGACTATTTACGTAATGTGAGGTTTCAGTGTTTATGGCTTATATTTAATTCTTTAAAATTGAGAACAATAATACATTTGGCAGATGTATAAGGGTGGAACAGCTCAGGGTATTGATGAAATGTCTGAGAACATTCATCATCAATTTTTGTGATCTGTGGGACTGTTTTTCCTCTCCAGATAGTGTTTGGTGTTTGTGTGCTTTCCAATTATTTGCAGTCTGAACTGGGATACTGAGAAGATGCAGAACCTGTGAAATCTGAAGTTCCAAATAAAGACTTTGAGCGTTGCTTTAGTTCCCTGGTCATGCTGCACTTGGAACGTATAGAATGCACCTTTGTCAAGCGTGTCTTTCAAACCTTCCCTTGTTTGGGTTTATGCAGATATCTGATGTTTTCTGAGCAGTGGGAGCTCTGATCTATTGTAATTCTGAGCCACCCAATGGGTCATCTCTGCCACAGATCCGTATGCCATGCACACGTCACTGGTTTGAAATTTTTCCCAAGAGGGTTTTGTAGGACTTTACACTCATAAAGGTTGGAAAAAACCTCCCAAATCCCCAACTCTCCCCCACCATGCCCACTGGCCACGTCCCCACGTGCCACATCTCCATGGCCCTTGAACATCTCCAGTGATGGGGATTCCACCACCTCTCTGAGCACCTGCTGGTGCCTGACTCGATTTTTCATCAAATCAGATTGTTTCCATCTCTTCTAATGCAGCAATGTGTAGGGCATTACCTAAATGCATGTGTTCTCTGATCCAAAAGAGACCACTTGGCTCATGCTGTCTGACCTCCATCGTACCACAGACCAAAGGAACTTTGTGCAATTAATTCCTCCTCCTGGTCTGTAATTCCTCTGGTGCTGGCTTAATCGTTAGACTTGATGATCTTAGTGAACTTTTCCAACCTCAGTGATTCTGTGATTGAAAGACAAGAAATAAAAATTAAAAAACAAAAAACAAACAAACAACAAAAAAAACCCCCCAATGTTCTTTTCCCTTTATCTGAAGTTCCTACAATGAATTTACAAAGTTCAGCCTTAGTATTTCTGTATCATTGATGTGTATCAGTGATATCATCTCTATCTCACTGTATTTCAGCAACACTGGCAAACCTTCAGTGGCTGCTGGCAGGTAGAGGGGCCAAGAATGTAACCCAACTGGGAAAACTTATTTAAAGATGGAAACTTGGGGATTTTTCAGAGTATTCAGGTGTCCGATTTCCCCTTTGTTTAAAACATGCCATATTGCTTTTTGTCAATCTGGTTTCTTAATGAAAAATCCCACGTGGAACAAAGTCATGAAAGTGACATGTAGAAACCTGCTTCAATAACGGCATTGTCTCGCTGTATTTTATTTCTGGTCTCGTTGCTGAATGAGCTTGGCAAGGCCTGTTTAGAATGAATCTCATGACTGCTGTTCCATTATTATGCACTGGCATGTAGTTGTGTTGGGGCACAGAATCACAGACTAACCTTGGTTGCAGAGGACCTCAGAGATCCCCTGTTTCCAACACCCCGCTGTGGGAGCTGCACATCTCCCCTCTTTTAGTTTAAAGCCATTCATCCTTGTCCTGTACTATCAAACCATGTAAAGAAGTGGCTCTCCCTCCTGCTTAAAACTATAATTAGTGGGAGGCCACAAGGAGATCTACAGCACATTTTGCTTTACTCTTGTATTTTGGAGTTAACAGGACCGTCTGCTTAATTGTCTGGCTTTATGAGCTGTTCTGTCACTGTTTTGCTGCAAATAACTTGCTTGCCATTTCTGAATGCATATGACCTTTTGTTCTTTGTGTAATGGAAGCGATTAAGGGACATATGCCCTTTTTTTTGGCATTGTTCTTTAGAGATTTGTTGTTTTCGACTGCTAACGCAGTAATAATAGTCTGTTTATTTTGTCCTTTATATGTGTTAAAATATCATGATATTTAAACTTGGTCATCATTTTTGTCTCTGTTTTTTTTTCCTCCTTGAGCCAAGTTCTGGCAAATACTGTCTTCAGATTTACCTTGAACCTTAAAGTTTAATTCCCTTATCTTTTATTAACTGTTTTAAAAGCTTCATTTTATACATTCATGCAATTTTTTTTATATACGTGAGAAACAGAGTTTGTAAGCCACTTCAATCTGCTGTAAATTAGATTTGCTGCAGAAATTGCAGATGCTTAGGATTTTTTATTGATTGTTGGCTTGTGGCTTTGCTGGACCAAGAGGAAAGCTGTTCAGTGAGTTCCCATTATTTGCATTTTTTGAATCCACAGGCTGCTTGGAACTGACTTTTTGAAAGTGTTAAGTTCATATATTACTGGTTTGAATTTTATTGTGTGTGCAAATAGCACATAATCAAATCACTTGCATTTAAGCAGCCATTACTATTAAGTCTGTAATCACTTAGTGGGTGAGGTTCAGCCTTGTGTTAAATTAACTAGAAATGTTTCATCTTTATAGAAGGAGTTAAGAAATCAGTGATTTCATAATTCCCAAGATCAGAAGAACGAGACGTTCAAGAGCCATGGGGATGTGGCACTTGGGGACATGGTCAGTGGGCATGGTGGGGTGAGTCAGGGTTGGGGACCTCGTAAGCCGTTCCCAACCTGAATGATTCTGTGACTCTGTGTTGAGGTTTTCCCTCAGCTCAAAGTCATCCTTGTTGGCTCAGCTTCCCCACAATGTGATTTGCTGATCTGGGATCTATACCAGCTTTGGAGACGTTCTTAATGCCCACCTGTGCATGAATTGCCACTGGTTTCCCACTTACCCAATAATGGGGAGGAGAACAACTTTGATCTTACGTAAAGCATTTTTTTCCATTTTTAATTCCATTTTTCATGCCTTAATGATCAAAAATAACCCCTAAGCCTTCCATACACTGAGGATGTGGCCGTCACAAACCAAGTACCTTTAGAAGGCAACGTTTGCCCATGATCAGAGACCTCCGTGAGTTAAACTTTGTGAAATGACTTCTGGTGGCTCTAAGTAATGCTGTGCTGATACTTGAAAAACATGTTGGGGTGACTCCTCCAAGGAACTGCTCTCTCCAAAGGATAAGCCATTGGAGAGGAAGAAGACTGGCTATTTTAACCCCAATATTGGCATTCTGGGCGACGTTCCCACAAAGAAGTGCTTCAGCACAGCTGCAAAGTCAATGAGCTGTGGCAAGAAAGCAAAACTTGGCAAGGGGAAGCCCCAGAGCAAAGACAATGTATAGCAGAGCTCACCCCCTCACTGCTCAGACATAGAGCCCAGCCACTCAGGGTTTACTGACATTGCACTTAATTAAAAAAAAAAAGAAGCAAAAATAAGATATAAAGAACTGTTCTTTGTTTCTTTCTCCTTCTCTTTCCCATTTTTCTTCATTCTGCCAGAGAAGATGAATTTGCTCTTTGTTGTTCCAGTTCAATGCAGACTACTGATGTGTGTGCATTCTTCTCGTCAGATTGACTGAATATTCAAAATCTGATGCCAGTGTTTTGTTTTATATCTACATTGCACGCAAAGCCAAAACGCTTTATTCGTTTTGGTGAAAAATGCTGCTTGCTGGACATCCTATTTCATACAATTCTGTCATCGTCTTTTTTGAGGAATAAACTTCTGGAGCAGACAGACCCCAGGTTTAACCTTGCTGCATCCCCAGTGAGCATCACCAGGTTGGCTTTAACTGATTGTTCCATCTCCACAGCACTAGATGGTGCTGATGGTAGCATCTCTGAAATCTGAGCCTACCTAAAAGCAGCACTGCTGTGCAGCGCAGGGACCGGTCTGCAAATCCAGATTTTGATTAGAGCAAGCATTTCAGTCTGTGAATGCAATAGTTGAGTGCAGGAGGGTAGAAGATGGAAATCCTGTTATTGAGTTACTTCTGCATTGCTTCTTCCCTGTTTCATTTGTAGTTGGTGATTTTAGCTAATAGTTGTGAATTAGTGGAGGGCTGACTTTTGTCCCAGGTATTCCAACACAACCATTCTAGGATTCTGTGATTCCAGGAATCCATCATTCTAGGTTTCCATCATTTGATTTATTCCTCTGGTGAGGGCTTTCTTAGACAGCATGAAGGAAAAACTACGATTCCAGCGTTCATGAGGTCAAGTACATCACGTTATCCTAACAACACCAAATGTTTCTCAGCCCTTACACACTTGTTCTGTAATGTCACTGGGCATTCCTTCCCTATCAGTCCAGCTGAGCTTATCACCATCCCAGCAGGGTTTACCACCAATGTCACTGGTCAGCTGTTCCTGGCCCTAGGAGACGTCGGCTGAACTTGGGGATGGTGTGACACCCCAAAGGGCTCCTGGGGGGGTTAGTGAGATGTCTTAAGTGCTGCAGGCTATTATTCTGCTCTAAGAAGTGTCTGACTGAAAAGGCGTCAAGAAATGGTGGAATTTATTGAGTTGCCTCTCAAGGTAGAAGATCTGGGCTTCAGAAGCAAGGCATTTCCTCTAAGAAGTGCTGGAAAAGCTTTCTTCTCTAACTGTTGGCTGGCAAGGAGGGAGAGCAAGCACTGAGATCTGCTATCATTATGTCCTGCCTAAAGCTGCAAGGGTCTTGACATCAGTGTTATATTTGAAGTTGAAAACAGGGCTTCCTCAAATCCTTACCATCATTTCTTTAAGCAGAAAAGCTTTCTGAGAGCACTGAAGTTGTCCTCCTGTTTAAAGAGGCAGTGGCTGTCAGGAGTATAACACTGGGGCAGTAATTAGCCACTTTATTCATCATACTGACTTGAATCCTTTCTAATTGAATCTGGTGAGCACAGAGTCTGCTGCTGATGCCGTGTCCCAAGAGTAATGTCACCAACCCCCATGGAGCAATGCACTTTTGGGCATGAATAAATGTTGTTGGTGGTTGCTTTTATTTTCATCAGAACAGTTTTTAAATCCTCAGAGAACCCATAGAGTCCTCCTAGGAGAGCCCGATGAGGTCCTGAATGCTCACCTTTGATTCTGAGTATTCGGTTCTGTCTTGTGGTGTCTCACAGTGAAAGTCCATCTCAACGACGTGGGAATGCTTATGAAGTCAAACAAGTAGAATTTGGAAGAAGGCCATTGCTATGAGTGTTGTTTTTTTCACGATGCATGAAATAACATTTATTTCTCTGTGTGAGTATGGACCTCTGATTTGCCACAGGTTATTTATAAAGCTATGTAATGCTTTATTCCTGGACTTAAGCCGAGATGAATTTGAAAACAATATGTATTAGTAAACATATGATGGTCTTTATATAATTTATTTTATAGAATAGCTCCAGTTCGAATTCCACTGCTGCTTAACTCAGATGTGTCTACATAGACAATACATGTAACTATTATACATGTGTTTAAAAACTCTCCACATTCACGTTAGAGCGCGTAGTAGACCACCTCTTCTGATTGCTTTGTCTATTTCAGACCATTATTGTGACTTTATTTCAATGTTTCTTTTTTTCTTTCTCCTCCAGTTTATTTTCTCTGCTGTCTAAAAAGCACAACAAAGTGCTGGAACAAGCCACGCAGTCCTTGAGAGGTTCCCTGGATTCCAATGAGTCTCCACTTCCTGACTATGTAAGTATCGAGCTTCACTGTTGCAGTAGATGCTCCAAAATATGAGAGGTACAACCATAAATCTGCAAAGATTTATCAAAACATGTGACAGCTCAGTAACCACTAACTCCAACGCACAAGAACCTGCATAAATGATGTAATGTCTGAAAAAAAAAGACACAAATGGCAAAACAAAACCGCAGCTCCTGAGAGCTGGGAGACACCCTGTCAGTGTGGAGTTTTCAAGCCGTTTATATTGAAGGGTATTAAAATCATACGGTAAGAAACATTTTTAAGAACAAGGCTTTGGCATCTACAGTGTGTTAAAATGCCTGAAAATGGTTGAAAATTCCCGGTGAGCCCCTGATGGATACTGCATCCATGGGCCACATCAGTATGTTCTGGGCACTGTATGCATACAGCACTCCTCTCAGTTTGCTAAGCCAGTGCCACGAATGCCAACAGTGCCAACAGCTCTGTGATTTAATTGCATGGGCTTTTGGAAAATCTCTACCTTCAGTGGAACGAGGGTTCTTCCAAGGATCCAAATAATATTTTTTTGTATTACCCAAGTGTCTTTGGTTTCTACTCCTTTGAAGTTTCTCTGTAATACTGTCTAAAAGAGTTGTCCTGTTCTATTGGTTGCTCCAAATTTTTGAGGTTGAAAATGCAACAGCTCTTTTATTTCGGGTGTTGACTTGTATTCCAGGACATGGCTCTCTGATACATGACGTATCATAGTGCTCTAGCACATGAGTACCAACAACGGTAATTTGATGTAAAATTACATCAGTAACTAGAGTTCTCAAAACTCCAGTTTGATAACATGAGTTTAACTACCCAGGTTTCTTAACCTCTGTCTTCTAGTTGCTGTTGCTGACACTACCATGAAAACTGGAAGCATTCTGTAATTCAGGGAGCAGATCAGTGTATTCTGTCTGCCTGATGATGCCTTAATTCACACGAAGCTCCTTGCAGCACTGCTGATTGCAGGGCTGTGGTTCCTGTCCCACGAGCTGACCCTCCATTTGTCAGCAGCTTTGGTCTCCGCAAGACCCTCTCTCTGCTCTGTGTTTGGGGCAGGGGATGCCGCTGCTGTTTGTCCTGTAAGGTGACCCACTCTGCTTAAAGCTCCTCCATCTGCAACAGCATGAACATGGGAATGCCCTTACCCAGTGCGTGTGGGTAACTTGAGGAGGATTTGATGATGTAGGGCCACAGCTGTGAGGAGTCACATATTTGGGATGCGTTCAGTGTTCCTGATTGCTGGGATTGATAAGGCTCTGGGGCTGCATTGCTCAGAGGTGATTAACCTCCATTTCCTGCCAGCTTCTAGCTCAAGCAATTACACTGCTGCGCATTCTGACTCCTCCTTTGGTCTCGTGGCACTTCACTGATCTGCCCTGAAAAGTTGTGGGCTTCCAGGCAAAGGGAGGCTGTGCTGGTAGGGGCGATGGCTTTAATAGCTGCACATCCAAGCTCACTTCATTCTGTGCAGTGTCACACAAGAGTCTGCAGTCACCAAGCTCAGAGACACCGTGAGCTTTTGGTCAACCAAGTCCTGTCCAGATACCTTGAGAATAGGACAGATGCCTTTAACACTGACTTCATAGACTCATAGAATCATTAAGGTTGGAAAAGACCACTAAGATCATCAAGTCCAACCATCAGCCCATCCCCTCACTGGTGGATACAGCTGAAAACTTCCCTTTGTGAAGCACTGCTGAGGAAGAACTCCCTTTCTCCTTTTTATGATGTAGGGCAGGAGGCAGGGGAGGAGAAGGGCAGCAGCTGGAAAGGTTGCTTTAGGGGATAATAAAATCACAGAAGTTTATTGCCTGTATTTTGGGAGAAAAATGCATGCTCCCATGCATGCCTTTTTTCCAAATTGCTCGCATGGCAACTTAGTGTAAGGCGCTGTCAGTTGTCTAAATAACATTGGCAGCAAGATGTCATTTGCTGAAGGACATTCTGCTTCTGAAAGCCTGTGTTCATGTTGTTTGTAAGAACAGTTGTTTGTTTGCATTTATATTACTGCAAGAATGCTGTAAGGAACATGAGGAGCGAAGGAGCTGGACACTGAGATAACATCATGGGCTGGAGTCCTGGATTCTATGTTGGCTGAAGGATTTTCTCTTTTTCTATCTCTGTTTGAGCACTGTCCAAGCATAGAGCAAAAGAAATCCTAGTTTCTCAGTTTGAGCAGAAGTGACGTTTCTGCCATAGTTAGCTATTTAATGTAAATGCAAGATTTTTGACCTAATACCTGTTGATCTGTGATAGTTGTAAAAATGTGGGATCCCCCATCGCCATATTTCTTGGGGTCGTCTTGTGTATGCTGTGGGCTGGAAGAGAGGAGGGGAGAGGAAACCTCTTGGCCCTACAGCCCCTCTTGGCCCTACAGCCCCTCATGGCCCTGCAGCTCCTCATGGCACTGCAGCTCTTCATAGCCCTCTGGCATACAGCAAAGCTGTGGGTATTTTTGTTGTGAACCCCAATAAGGAACTGACCCAGCTGATTGTTCTTGCTGAGGTTTCCTGGGCCTTAGTAAGAAAAGACAAATTATTTCATTGTAAGGCTAGATCGAGTTCATGGTCTGTGAGGCAGAAAGCCCCTATGAGCTGTGTGCAGTGCAATTCATGTGCAGGAAGAAGTCAGAGGAAAGACGAGAGCTTTATTTTCGTAGAAACAACTACAGCTGTGGAATACATTTCTGTCAAGTTTCCCCTGTCCTTAAGTATCTCCACTAGTCTCCAATAAAAAGAAATAAGAAGAATCCACTCCATTTTGTTTATGGCTTTTTTAGGTTCAATGAAAGCACAGTCCACAAAATTTAAGTTTAACTTAACAAGGAAAGTGGGAGAATGTTGCTTCCTTTCATATAAAGAAAAGTTATGTAGGTATGTGTATCAGTGGTTTCTCCCGATTTCAGTTTTTAAGGCATGAGTGTAAAGAAAAGAAAGAAAAAAAAGAGGAAAAGTCAGTGGTAGGAACAATTTCAGTTTCAAATAGCTTGACGTGCATCATCCCTTGGGGCTTTGGTGTGTATTGGGCACCGTAGTTTTAATTAGGTTTCTGCACTTGTTTCAGCATCATCTAACACAACACAGGAGGCTTTGTGGCAATGGAGCCCAAACTCCATCCGGATGAAGCTAAAAGAAATTAGGAAAAATTCTAGTAATTACCCATTTTGTGCCGATATCTTTGTTTCCCATACAGGACTATCTCTAAAACACCACAACTCACAAAGTTGTCAGCAGTGGAAGCAATGCAGTGCAGTTGGACTTTCCATAGTGCTCACAAACGCATTCCTCTAAATGTCTGAAGAGCCATCCTTTAAACTCTGTCCTGAATTTGTTGATTCTGTGTTAGTTGGGTATAGAAATGAGTGCGTGTTTCCAAAGGGAAAACATGCAGAATGTGGATGCAGCAAGCCGTGTTTGCAGTAGCAGTGTGTGGTTGTGCAGTGATTCCTTCCCTGGCTCCTTCCCAACCTCGTTAACGTTACCTGCTGAGCAGAGCAGTGTTACATGGAGCCGTGGAATTCTGCACACGTCAGGAACAGGTTGCCCAAGGAGGCTGTGGATGCCCCATCCCTGCAGGCATTCAGGGCCAGGCTGGATGTGGCTCTGGGCAGCCTGGGCTGCTGGTTGGTGACCTGCACACAGCAGGGGGTTGGAGCTGGATGGGCACTGTGCTCCTTTGCAACCCAGGCCATTCTGTGAGTCTATGATTCCCTGGTTTTAGTAACGAGAAGTAAACTTTGCATTTGTGTGATGAGATTTTTCTATTTCTTTTTCGTATCCTCCTCAGTCAGTGCTCTGTAGTGGACCAAATGAAGCCCAATATTTAGATTCCTCTTTGATTTATCCTCAATTTACATGGTAAATAGAAAGCAGCTGTGTGCTTAAACATTAATTCTCGAAACTCTTGGGCCCCTCCAGCGTCATCTGGAAATAATGCAGCTTGTAAAACACAGCTAAGAAGAAAAAGCAATGTTTGTTTTATGTGGGATGAATGACTTCAGTTGGGGTCCTTCTAATGCGGCCATTAAGAAGGTTATTAAAAAGCACCATTACCAAAGTGCTTTCAAGAAAAAGGATTTTTTTGTAACTCGTATCTTGTTATTGCAGTTGATTATCTTCAAAGCTGTGAGTTCTTCTGAAATAATCCTTCGTTTTAGGTTCTTTAGCAGAGAGCCAAACTAATCTCCTTCCTGTACACAGGGAGATGTTGAAAGGTTTCCCTATTTCCTTTCCTCCCTGGGAAGAAATGGACTTGTACAAGAGAGGTCTCCATTTTTATCTTAGGAATTTGGGATTGCTGAAGAGTAGTTAAATCACGTCTGTGAGCTGCAGGATTGGCTCTCATAAATGTAAAAGAACAAATCCCCAGTCTCTGTGTTTTCTGGATGTAGTTAAGTTACAGTGGAGAAAGCTGGTAGTGCCACAGAACCAAAGAATGCATCACGCCTTATGTGCATGCAGTGGAGCACCCAAAGCAAAGTCATTGTTCTAGAAGTGCATATTATTAATAACTGTAGGCCAAAACCTTGTGTCCACAATGTGTGTCTATCATCACGTTGCCATATAACTCCTGTTCTGACACTAACCAAACCAATCATTCCGTTTAAGAGTTTGGGATTCCAGATGAGGCCCTGGTGTCTCGTGTTGCTGACTTTATTTGACAAAGGATAACGTGAAATAAATGAGTGATTTCAGCCTATGCAGCACGTGGCACACATTAATTTTTAAACTACCTAAAGCAGTAGTTTAAGGCAGAGGCCCACCAGCAGCCACAAGTGCTCTCCAATAACTGTGTGCTACTGCAAAGAAATTGAACGTCTTCCCGGGGATCATCTGATAACTTCAGTAATGATGCAGAAATGAAATTAAGCCCACTTCCAAATAAACTGGTTAGTTGTAATGGAGTTAGCGTGATGCAATTAGTGTTATTCAGCTGGTAGTCTGTAAAAATACTGCCTTGTGGTAACTTCTGTGAGCAGACAAAATGGGTATGACTTGTTGAGCTGTAGAATTGAGTGCACCCATGGCAGAATGGAAAACTCTTAGCAAACTAAATTAGGACTCCTAATTGAGATATGTCCATATTTCATCAACACTGAAAAAGAAAAGCTAAGTCACTTCTTTTCTCCTAACTCAGAAACCACCCAGTTTTCACCAGCAGCCCTGCCCAAGTCTCTTCAATGCCATTTTTGTCTCTGATTTCTCAATTATCGTATGTCATTAAGTAACTTCATAAGGTTTTTTTGTTCGTTTGCATTAGTCATAGAATCACGGAATCACAAAATGGCCCAGGTTGGAAGGAGCCTCAAGGACCATCAAGTTCCAACCCCACCCCCCACAGGCAGGACCACCGACCTCCACATTTAATACCAGACCGGGCTGCCCAGGGCCCTGTCCAAACCGGCCTTGAGCACCTCCAGGGAAATGGTTTGAAGTTGAGGGAGGGAAGATTTAGGCTGGATGTCAGGGAGAAGTTCTTTACTATGAGAGTGGTGAGGTGCTGGAACAGCTGCCCAGATGTGGCTGGGCTGTGGATGCTCCGTAAAGAACTTCCCCCTGATATCCAGTCCAAGCCTTCCTCATTAAAGAGTATGGACTGTTAATGGACTGAACAGATTCATCTTGGTGTACGGTTTTAGATTTTCTTGTTGGCTACTTTAACAAACCTCAAATACAATTGGACAAGAAAATGTTCTTTAGGCTGTTGTTGAGGTGTGATACCTGGTAAACCAGTATCCCTTCGTATTCTTTTTGGGTGTGGGTTCCAGCAGTTTAGGCTGTACTGAGTAAGAAGACAACCCTGTACCAACTTACCTTCTTTTTGATCACTCTGAGCTAGTGGCTCATGGGCAGAAGTGACACCTTCCATATCAGGTTATTCTTGGGTATGCCTGTCCCCACTCCATTATTGAGCCAGAGGCTATAAATACATTTTCTAAATATTAGTCATACCCTCCTTCAAATGAAGTACTTTTACTTTAAAGAATATTTCTCCTACATAATTCCCCTATTTTTATACCATCAAAAAATAGTCATTTCAGAATAGTCTGAAATCATCAACCGAACCCAAATCTAAAGCAAGCTCTTGTACTGAGTAATTGCAAATTTCTGCAGTTCTGTCTCAATTCTTTGACAGTTCTTTTCTTAAAACAAATTGGAAATTTTCCTGAGAAAAAAGCTGTGTAAATTATCCTTAAACAGAGAGAACAAGCTGCCTTAAAATCCTGTGCTGAACGTGCTAGTGAAGTTCAGTCCGATTAGACTTCCTAATAGTAGTAGGAAAAACTATTATTTTTTGCAGTTTTTCATTACTGCATCTTTTTGATAATGTGCTTGGAGGATCTGGGAGCAAATATATTGCTCTTGCAATATATAATATTGCTCTTTGCCAATGCAAGAAGATGTTCTTGGTTCCTTGTTTGGAGTTACACAGTTGGCTTATTGGTATCTGCTATTGGGTTACGTGCACAGATGGCATTAAATGTTATTCCAAGTAGGACCTCTCAACGCCTGGGAATATGAGGATGAGCATCACTATCTGTATTGATTTTAAAACATGCAGTGTTGCAGCAGCATCTTACAGTCATCTGATCAAAAAATCTTTCATTGTTCAGAGCTATGAGAACAAAATTGGAAGAAGTGGGAAGAACCTCTAGGTGAAGCTCTGGGGCGCTGCTGCTCTGTTGCAGAAAAGGGTATAAACGATAGGACTTGTGTGTTTGTACTCAGAATAAATGTTTTGGAAAAGGCCACTTCTGTGAGCATTCATGAAATAGAAGATGGCATGGGCTGCCCAGGGAGGTGGTGGATTCCCCATCCCTGGAGATGTTAAAGAACCATGGATGGCAGCTGGGGATGGTCAGAGTGAGTGGTGGGCTGGGTAGGGGATCTTCTATGACCATAGCTAAAGACATTGCTAGAGTTTGGTTCAAAATGGAGGAGCACTGTTACACGGTCCCTTCGTCCCTTGCAAAAAGGAAGAGTAGGATCCCGTGCACTGATTTTCTGCTGTGCATCTGTTTGTGCTGCATTTGAACTGAGGTAGGACGTGGCACAAGCTGTAGGTCCAATATCTCACCATTAAGAAAGAAAGACCTCACAAGCCTTTCTGTAAATACCACTTATTGCTCCTGTGTAAGACAACATTTGTTCTGTTCAGAGTGATGGAGAATTTTGACATGCTTGGATGAAAAACAGTAACTACCATTCTTCAGAACATCTTTGTCTTTTATGTTTATTTATCATTATCGATACGGTCTTTACATGGTTTTCCTGCTGCCAAAAAAATAGAGGAGGAAATGTTGGGAGCAGACCCATGGATGGCCTCACCCTTTTGGGGAAGGCCAAGTACTTCACACACGCGGGTTGTGCTGAGCTTTCCAGAAGAAGCAGTGGTTTGTAGTGTTGGGCTTTGTCAAACATCCACCAGCAGACAGAGAAATGGAGTGCAATGGTTCTCCAAAGCATTTTTGGAAAGAGCACAATTTATTTTTGTGGCTTCGATGTATTTCAGCAATGTCGTAAACCAAATGTTTAGTGCTTCTCCAGTAAGGTTTTGATTGAAAAATGTAATGCTTAAAAAGCAGAAGTATGTTTCCATATGTTACAAACATCCCAGTAATTCTGTTTTTAAATATTCAGCCTTGTAAAGGGCAGGAAATGGACACAGAAAGAAATCTGCACCCTTCCAGGCTGTTCAGTACTTAATGCTAATTGGAATTATTTTATATTACTTCTTTTCTATGTGAGACATCAGTGAAACACTGCAGATTTTGATGTCTCACCTCCTGTTTTCATCCACTTTTCTTCTGATTTTATGGGCACACATCTGGAGTAACCATTCAGTTTTTGGTTGGTTGCAGTTGCTTTAAAAAATAATAATAGTGAAAAAATCATTTTTTTTAACACAGCCTCATCAACTGAAAATGTATCTGTCCTCTGTCTTGCTGTGGGGCTATTACCTTTAATGTCACACTATTTAATTGCTAAGGGACCAAATGATGGTGTGAAGGAAATTCACATTATTCACATAGAATTCTTTGGAAGCAATCAGCCAGTGACACTGAAAAATGCTCTTGGTATGAAGTGAAGAAGAATACAGAAATTGGACAGGAAGTAACAATTCTTGTCATGATATGGAAGGTAAAAATACAGCACTTTAAAGACTCTATGTGATTATAGTTGCACAAATGTGTAATTAAATTGCATATTAACACCTGCATCCATTGGGATAAAGGAAGACCTAAGTTTTCATTCATTATTGTGGCATCTGCCTTTGGAGCATTTAACTCTGCAACTTTAATTTTAAGGCAACAATGGGAAGTTGATTCATTATTGTTGTTGCTTAATTGACGTCAATGCTAACTTTTTTTTTTCTCCTAACTTTTTAAAGTCAGAGAAATGTCAGAAAGAAAAAAGCTGGTAGTCATTCCTCATCAGCTAATGAAATACCAAACATCAAGCCGCTTCAGGGAAATGTATTTTAAAATGTTCATTATGGAAAAAAGGCTCTGATAGGTGACCTTCATTCAGTCATGCTGTTCTCTGATCCCCTGCTCTGCTGGGAGATGTATGTGGTTGCACTGCTTTCCCCCAGAGTGGAGAGATATAGGATTTTCTTTAGTGCCATTCAGATGTGTTATTGAAATGTGGGGTATGTACAACTCTTGTACATACTTAGGCTTGAGCCAAAGCGGAGTGAGTGTGGGCTGCCAGTGAAAAATAGGACATCTCCAAAGACACAGTGTTCTGCCTCATTTTTCTTGAAATAACACTGGTATGTAGTGTACAAGGTCTGCTGCACTCTGGTATTCATGTGCGTAATAACCCAAGCACTTGATCTTAATTGGATTGCTAAGAACAAGAACCAACTGTTCTGTTCTGTAGAGCAAAATCCCACCATCCTGTTCTGTGGAACAAAACCCAACCATCCTGTTCTATAGAATAAAACCAAACCATCCTATTCTATAGAACAAGAACAAACCATCCTATAACCAACCATTCTGTAACAAAACCCAGTCCTGCCATTCTATAGGACAACCAGCCATCCTATTCTGTAGAACAGAAACCAACCTTCCTATTCTATAGAATAAGAACCAACCACCCATTCTACAGAACAGGAACCCAACGGTCACATTTTGTAGAACAAGAACCAACCTAAACAGAAGTCTTCAAATTACCCATCAGCAGCTCATTCAGAGCACTGGTAGAGAAATCAGGGACATATGCATTGCAGAGGAAACCAAAAGCTGGCATCTGAAGAAAGAGTTGCAGTTTTTCCCATTACGTGAGTCTCCATCTCTCATCTTATCTATGTCTGTCACTACTGTGCGTAACGAACCAGGGTACACAAAATTCAATTTTGTCCCAAAATAGAAGAGTCCTCATAAATACTTCAGGAAATTGGATTTTGTTGGACAATGCATTTTTACCCCGTATTTCTATTACGACTTTTTTGCTTCAGAATCTGAAAAATGTCATCTGTTGATTGTATTTTGGTTTTTAAATTTGTACCTGTGTGCACAAACTGCTAGAGTTATGTTCTGTGGGTTTCAGCTTTTCCCAGTCTCAGTTATAAGGTCTCATTTTCCAGTATTAAAGCTGTGGCTGCTGTGTGCTTACAGAACATGAGCAGGAAGCTGAGCACTGCTCATCAGCTCTTGTGTGATCAGAATGGGTGCAGGACCCACATCCCATGTTGAGAGGAATGCTCTTTGACAGTAAGATGGAATGTGGTAAGAACAGCATTTAATACAGAATCATAGACCCACTAAAGTTGGAAGGAAACTCTGAAGATCACCGGGTCCAACCGTCAGCCCATCCCAGCACACCCACTAACCACGTCCTGTTTCTTTTAATACGATCACTTTCTTACATCTTTGTCATACATTTTCAAAGTGTTTGCTGATGAGACTGAGTCTGAGTGCAGTATGAACGGGAAGCAGTCTCATCACTGGTGGTGTATCTGCATTAGTCTTCCAACTGCATCCCCAGCCTTAAAACAGTTTGGGCCTGTTGGGAATCAGTGTTGTCAGGGACTGAAATTTGTGTTATGAACTTCTTAGCACTTAGGAAAGTACAACATGCAAAGAGCAGTGCACCATCATCCCAAGTTTTACAGGCCTTTTCCAAAGCAGTCCCACCCTGAAGGCAAAAAGGCAGAGGTCTTGGGCTGCAGTGTGAGTTATCAGGCAAAATAGTCAGCAGTTTTCCACTTGGATTAGTATGAAAACTTGGTGCAGTCCATGGTTATTTTTGTGGATTCCATTGTCTCAGTGAAGTTTCTGCTCATAATCAGAGTCAGAATTGCTCAGAGTGGTACTTTAAGTGGAGCAAAACTGCCACGTGTAGAAGGAAGGCAGTGATGGTTTCTGAATTTCTTAGCAAAGATGCTGAACCATAGCATTTAATCAGTGAGGAACCAGTGCAGAATTTCTAAATTTGGCTTCTTTGCAGTTGACAGCTCTAGTAAAGGGTTGATATTTGTTCAGTTTGTTTCTATGCTTTCTCAATTAAATTAGACACCATAGTGAGGTCTGTAGCAGGGAGTGATTTTCTTGGATGACAGTGATGGGTTCATTAGAAACACACTCTTGGATGTACCTGTTGCAGTGAGTGCCATAGTTGTTACTGCCTAATACAGTAGCAAGGGTGAAGGAAATAGTTGATATTATAGGATATAGTCAGAGGTGATGCATAAACACTGGTATGTATTACATTCCTGTGACTGCTGTACTGCACAGAGGAGGGTTTGGGTGGTGTGAAGGAAAAATGTGAAAGCTGTTTGGTTGGAGTTGTTAATTGGTCTTTGCTGCCTTTTTCCAAGATGTTATGCTTTTCTGTCTTCTTCCTGATAGAAATAAGGGCTTCTGTACTTCAACTCAGTGTCACATAGGGTAATAATGCAAAAAATGTGGGGTGTTCCTTTTTTGGAGAATCACTTGCTTCCAAGGGGTTTGTCAGTAGTCATCTTCAAGGAGCAAGCTTTTAGGTCTAGGCAGTTCATTAAGTAAAGCTTACATATTAAATGCAAAAATGTGAGACTTGATGTGGACATTACATAAGAAGTGCTGTGCAATTTAAAGGACAAATCAGGAAGTGTCAGAGTTTCAGTTCGTGCAGCAGTAGTTATTGCATAAAACCTCCCAACAGCTCTCCTGGTGACAATTTACAGCTATGTTGGATGTGGAGTGCTGGAATAAGAAACTTTTTCATTTGAGTAACTTCTTTAAAGTCCATGAACTCTGCTCAGGATAGACAGGTTCTGTTAATTAAAGCCTGTATCACAATTATCTGCCTGCCCTCGGATGGTGGAGGTGGGGTTTCACGTGAAACTCATCCTTTCCTGTTCTACCAGTCAAACTAAACAGCATCTTCACATACCTCTAGGGAATACTGAATCGTAGAATCACACAATCATAGAGGCTGGAAAAGACTTCCAGGATCACCAGATCCAACCCCAACCCATCCCCACATAGCCCTAACCGTGGCCTTCATCTGCTTCATTTCAAGGAGAAGTAGAAAATCTTTAGGGAGAACTTTTCCTTTCAGCAACAAGAAGACTTCGCCTTATTTCAAGTGTGATTTGAGAACAATACTGATTCACAGGTTTAACTTGGATTTTCTACAGTATGAATATCATCATTGCCATTTTTCCTAGTGATGGTTGCCTCCCAGGTTTTACAGGACCTGTCAAAATTAGTCATTTTGGCACCTGCAAATCACTGGAGAAGGAAGCTTTTGGCTTTCCAGCATGGAATTCAGCATTGGGATTAGATGGGAGGTTCCCAAAAATGGAGTTTGGAATCAAAAGCCCAGGTGCTGGGCTGGGATGAAATGCTAGAAAGCAGGACTATCTAAAGTTCTTCATCATAAAACACCTTCTGCAGTTGCCTTACTGAATCCCAGTCTAAGAAAAATGCCAAGGTCTGAGTCTGTCCATCACTTCAGTGCTGTGTCATCAATTAGGGTCCGTCTGAGTGCTTCATCTTTCCTTTGAAAGTAGAGAAGGCCTACTAACAGAATAGCTTAGGAAACACAGCATTCTAGGCCAGTGTCTAGAAACTTCAGATTGACTTGGGAGCCTGACTTACTGGGATCAGTTAAAGTATTTCAGTGTGAAGAGTTTTAGCACTCTTTTGAAAGAGCAAGTGCACAAAAGGAAGAAGTGAAGAAGTAGGCAGGTAATGAGCAGTGGGCTGGGTACAGACTGCCTATAAAGGAGCAGAAGCATGAAGTTGCATGGGGTGTTCTTGTAAAAGAGTTGCAGAATTGCGCCTTCACGCAGGTACCTGCATGTCCTCAGAAACAGCTTGATACTTTCCTGCTATAAATGGGATGGCTTGACAAAACTGAGCTCAGTTTTGAGGAATGGTTCTGTTTTGCTTCCGTGCAAACCCTAAATTTTCTCTCTCAATACCTAACTTTCCCACCATTCAACGTTATGGCCAAAAGCTGTCTTGGTTTGATGTAAACAAACCAAGACTATTGTGCTGCATACATGCCACTAAAGTAGAGGGGACAGAATCTCATTTAAGCTATTACATGTATTGTCATGGACCTGGAGAAGGGCCATTCAGTGTAAGGCTGCAACCTTCATTCCATCTTTCCTCTCAGTATTCTCTCATTGACATGGCAGCACAGCCACGAGCAGTCTGCCAAATCCAACCTGAATGCCACGTGGACAGCCCTCCTTTTTTCTCCTAAGAATGATCAACACTGAGAAGCTGGAGAGTTGCCTTTGAATTCTCTGGAATCAGGGCATCATTACCTATTTTATTGTATTTCAGTAAGGACAGCAGTGGTATTTTAGGATTGCTCCAGCTCTCCCCAGGGGTTGCCTTAGTTTTTTGCTTCCAATCAGTGTGTTTTTTGTTAGTGTTTATCAAACTCACATTTTGGGGTATGGGTTTTGGTTTCTTGTTGTTTTATTATTGTTCTTTGTTTGCAGATTACATTCTCATTTCTGCCCTCATTGTGTTTCCCTCTGTATTGTGTCAGCCTGTTTCCAGGCAGCCACTATCACTTGTTTGTTCCTTTTTCCTCTAACAAAGAGGCACAGGCAGCCCAGAACTGTGCCTGGCTCATCTTTATCTGCGATGGGGATATAACAGCATGGTCAGAAGAGTAATGTAGAGACACACAGCCATTGGTGAGGCTGCTCTCTGCCTGTGGCTGCTGCCTTGCTCCACGTGCAGCCAGAACACGAGCAGGCTTCTGCCTTTTGCCTAGCTCCTTCTGTTGGAAAATGGGGATATTTGTGAGAAGTGATTACATTTAATTTCTACCCATAAGAGGAAACATGAGGGTTTGTCTGTGGTTACCAGCAGTAATGGCAGCGCTGTGCCTGCATCTCCTTCCCACTCTTATGGAGGTTTCCATCTCAGATGGAAATTTACATTTCTTTTGGGCTTCCATCTCAGAAAGTTGGCAATCAGCCCTTAGCTTCCACATTTCCTGTAATGGTGGACACAATTATCTCTAAAGGCATGAACAAACAAACAAAAAAAACTGGGGCAGACTTGCAGTCATTGCAGGCATCATCCTGAGAGCTGTTTGGTAAAGGAATACTGCAATTATTTGCAGTGTGAGTAGTGCATGAATTTGTCAATTACAAGCAGTGGGAAAGTGCTACTACTTCTAACTGCTGCTTAATAGATAGAAACTCACCTACCTATCCTCTCCAACATCAATATCTGGCTTTTCCTATAGCAGCCTGTGCAGCAATATTCCTGCAGGGTTGTTGTGCTGATGCCTTGGCCATCCGTGTTCTGCATTTCAGCTGTGCTCAGGGAATCAATCTGCAGGGCGATGAACTTTTCTTCTCTCCAAGAGCAAGATGTTTTTGTAACCTTCATTCTATCTGTCCTGGCGCAGTGTCTGCATGTGGAGGTGTCATCCCCTGATACTGCAGACGCAGAGCAACAAACGCACACAGCATTTATCTGCTCTTCCAGCATTTCTCTTGTCTCATCCTAAGCTTTCTGCTTGTTTTCGCCTGTTTTGGAAACTTGTAAGCCTTTGCAGATTCTTCTGTAATCGCTAACTATAGGAGCATGCAGCTCTACAGATAATGATGCTGAGATTCAGTCCCGCGCCTGTTTTTTTGGAGCTCGTTCTTAGCAAATCCCATTCCTTGTGCAAGGTGCTCTTAGACCACAGGGACGGCTGTTCAACAGCTGAACAGCTCTGTGTGACTTACGGCCTTCAGTGAAGGGAAGCATCCTTTTAACTTTAACATCTGGTTTCAGATGCTTGTAAGAGCACCTGTGCTACAGTGGTGGGAGAGTTTCTCTTTTCATATGTGCGCGTGCTGCCAACCTGGTGATTTTGGGAAGCATCCTTGCTTTGTGTTCTCACTGTGTAGGGGAGGTACATGGGGCTGTAGATTTGTAAACATCCTATGCGTTTTAGGATCGTATCTCAGTCACTGGGTCATCCTGCTGTGTTGAAAAGTGAGCTAAAGCACTGCTCAGAGCTTCTTGAAAGCCACCATAACATACCTTATTGTGAAATAACTGCCAGTCCATGGGCAGATTCTGCTTGACCTGTGAGTTAAGCTGATCTTGGTTTTTCTTCAAATTCCTGCTGAAGCAGCTGTTCCAGGTTTTGTCCAGTACTTTGCATTATTTGCATTTAATGGCATCTAAGTGGGATGCTATTTCACAGCATTCAAACTAGAAGGCTACAGAGGACCCACCTGTGTTCTGAACTGCTTCAGTCAAAGGAGAATGCAGTCCTATGGACAGGTGAAGTTGCAGTGATTGGTTTGTGAGGGTTTCTGCCAGCACTGTTAGTGTCAGCACATCAGTAATTCCAGTGGTTGAGGCTGGGTCTTGAAAAAGGAGATCCTCACATTCAGGAAGGAATCTGTAACCTCCACAGTGAGACAGGCAGCATTGCTGAACAGTTTTCAAAGCGGGCATGGAGGGGATGATTTGGGGTTTGACTCAATGACTGCAGAGGTTTTTTCCAATTCTAATGTTCCTTTGAGTCCAACAGAAATCTGTCACAAGCATGGCCTCATTATGAGGTACTTACATGCCTTTTCTGAGTGATAACTCAGAAAATGACTGCTTTGCAAGTAGTAAGAGTAGATGCCAATGGTTTCAATGCTCCTACCACACAAAAAACTCAACTGTTGATGTGATTCACATTCCTGGCAACCCTGTAGGGTCTCACAGCCTGTTGTTTGATGTGCTGGAGGGACCTTATTCCTCTCTGACACGGACCAAACATAAAATGTGTTGAATTTAATGTATGCTGATATGTTGGAAGACCAAGATTGCTTAACCCTCAATGAATTTGGTTACAATATTTGCTCACTGGGACGAGCAGTGGCTCCGGCTGAGAGAAGAAAGCCATGCGGCTGAACACTGTGCATTTCAGATAAAATTTTGGTGATTTCAGGAGAAAACAGATTTCTTTGCCAGGACTCAGGGACGCTGGATTAGCTCACCATTGAGACACTGACCAGCCAATAGCTCTGTTAGTAATGGTCGCTGTGAACTGTCCTTGTTAACCAATGCGTTTTACAATGGAAAAGGGCACACTCACCTTCCTTTCTTTCTTGCAGGCACAAGACCTGAATGTGATTGAGGAGGTGATCCGGATGATGCTGGAGATCATCAACTCCTGCCTGACCAACTCCCTCCACCACAACCCCAACCTGGTGTATGCGCTGCTCTACAAGCGCGATCTATTTGAGCAATTCCGGACCCATCCCTCCTTCCAGGACATCATGCAGAACATAGATCTGGTGGGTGATCCCTTATTTCGGGGCTGCGTATGCTTCTTTATTTGACCTTTTTATTGTTTTTGGAGGTGGGAAATACCTGTCCTCTCTATGTTGATTCTTATCTCTGAATGGGAGAGAAACGGGTTCGAAGGACTGGACTATTTGGACGATAAAGAATTGGTTGGATGGTTGCAACCAAAGAGCTGCAGTGAGTGGCTCTACAACCAGGTGGGTGCAGTGATGAGTGGCTCCCTCAGGGGTCTGCTTGGAACTGGTGCTCTTTAGCATCTTTAAGAGTGACACAGGTGAGGGAGTGCAGTCTCAGCAGTTTGCAGATGACACCAAGCTGAGTGGTGCAGCTGACACAGCAGAGGGAAGAGATGTCATCCAGAGGAACCTGGACAGGCTTGAAAAGCAGGCCCACATGAACCTAATGAGGTTCAGCAAGGCCAAGTGCAGGGTGCTGTGTCAGGGCAATCCCAGGTGAGTACAGACTGGGAGAACTCACTGAGAGCAGCCCCGTGGAGTAGGATTTGGGAGTTTTAAACTAAAAGAGGGAAGATTTAGGTCAGATGTGAGGAGGAAACTCCTCATTCAGAGTGGTGAATCCTCACTTAGAGCTCCGCTGCCCAAAAAGCTGTGGGTGCCCCATCCCTGGAGGTGTCCCAGGCCATACAGGACCCTGGGCAGCCTGACCTGTTGGGGGCAGCCAGCCCACAGCAGGGGTGGGTCTGGGGAACTTCAGGGTCCCATCCAACCCAACCATTCAGTAGTTCTGTGATCATTAAGTTCCCTTCCAATCCATCATTTTGTGATTCTATGGCAGATAGAGGCCTCTTCTGCTTGTCCAGAACCAGGCAAACCCTGGTGGCCAGGTCCTTCCACCTGCCAGCCTCCCACAGAAAGCAGCGTGCCCTTTCCTTTGTTACAGCTAAATGTAGGTTTTCCTCAGCAATTTAAACAGTTACAGTTCCTCCCCAAATGTATTTAATACAGGGTTACAGCATAACACCAATTACATTCTAAAACTATTTTAAGCTTTCCAAGGGAGCACACTGCCTTTTTAAATAGCTCCTTTGTTATAGAAGCAAGGATGTAAAAAAAAAAAAAAGATTTTCTAAAGAATATACCTGTCACCAGTTGGCAAGTGCTGAGAGCTCTCAGGCTTGCAGATCTGAATAAGAGATGGCATTCAGCTGACTCCTCTTCCACCCTGCCACATCCTCTGGTTCATACAGGGATGATAGTCATGTTGGGTGCTTTTGCATATAATGGCAGTAAGCAAATGCCTCTTCTGGGATATCCTGTCTATCACACATCTCTTGCTTTTCTCCATGTAAAAGATATGCTTTTAAACCATATCTCATTGCAGTACTGTGCTATCAGGATTAGAAAGAACTCAATATGGAACTCCAGTTCCATTTTGTATGAAGAAGAAAGACAAAGATTAGAGATGTGTATTATTATTTAAGGGGATATTTTTAATTTCAGTCTGCACGTCAAAAATAGCAGTTCAGAATTCTGTGTAGTTGTAACATGCTGTGCAAATATTGGGAGCTCTCTGGACTATAACATCTGTAACTCTGAAACACTGGAAATCTTTAAAACATGGCCCAGAGTGGAGCATTTGGCTTCCTAAAATAGGAGCCACCAGATTTCAGATAGCATCTGCAAGCTCCCTTCATTTTTTATGTATACATTTGATGATTGTGTTTTATCCCTCCGATTAAAGCCTAACACTAATTTTTGCCTTTGTGGTTTAGCAAAACCTTTACATCTGAACTCAGCAATCTTCCTACCCCATTGCTTTTTGCAAGGACTAACAATCAACAGCTCTGCAGTCTGTCCCTGCTTGTAAGGATGCAAACCTTGCTGCATCAGCCAGGGGAAGGGGATTCTTGCCTTACTCGACCATGGCAATATCAAGAGAGCCAAGCAGGTCAAGCCTGTATTTTTCATCGAATGATTGCTGTGTTTCTGTTGTATAAAACAGAACCAAAACATCTCTCCCGGTTGCACTCAGTTGTTTCACAGTATTTAGAGAAAGCTGCTCTGAGATCCAGCTGCCCAAAAAGAGGGCTAGTGCTTTGGAATTGCAAGAGAGGACCAACAAGCCCAAATCACAAAGCAGTCATGCCATCAGCTGCCTTTGTTTTGTGAGCAGCAGCTGAGCTAGGAGGTGCAATTAGGGTAATGGGTTCTGGCTCCAGCTGCCAGTTGCTGCAGAACAAATAGATTTTGCAGCCAATATACTTTTCCCCCTTTTACTTGGGACTATTAGCAGAGATTAGTTGGTGTGACAAGGCTGTAATTTGGGCACCTGTGGGCACTGCCACTTTGCAGACAAGGCTACAAGTCAGGAAACCTAACAGCAGTGTGTGCAGACAGTGGGTGCTGTGCATGGCTCCAACCAGGCTGCCAAGGACAGTGCAAAATGGCTCCAACCATCCTATGGGGCCTTCTAACAACCTGAGGGATTTAAGTTTTGCCCCATATCCATCATTCAGATCTCCTCTAGAAGAGGGAATGGGGTTCCCAAAGTGTGCTCTTTTGCAATGAAAGGAGCTCTGGAAGGGCAGGTTTCTCATGTCCCCAGTGGAGAACCGCTGGTGGGATGTTGGCTGCTGTTGTGACTTATTGGGCTTAGAGAGGGATGAAAGTTGATCTGACCCAACTGTGGCGTGCTTACAAGGATCAGCTGGGATGCAAAAGCAGTGCTGAGGGGGATGCCTGGGGAAGATCAGCTTGGCCTCTTCAAGGAGAAATGCAGGAGAACACTGAGAGGGAGCGTATAGGTCCTGGGATTTGCCTCATGAAGGATGGCTCATTTGGGGAGAAGGGCAGCCTGGGTTTGCTTTTTTTTTCCAGTTGCCATGGGTTTGGATGCTACAAAATCACCAAGTGAGTCCTGTAGACCCTTGAAGTTGTTTAACGGGTGCTCTCGAGTCCTCTGTTGAGTAGATATTGTAAATACAGGAGTTTTGCTTCAATACTTGAAAACTAGAGTAAATTTCTGGCCCAAACTACAAAAAGTCAACGGGAATGCCTTGAAAGTCCCGTGTGCGTGAGAAAGGTAAGAGCTGAAGAATGTTGATGTGTGCAGTGTTTGAAAGCCTTATTTGACTAATTCAGCTGAATGTGTTCAACAGTGAATTCATCTACCCCTTAAAAATACCTGCAGAACACTGACAGTTAGGCCAGTGTCTCATCCACGGAGTGTACCTAATGATGGCCCAGCAATAGCGTACTGCTCTGAGAAGTGCAGAGACATCAACCCAGGAGAAGAAAGCAATGGCTTTGTGTGTATATCGATACAGAGATCCCTCCCGTTTGCTGACGTGCTCTGATTCTCCATCACAGGTGATCAGTTTCTTCAGCTCCCGGTTGGAGCACGCCGGAGCTGACCTGTCGGTGGAGCGTGTTCTGGAGATCATCAAGCAGGGAGCTGTGGCTTTGCCCAAGGACAGGCTCAGGGTAAGTGCTCAGCTCATCAGCTAGCATATGCTATTCCAGTTAATTACATACACACACTTTGTATCTGTGACACTGGAATGTCAGTAGCAGTGGATGAGGGACTCCATGGTTGGTCGCAATATCTGTGTGGTTTAATTATACGCTGGTTTGTGCTAAATGTTGGGGTGAATTTTCTTGATCAGTCATTAAATTGAAGTGTGGAGGAAGTAGGATTTGCTGAGGCAGAGATTTTCTTCATCATATCTGTTACGTGTGGTCTCACCTCTCTGCCCATTCAGATGTAATGAGGCTGTCATCATCCTCATTTTTACTGGCACATTCTTTCCTTGGTGTTCCACGTCTCCATGTGGTCTGTATAAAATGGTACGCAGATGAATTCTGGGGGCTTCAGTCTTGAGTTATGGATAAACCATCCCACTGGAAATCAGTTCAGGGTGGTCAGCGCAGTGATAAGCTGTATGTAATCCTGAGCAGAGCCTCCAGGGTCTTCTGAGAGCCTCAGATCCAGGAGGGATTCAGTGCCTTGATGGGTTTTGTGAGGCTGAAATCCATGATGGGCTGCGTGGTGCTTAAATGCTGTGATAAAATCTGTGCAGGTGGGTAGGGAAGTAAATGGGAGCAATATGGTGTGGGTTTTTTTTTTTTTTTTTTTTTTTTTAACACAAACAACAGTGTTTGCTTCTCCACTGTGCCAAGAATGTTTTAAATACTTCCTGATCTCTGCAGAGCCATTTCTGTTCTTACTCTATGATAAGAGAGCAGGAGTGTCTTCTCAATCCTTGTTTTCAGGAAAATGCCATCTGATGAGAAGAGCAGAGTACACGTGGCCACTGGCAATGGCAGTAATTAGTTTATACCCTGGTAATCCTGAAACACCCCGTGGGAATTGTCCAGCTGGCTGCATGCATGGTGTCTTTCCTGCAGCTCCCAGCGTCCCTGAGGCAGTGTGTGCAGTGACTCGGCCAGGCTGAGTTACTTCGGGAGAAATGGACTGCTTTTTTGTGACAGCATTTTCATACGTGCAAATAATTGAAAGCTCTTTTGTTATGGGACTACAGTGACTGCTGACCTGCTGACAGAGCCTTTACTAAATGAGTTTGTTGCTTAAGAAAAAAAAAAAAGAAAAGAAGAATGGACTTTCGTGTTAGGCCACAATTTATGGAAGTGTTGTTTCAGGAGTGAAATCCCGTCAAGTTTACATTGTGTGCACCAATGGTTTGGTCTTTCATTGGTTGCTTTCTTGCCTGAAGAAAGCTGGTGACACTGACCTGCATCTGTAACTGCTGCATTAATCTGTAGAGGCACAAATTCCCTTTCTCTGTAATAACATTGCTATTGGATAGCACTCAATTCCCCTCTGTAGACATCACATGGTGAGCCTTAGTGCCATCTGCCCTTCTCTTGTAGGGGTCTTCCACGTCTCCCTGTTTCCCAGGTCTTCCCATTGCAGTCTCTGAGGTTTCAAGGGGAAGCTCTTCCAAAGCTTGACAAAACCACAGTAAGATCAGACTAAAGATAGAGTTGCACAATAGTGCTGGCAGCTCCGAGGAATTTCAGCAGCTAAATAGAGGAGAAAGCTTTAATCCTCGTGTCTGTAATGACACTCTGGGCATGTCTGGATGGGTGGAGAAGCCCTACCCACATTGGCTCAATGCACAATGGGCTCAGTGAGCTCCCGTGTGTGAGCTGGAGGCTGTCTTGCTGCATGGACCAACCAACGATGCCTACTGAAGGACATTTCTCTAAAAGACTTTGGTTTGGGCATGGCTAGCTCAGGGAAGTGAATTCAGGGAGCTGGCTGCTATCAAGACAACTTCAGGAATGTATGGAGGAATGATGGGTTGCATTAGGGTTGACATGACCCACGTGGATTTACAGAGTGCAGAGTGATGGAGTTTAGTCCTGAGAGTTTTTGGATCAGCTTTTCAGTTAATTACTAAGTAATTTTCAGGCCGTTGTTGCTTTTTCACAGAATCACAGAATGTCCCAAGTTAGAAGGTGATCACAGGGATCACTGAGTCCAATCCCTGGCTTTACACAGCACTACCTAAACTCAAACCCTATGGCTCAGAGCAGAGTACAGATGTTTCATGAGCTCTGGCAGCTGTAGGGCACAAGGGAGCTTAAGGGCCATGAGGGGCTGTAGGGCTGTGTGGGAGCTGCAGGCCACCATGAGACCTCCCCTTAAACCAAGGGACCTTGGCCACTGCTCACGCTCCATTGCTCATACTCTCAGGCCCTTCCCCATCTCCCTTTGGGTGCTCAGGTGCTCTAAAGGAGTGGTGTTTCTACGTGGTTGATTCTAAGTCTAGATTGGACTAGGTGATCTCTGTGGTCATCTTAGAGGTCTTTTCCAACTTGACAATTCTATGATTTTGCTGCTTCCTAGAAATTGCCATCTTCAACTTAAGCTCTTTGGAGGATGTGCTGGAGGTCCTCATTTGGAAAAACAAGCAGTGTAGCAGTGTTTTAACTCCCTTGCTTCTCTGCAACCCAAACAATGGTACTTTTTCTCATGTATGTGTACTCAATTTATGCACAGATAAATACAGTGAATGTTTTCCTGCTGCTTATCTTGGCTTTTGTTGAGGAAGTGAGCATTCAAGAGGCGTTCTGTGCATTCAGATCTGGAGTCTGAGTAAAGGTAACCTAAAAATAACTGCACTCACCACCATGATCTCAATCTGCATAATGGAGCTTATCAGTGTGATAGCACACCCCAGTGCTCCTTTCCCTGTGGGAAACACTGTGTGACAAAAGGGACATGTGTGTTAGCAGCAGGTCACGTATGTGGGCCTGTGTCTGCAAACAACTGTCGGGAGATGAGGGATGCAAGTCCTGTTTTCCTTTCAGTCCTGGAGCAAACACGACTACAGTGGAAGACAAATGAATGTTATTTTAAGCTTTTAGCTCTGTGCTGCGGAAGGCACAGAAAGTCCAAGCTGGATAATTAGCCTTGTAGAAGATTTTTCCAAAAACACAGAGATAAAGGGCAGGTGCTGAAATCAAGAGCTGCTCGTTTCTCTTTGGTATGTAGGAGGAGATAAATGCAGTTGATGTGCCTGGGACAGAGCAGCAGCCGTGGTTTGGAGATAGGGCTGTCTCCTCGTGGATGAGCAGCCGCATCCCAGGCTCCCTGCTTTATTGCAGAGCTTATTAAAGGCAATTTAGAGATCACAGTGATAGGTGAAAATTGGTCTCCTTTATTTTTATTTTGTGAAGTTCTCATGCTGCCTTTCCTCCCTTTGGTGCAGTGTGTGTGTGCTTTCGGCGTGAGAGCAGCACAGCGGTGCCTGGAGCCTGCCTGTTATCTCGGGGTTTCAAGGGAGCAGCCAGCAGATAACTGCTCTTCTGCAGCACGTGGGAAAGCTTGTTTGCAATGCCAGCTGCTGGCTGGAGGCTGACATTTGGGTTCATGGACTGATGGCAGTCAGAAGGCCACATTTTCACAAAAGAGAACATCCCACCAGCTGTACCGGTTTAATCAGAGCCCTCATGGTCATGAACGTAGTTTGAGATGCTTTTGTTTTTTTTTTTCCCTGCTTCCTAGAATCGCAGAATTGTTAAGGTTGGAAAAGATCTCCAAGATCATCGAGTCCAACCACCAACCCACTTCCTTGCCTCCTGTGTCAGTTGGTACTTCTGTCGCAGCTGTGCATGCTGTTGTGTGTTCCTGATGTTAGCAGCTGTCATGCTATCAGCTCACACCCTCTTGCCAAGTCACAAAATCTAATATTGAAGTGCATTCTCCTTTCACAGCATTAAAATTTCACAGAATAATTAAAAAGGAGCACAGGCAAATGCCTTCAGTCTGGGCAGAACAAGCTTTGCACTACGTGCTATAAGGTTTTCTCATAGGTTTGCCTTTCTGTTAGCACTGTACTTCCAACTCCTTCAACTTCTGTTTGTTTCATGGAGAAGAAATCCCTGATCATCATGGCACCACCAAGCAAAAATCAGTACATTGTCATGGGAGTTCTGTTTCCAGAGTCCTGATGTCCTTGGTGCCCTGTGAGTGTTTTTTGATGCTTGCTTCAGAGTGGCAGAATCATAAAATTGTTAAGGTTGGCAAAGATCAATAAGATCATCACCAAGTGTAAAGCCAACTCATCCCTACCATGCCCACTGGTAGAATCATAGAACCTTGGGGACATGATGAGCAAGCATGGTGGGGGTGGGTTGATAGTTGGGCTAGACGATCTGAGTGGTCTTTTCCAACTTTAGTGGTTCTGTGATCCTAAGATTCTAAGAAAAAAAGATCTAGAACGTTTTCCTGGGACTTGTGGTCAGAAAATAACTGGTGAAGCTGTCAGCACCCAGCTGGCTCTGGCTGATTTTAGGTGGGGATTAATGACCTGTCTGTCTGAATGGGCAAGCCTTGGTGCAGGTGCTCTCCTATTTGTGTAAGCCCAGCTGCTGAGCTTGTTGAGAATAAGTTGGAACTTAGCTTTGTAATGAGTACATCCAGGAAAGGGTTTATATTGTTTAAATCTCTGTAATTAAATGGTGCAAGCCTGTGTGTAGGCAAGATCTAACTTATATGGAAAAATATAAATGAAAATTGTGTTTATTATAGTGATTAAAGTTCAGTGCATGCTGACATAGTTCAGCATATGGGAATTTTGGTTGTGCATTTCGTAGAAACTTTGAGAAGAAAGGTAACACAGCAGCCAGGGTCTGTAATCCCAGAGGGGAACCAGAGCACACCAGTTTGGGGGTGCAGAAATAAATGTCACAGTCAATTCAAAGCATAAAATACGATCATAGAATGATTGAGGTTGGATAAGTCCTCCCAGCTCCCCAGGCCCAACCCCAACTCACCCCCACCATGCCCACTGACCACGTCCTGAAGTTCCACATCTCCGTAGTTCTTGAACATCTCCATTCATTGAACATTCTTCCATTCATGAGCAGCCATGGAATGTCATACAGCTGTAGTCGAGATATTTGAGTTCTTGGCATGGTCTGTTAGTGTTGGTGATTCACTTATGAAGCACATTTATTTATTTTTACAAGTTGGTTTTAATTTTTTTTAAATAAAAACAAGTCAGAACCCTTCATTCAGGTGCCATTGCAGGGGTGTTTGCTTGGATTTGGGATGTCACACACATTGAGATTTGGTTTTCTTTGCTGAGATGTCAGCCAAGTCCTCTATGACGTAAGGACGTGGTTACAGCTCAGTACAAGGTTGGTTTGGATACTGTGTGGTCTGACACCAGCAGTGTGCACCATGGCATTCACAGCCTCTGCTTGGCACTCCCAAAGAGATTTCGCCAGCTCTGTCACTGGTCCTGTGTTTGTGTGTTACTCTCAGGGCTGCTCACAAGGGGATGTGCTCCTACCTCTCCCCAAGTACCTTCTGAACATGAGAATTATGCAGTATCACAATTTTAAATTATAGCATTAAGAGGAAGGGACCAAAAATGCCTACCACTCCGATTTTCAAATAGAAATTCTTCTGAGAACCCAAAGAAAGTCACTTTGCTTTTACACAGCAGCTCTCTGTCAGTGCTGGAATTAAACCCAGCTTTTTTAACTTGAAGCAACTTCGGCTTACTGCAGTGGTTATAAATTCTTTCATGGGGGTGGAGAAAAACAAGCAGTAACTTTGGCATTGTTGATGAGAACAAGTTAAAAAACAGCTATTTTACTGTGCCTGACTGCCTGGCGCGCAGCTAGAAACGTACTAATGCTTTTCTGACACCTATCCATTGAAGAGTAATGCAAACATCACTGCAGCGTCAGCAGACGAAAATATGGTCTTGGATCTCCGATTTTTTAAGTGCTTCTCATATAGTACCAGCTTCTTGCTGTAAATGAGCCAAAATCTCTTCCAACAGAAAACTGTCATTGTGCTTTCGACTCCAAGAGAGCACTACAGATTTTTACCTTTCTTTACAGATTGAGATTAAATGGAACAGTTCAACCTTGGTTTCTTCCTCATCCCCATTCCTTGCCATATCCCGACGCCTCAGAGATCCATGAGAAAAAGAGTGGGGTCACTGGGGGGTTTTCCTTTTGGCTTCAGTGGTCCTGAGGTTTCAAGTCTCATCTTTGTGCTGGTGGGATGCCACCAAGTGTGCTGTGAGCACAGACAGGTGCCTACAGCTTGTGTATCTGATGGAGGGGAGCACTGAGGCTCGTATTGACTGGTGATTATCAGGTGGGTAGAAGGGCTGTGCTCTCTTTTCTCCGTCCCCCTCCTTTCTCCAGTCTCATGCTGCTATTTTTAGTGGCTGAAACGGGCTAAGAGAAGAGCTGAAGGAGCAGAAGAGATGGCAGTAAGTGCTGTTGGCAGGTCTGATGGGCCTGAAGAATTGGTTGCCCCCACCAGCTCCATCCAGCTCCCGTCTTGAAATGGGTGATAAAATGTCAGCTACTCAGAGAATAATTCCTCGTATGTATCTCACACAGAGTGGCACAGGGTGGAGGGGGAGTCCCCATCCCTGGAGAGGTACAGGACCCGTAGAGATGTGACACATGGGGATGTGGTCAGTGGGCATGGTAGGGATGGGCTGATTTGGGTCTGGAGATCTTGGAGGACTTTTCCAACCTTCATGATTCCGTGATCGTACTTTCCAAGATGGTGGTACTGTTGCTATGAAAATGCTCCGAAAGTGCAAGTGCTGCTCTTCATGTCCCCTTCAGGTTTTGTCGTTGCTTCTCTCATGCTGTGTCTGTAATTTGCAGTAAATACCATGATCAAAACGCGGGCTCCTGGGGTTTGTTTGCTCACATCTCAGACCTTGGTGTGCCTGGAGCCCTGCGGTTCTTCCAAGGCCATGCACCTTGCTTACAGACGTGGGCAGATAGCATGCGTAAAGATTGTGATTTTTCAATGCTTTCAGCTTCTGCTTGTCAGTCTGTGTCTTAAGCACGAAGGGTGCTTTCTCCCTGTTACCATGATATGTTAGTGCTGCTGTCACTAATCTATTGCAGACACTGCTGTTATCAGCCTGCAGCTGCTTGAACAGACACCCAGGACTGTTGTAATGAGGGTCCTGCAGTTATTATTTGAGCTGTTTTTCTCTTTTATCTTCCCTTCAGGGGCCATCAGAATGGCAGTGTTGTTTTTTTTACAAGCTCCAACTTGAAACTTTTAGAAGTTCCTCTTCTCTGTGTGTCGAGCTGCTTGAATTCCCCGTAAAAGCGCTGGAGCTGTGAATCAATTTGTAATTGATATAACAGCATGCAAACACCCACCTTAGCTTTGTGTTAAAGGACTGCACGTGGATGTAGCAGAAAACCACAGCTGAGATACACTGAAGCACGTTTGTCACTTTGCAGTCAGTTCTGACACTGATGTTAATGGCTGAGCACCCGGCAGATCCCAAACCTCTGGCTGACTTTCCCCCGTGGACGGGGTCTATGCCTTGATCAGGAAAGGAAGTTGGTTGCGGGGTGTCTCGGGCTGCCAAACCTCATGAGGAAATCGGGGCTGTTCCCACCATCAGAGCAGGCAGAGCAGTTAACCCTTTCTGCTCGTTGGCTGCCTCGTTGCTCTTGCTAAGGTGCAGCCAGCTTCCTTCTGACCTGTGAGCATGTCTGCAAATTGCTGTTGCAGTTTCTCCCCCTGTGAATGCAGCACTAGGGCAGTGGAAGGGATAATTTATTAAGTCCCATCTTGTGCTCGTTGGGTCACCCAGCTGCTGCTTCCCAGCTCCTCTGTTGTTGCCCTTAAACCTTCCAGTTTTCAGCCAGTTTCAAAAGTCACATTTGAAAGCTGTAAGTCGCTTTCAGGATTTTTAAATGCAAAGTGATTTAAATGCAGTGGCTGTTCCTGTATCACCTGAATCCCTGCTGTGATGCACTGCAGTGGGACATGGCTATTGTAACCTTCCGTTGTGTCCTAATAAAATCAATGTATGTCGCCTCCTGCTTATGAATTAACAAGCCAAGAGGTAAAGCATGGTGCACAACTGGTCATTATTATGTCTGGAGGTGGCTGCTGTACTATTGACAGCAGTGGCAAGTAGTACAGCTTGATTTCATTTCATCATTTCTCATACAAGGATTCTGTACATAGAATTGTTGCAGTGCTATCAGAGCTCTCCTTCTTTTTTAGTCAGGACTGAAGAGTGGCATCCATGGCCACCAACACAAATACACTCTTGCTTTACATGTGGAAACACCAGCCAACCTGTCAGAGTCCCAAAACCACCACTGTTTCCAGGATCCAGTTGAACGGAGTTCCTTTCTTCAGCCCTTGCACAGGATCTTCATTTTTTTTAGTGCCAACAAGATGTGGCACTTGGGGACGTGGTCTGTGGGCACGGCCTTGGGTCCGGACTTGGTGATCTTGAAAGTCTTTTGCTATCTTAATGATGTGATGATTCTTAGGAATGAGTGGCTGGAAACAGACTAATTTAGGATACCAGCTAATCACGGCAATTTAAATGCAAATATAATATAGGAAATCATCACATGCAAGGTTTTCAGTAGCACTGGTAAGATGTTCGTGGCTGTCAGCACTATGGTAGCTGATTTATTTTTGTTTTACCCAACATTTCACATATTTTGATTGCCTCCTTTCCATCTTGCTGGGGCCTCAGTGTATCTCACTGGAATCCAGAGCAGCAAAGATTGTCAAGGAGAACTGGGCAGTGCACAACACGAGGTATCCTGGGAGGTGCTGGAGCAGAGCAGTGATTGTGCAGCTCAGGAATGAGGAGCATTGGCCAAGAGGAAGACGCAGTGTGGGCTAGCACAGGACACTCCTATTCCCAACTGCTGTCTGCATGGAGACCGATATTTACAGGGAGGATCGGTCTGTCCCCTCCACCCCAAAACCTCTTCCATTTGCCTTCTGGAAGCTGTATTCTGGGTTCAGTCACTTCATTCCAGAGTAATTGCTTTCTTCGCAAAACAGAGCAATTAGACTGGAGTGAAGTCACCTTGTTCTGGAGTTACAGAACTGCTGCAGAAGAGATGGTCAATAGTAGCACTGTGCTGGTCAGCCTTACACAGCACTCAGACTGGACTTTGGTTGTCCAAACCCATCTTTGAGGCCTAACTAAACGTTCAGATCATAGAATCATCGAAGTTGGAAAAGACTCCCTAGATCCCCAAGCCCAGCTCATACCACCATGCCCACTGGCCACATCCCCAAGTGCCAAATCTCCATGGTTCTGAAACACCTCTGTGGACAGGGATTCCACACCCCCCCCCGTGCAGCCTTTGCCAATGCATCACTGCTCTTGGGAGAATAAATTGTTCCTAACATCCAGACTGAAATGATGATAAGGTCCTCTCTACACAGCAGAGGAATGTATATTAGTAGGGATTCGGGCAAATCCTTCAAACCAAGAGCAACATAGAATGGATGTTAAACCATCCTAGGAGCTGGGAAATCAGCAGCACAGTGATTTTCTGCCTGTTACCCAGTGTGTTTCTCCTGGTACTGTGTGAACATGGCACTCTCCTGGTTTCAGTCCACAGACTCTATGCAGAGCTGTAGCTGCAGTTGTAGCTGAGCTGATGGATGTTTCAGCCCTGCCTGTGGCAGCTTGTGCATTGTAATTAACTGCTTCCCATTAAGGCAACAGATGAGAAATCGTGCAGTTACATGCAGAGGCTGTAGGAGATGGAGCAGTGTCCTGGAACAGCAGTCAGTAGTGTTTTGTGGTTGGGTTTTGTTGGCTTTTTTTGATTCTTTCTGACCCAGGAAACTATGAATGTCGTAAAGTGAAGAATGCCTTTGAATGTGAGCAGGAGCAAAGCAGGAGGTGGAGAGGCATCATTTGAGCACTGCTGTTTATTCCTGTCTGGGACTAAAATCCACAGTAACAACAACAACAAAAATAGGGAAAAGAACTGTGCAACAAGAACCTTGGGGAAGAGGAACATTAATTGGAGCATAGGATTCGTTACTCTGCGTTTGCTAATATTATAGTTAGTATCCTTTCTAAATGTAGATCTTTAAGATGCAATATGTAATTCTTTGGGCATCCTGCAGGGAGCAGAAAGATATTTCTGTATCCTGACTTGGGGGAAGTGCATTGCAGTAATTTTCTCCTTCCGTGAACCAGAAGCTTGCTGGTAGCTCTGAATTTCATCTGTAAAAGATATTCTAAACAGTTCTTAGGAACGGTCGCAAGGATGAGCTGGACTCAGCCCTGCTGGGAGTGTTTTTGGGTGGGAGATAGGAGAGAGAGGTAAATGATGGCATTTTCCTATCACCTGGGTGAGGGATATTGTCCTTCCTGCCCTCCTGATGGGCATCAGGACAAGGCATTACTATGCTGAGAAATGTGGGACTGATATTGAATGCTCTGCACACTTTGGGGAGGAGAAGGATCAGAAGGTGACACACAAACCCCATCACCAAGAGCATGCATAACCAAGGAGAGAAGTATCTCTGCGTGCACAGCTGAAGTCCAGTGCAAGCCTTTTGTTGCATCCAGTAGGACTGGAAGTGACTGGAGCTACAGAATCTTTTTTCAGAGCTACAGATTTTTTTCAGTGAGAGTTGTTGAGCTGCACTGCCTGCGTTTCACCTACTGTGCAGTGCATCTACTTTGACACTGATTTATCTGTGCAATTTGGAGGTAAATATTCCATGAGTTTTTTTCATGGTATATACAGAGATAAGGTGGTTCTTCTCCTTCGCAGGGAGGATGAGCTGATGCAGGGGCACAAAGCAACCAGCTTCTGTCTGTTGTTGCTGCATTACATTGGGTGGTTGGCTGAGCCATTGGTTTGAAGATGCTGCAACTAGAGTTAGAAGTACGACATACAGAGGAAGTGAGAGGCTGGGCAAGCAGTTTCTCATGTTTCTGTCCTCTTTCAGAAAGCCATCCTATGTATTCTGTGTTTTTGTTACATTTTTCTCCATGTCTCAGTCTGCTCAGCATGTGTTGTGCAGCCCTCCTCCCTCAGTTGCATGTCCTGCAGGGAAAACAAAAGGTCCACTGCCAAATGCACTGCGTGTGCATGATGCTTCTTTCCCAAATATATTGCAATTTCAGTCAAAGCAAACAGAACTGTCACTGAAATGCTCTGGCAGTTTTTATTCTCCTTCTTTGGGGGCTATTTCCAATATGTGTTCGTTTCCTGCTGAAGAGCCGCAGCACCAGACGGGGAGTGAGAAAGGGAAAAATTGCACTAGGGAAAATCAACTTGCTGTTTTCTTCAGTGCCAAACCCGTTCTTGTCATCCTGATTAAGGAGTATATCCTATCCTATATGTATGTAGGATAATGTGATGGAAGTAAATTTCTGAAATTTTATCCAAGAAAGCTGCAAGACTTGGAGATCTGCGAACAACTGAATACGAGACGGGGAAGAGACAGCATAACTGTGTAGCCAGATCCCAATTCTACCTCTCCTATTGCTCACCCACTTGCAGGGTTCAGCTGTCTCTTCTGATTGAGTCTTTTAATTTAAGTTTCTGTAACATCTGACAGATTGGGAAGAACAGTCCTCAGATTTCTGCCCTGGCTGACAGATGATGCAGATAATGGAAGATAATCTTTTCCATTTACATGATTTGACACATTCTTACTTCCGTGTACGTTGAAGTCAAGGAATCAAAATAGATTTTGAGTACAGAATATAAATCCCAGACAAATTACAGCTTTCAACGCAGTATTGAGTTAAATGTAAGCAGCAGAAATATTGCAGATATCTTCTAATTAAATGCATAAATTAGAGAAATGTCTTGAATATTTACAGCAACTACTCCGAGAAGTGAGAATAAGGAAGAAATGTACTTTGTCAGCTGATGGCTGCCTCAACTACATCTCATAAGGAGCTGAATTTTGTCACAGCCTTTGGTACAAGTTGCATTGCTTCTATGCAGAGGATTTCTCATATGTATATTAAGATTGGGTATTAGGGTATATATTTCTTGTCTGAAAGTCTGAAAGAGCAGTGATGCATTGGCACAGGCTGCTGGGAGGGAGAAGGGGGGGTCCCTGTACACAGAGATGTTCCAGAACTGTGGGGATGAGGCACATGGGAACATGTGGGCATGGTTGGGTGGCTTGGGGTTGGGCTTGGAGATCTTGGAGATCTTCTCCTACTTTCACGATGCTCTGATTCTGTTTAGGGACATGGTGGAGTGGGTTGAGGTTGGACATGGGGATCTTGGATGTCTTTCTCAACCTTCTTGATTCTAGAATCCACGTCCCTACAGAGGGCTCTGCTGTTGGGAGTAGCATGGCTTGGGACAGCACAGTTTTTCTGTAGCTGTATGGTTGTTGTACTACAGTGTGAGGTTGGTTGCATTAAATCTTGAATCCTCATGGATTTAGGTTGTGTTTGTGATTGTTGAGTTCACAAATAAAGGCTGATCTTGACCATGTTTCTTTTTCTGACTCATTACCCTGATGAACCCACTGTACTCTTCTTGACACGGGTACATAATTGATGGGACAAAGGAGAATGGCTTTGCACTTAAAGAGGGGAGATTTAGGTTAGATGTGAGGGAGAAATTCTTTACTCAGAGAGCAGAGTGGCCCTGGTAGTGCTGTCCTGAGAAGAGTGGGTGCTCCAAGGCCATGGCTGGATCCTGGGAATGCCTCCATGACAGGAGCAAAACAACCTGTGGATTGAGGGCAGCCAGCACCACAGTGGGATGAGAGAATTTCCCAGCACTGTTAATGCACGCTGTGTATGTGCAGTATGCCAGCAGAATTACATTGGAATTCCTCTTCTCTTTCCCATTGGGTTTTGACAGGCTCTGAAAGAGCAGCAAAGGCTGATTGCTGTCACTGGGGCACCCAGCTTGGACCTGAATGCACAGAGAGGAGAGGGGCAGATACAGTGGATAGCAAAGGGGTGCAATGGCACTGACAAGCACGTGTTAAAAGGAGAGTCTCTGGAACTATTTTCTTTGTGTCTTAAGGACAATCTTTTGCTAATGGGAGCTCTGAATTCAGTTCAGCTCATTGAAGGCAGGGAGATATTGAAATACTGTATTCAAAGCATAGTGAAACAGTAAAAAAACAAAGTGATTTTCCTGTGTTGTTAAAGGAGTGGGAGAGCACTTGAGCCCTTTCTCAGATTTAGGTGATTGTTTGCTTTAAAAAGAAAGGGTTCACTATAGAAAAGTGCTGCTTTCTTATTGGGAAGGTTTCATCTCATAGGAAAGTGCTGCATCCTGGAGGATGTACAGTTCTATAGGATGACACTAAGCATGCTGGTCCGTTTTGGCACATGCTCAACTCCTGACCCACTTTACTCAGCCATCCAGATGACAAGTGGTTGCCCAGCTGCAAGACCCAGATGTCCTCCACCATGGAATAACCTGAACCCTTGCTCATTAGTTATCATTCTCTTCTACAAACTGCTTTCTTTTGGCATTGATGAGGGCTCGTTTCCAATAGCTGACCACAATATGCTGTCACAGCCTGAAAATGCCTTTGGGAAGAAGCATACACTGAAGTTGACCTAACAGCTGGTGGCAGTGAGTCTGCCCCTGGTCTGGAGTAATTGACATTTTGAAATGTTTACAGCTCTGGCTCTCTCTGATTGAAATGCCCTAAAGCAAAAGGAGCTCTTCCTTTGAGCCTCTCCCCTACCAGCACTCACAGTGTGCACTGGGGAAAGGATGTTTGGTTGGGAGGGACGTCAGCTCAATGGTTGCTATTATGTAAAAACAAAACCTCATAAAACGAGCCCTCTGCACCGGCAGACCTATCATAAATGTCAGCATCAACAGGCAAATGCATCAGAAGGGGGTGGGAGAGTGGCTGGGGCCTGCGTGTCCCTGCCCAGTGCACAAGGCCAAAGCTGAGCACAGTGATAACAGAGGAACTCGGTCCCAGATGTCCAAAATGACGTTCTTGGCTTGGTGGCTTATTTTGGAAGATGCTGCAGCTTTGCAGTGATTTCCCGTGAAAGCATAGCTGGGGAGGTCATCACTGGGAAAATATGCAAAGTGAATCACTGCGCTCTCCTGCTGCCACCTCTTGTGCTGGGAGAGGAGCTGAAGGAGCAAACAAACACGTGGGGCATCAGAGGAGCTGTGACTGTGGGTTGAGAGAAGCTGATGGCTGAGAATGATACTGTGACTTCTTGGTCTTCTGCCTTCACGTGTGAACTGTGCATTCCCAAGACTGCAGTAGGGCAGTGGAAAGCTCCTGTAGGTCGCTTCCACAAGGAAAATCCTTTAGCTATGAAATCAGTGCATTTTGCTGTCAGCATGCTTCATTGCCATCTGGGAGCCTGGCAAGCAGCAGGAGGGAAATCAGCGCTGGAGACTGTATGAGTGGCTGCTGGTTCTTCACAAGGAGAAACATTCTGCTCCTTTCCCAAGGGTGGGGAGGAAAAACCCTCCTGATTCCTGAGGAAGAGTGAGCAAATGGGAATGTTTGCATGTTGAAAAGCTGGATCAGAAAGTGTGCATTGCCCAGACAGGGCACCTAGGTCAGGTCGCCTGTGCAGCACACTGATTGCTGGTGCTTTGATGAAACTCAGAAATGTGGGTCACGTTCTTGAAGCTTAATCATTTCCTCCATTGGTGGAGCTGTACCCCAACGCTGTGCTCGTTTCTTTGCATAAGAACTGGGTTCTTCATAGACACAGAATTGTTCAGGATGGAAAAGACCTCCAAGACCACCCAGTCCAACCCCAACCCATCCCCACCATGCTCACTGACTGTGTCCCAAGTGCCAAACCCATCTTTTAATTGAAAGTGTGATTGACTCCAGAGTCTGTGTGCAGAAGATCCATCGTGCCATTCCGTACACAGCTACTCATATCAGATATATCCATTATTCCAGGCTGGATGTGGCTCTGGGCAGCCTGGTCTAGTGGTTGGTGGCCCTGCCTTTGGCACGGGGGTTGAAACTATATAATCTTTGAGGTCCTTTTCAACCCAGGCCATTCTGTGATTCAGCAGGATTATTTCCTCCGAACTTTCCACTGTTCCTATGTTTCACAGACCCTTTTAAAACTTGAGCAATGAAGGTAAAATTCACCTGCAGACTTCAGTACATTATACCAATTAGGCTAAAAGCATGTGATTGCTTTACAGAATATAATTACGAGATGGTTGTCTCTGTCATGACAACTGGAATACTGGTTGGTAATTCTGGTGTTATTTTTGGTTCATAAAAGGTTTGATCATGGGAATAGAGACCTGTAGTTTTTCTATAGAGATCAAAACAGACTTTGTAACCCAGATACATGAGTTGTTATTCTCTGCTGGCTTTGTCCAGCAGGCTTCTCTTGATAGCTGGAAGACCTCCAGCAGGATGCTTGGCCTTCTTCAGCTCTGCCCTCAGTGGAAGGCTTCTGCCTTTCTTCTCCAAAGGGTGGTCAGGCCATTGGGATGAGCTTCAGCAAGGCCAAGTCCTGCACTTCGGTCACAACAACCCCAGGCATGGCTACAAGTGTGGGGCAGAGCGGCTGGAAGGCTGTGCAGAGAAGGGCCAGAAACAGTGCAGTGAGGAGGGCAGGGAGGTGACCATCCCCTATGCTCAGCTCGGGTGAGGCTGCAACTCAGTGCTGTATGCAGTGTGGGGCCCCTTGCTGCAGGAAAGACATTGAGACCCTGGAGCACAGTACTGTGGAGAGCAGCTGAGGGTATTTCTGATACAGCCGGGATGCCGTTGGCCTTCTCGGCCACCCAGGCACCCTGCTGGCCCACGTTCAGCCAAGAGCTGACCAACACCCCCAGGCTTTTCTCCTCTGTGCAGCCTTTCAGCCTCTTGGCCCCACGCCTGTAATGATGCGTGGGGCTGTTGTGACCAAAGTGCAGGACCTGGCACTTGGTCTTGCTGAATCTCATCCCGTCGGCCTCAGCCCATCAGTCAGCAGTCCAGGTCCTTCTGCATGGCCTGCCTACCCTCAGGCAGAACAACACTTCCCCCCAGCTTGGTGTCATTTGCAAACTGAGGGTGCACTCACTCCCCTCAGACTGAGCATTTGTCTTCATGCTGCTGCAGTTTCAGAAACGCCCTGGGAAAAAAAGTCATTTTTCGCTTCACCTCGTGAGATTTACTAAACTGTGGGTATTTAGCCTGTGCATGGATTTCTTGAGCCTCTTTTGCCATCTTGAGTTTTCTCTTTCCTTCTTGTCACCTCCCGACAAGCTCTGAGCCATTGCTTTCCTCTCCTTGTTCACACCTATTCCTTCCCCAGCTCTGCTGAGCGAGATGTGCGGCTCTTGCTCAGTCTGGCACATTTCCTGTTTGCTTCCTTTGTCTCCCCACTGTAACCTTCTGCAGGGCTGTCTGTGCCTCAGCCCTGAGATAGAGGCAAAGATAGCAAGCAGGTATGCAGGTATTTCACCAACTCCACGTTGATTTTCTTTCTTAAGTCAAAGAGAAGCAGTGTAATGCAAAGAAAAACAGGCAGGGAAAAAAAAAAAAATGAATATGTGTCCCTGCAATAATTAAATAATTGCAAAAATCCATTCCATCAGTATCTTTTTTTTTTTTTTTTTAATTTATGGATATTGTTGATAAGGTCCAGTTCTGCTGATGCTGCAGGCAGTGCTGCTGTATTCATTTCCCAGCACGTCCTTGGGCTGCCAAGCAGGGCTGCTGCTAAGATTATCAAACACACACAAATCCATTTTCAGACAGACTTTGAAGCTTTGGATTCACTGAAAATGAATGCAGATTTGACTCTCAAATGTGCAAGGCTCCTTTGGAAATGGTGCTTTTCTTCTAAACCACTGACATGCTTCTGAAAACACCAGCTCACAAATGAGTAAGCAAGCACAAATTGTAAGCAAGCACATGAGGAGAAGAGGATTCTCCAGTCTTGTGTTCATACAGTTCTTGGATTTCTTGCTTTTCCACCCCATTGCTTTGCTTAGCTTCCCATCCAGCTCAATATCCACATCATGGAGCAAGCAGAGACAGATTCCCTCTCTTGAAGCAGCTCCATCTGCTGATGGTATCCGACCAGAGGTCACCCCTGGTACAGCCCTGGGATGGTTCATTAGTGAAGGGGTTTATTTTGTGTTAATGCACGACTCCATTCGAATGCCTCGGAGCCGCATGGAGCCGTGCCAGCTGCTGTTGCCTGGCCCTGATGCTATCTTCATCATCTTAACTGCAGAAAAGAAGAAGAAAGAAAAAAAAGAAAAAAAAAAAAAAAAAAAAGGTGTTGAGCTTTTTGTGGTGGCGGAGTCACTGCAGTTCAGCACTGCATCTGCTGGTTGGACTTCCTGTGGTTTTTCATCGAATCGCGTGATTGACGGCGCAGGCTGTCTGCAGTGCTCTCAGCTGTCTCGTTTGTCCTGACCACGAAATCTGACTTCTGCTTTGTCTGCCAGCAGCAAACACGATAGGGCTCTGCGGTGGGCGGATTGACCGGAGCCGAGATGTGCTGTCTGTGTGTAAATGACACAGATCCAACTGGGACGTTCCCTCCAGCTCTGACGTGCGATGCCTTGGGTTGATGGGGTTCAAAGTGCCCAGGGTTGGCACTCCTCTGGTAACGGCTGGGTAGAAATGCAGGCAGTGTTCTGCTCGACCCGTTGGTTTCAGGCACTCGGCTCAGAAACACTGGCAAGGAGGAAGGTGGCAAAGAACATGTGCATCTTTCTGCACCGTGGCTCATGTCCAGCTGAGCGGTGGGGCTGTGATGTTTCCATGCCCAGACTTCTCCCCTGCTATTAGGACTGCCATTTAAGAGACTATGGTGTGGTCCTTCTTGTCAGAACGTGCTGCAGATCAGGTTCCTTTGGGTGTCACCAGGTAAGGAACAGACATCCTTCCAGAATTAAATCATAGAATCATTAAGGTTGGAGAAGATCCCCAAGCCCCACGTCACCCCCCCGTGCCCGCTGCTCACATTCCCAAGTGCCACATCTCCACGGTTCTTGATCACCTCCATGTTTGGGGACCCCACCACTACCCTGGGCAGCTATGCCACTGCACCACTGCTCTTCCTGAGAAGTCATTTTTCCTCATGTCCAGCTTAAGTTGTACACGATAGCAGCAAAGCAGCTTTGGCTTGCCACTTGGAGAGTTTTGTTAGCAGTGAAACTTGATGATAAAATCCTCCCTGGAAGTGCTCTGAGCCTCCCATGACCTTGTTGTCTCACAGCTCTCCTAAAACATGGATTTAGTGTCATAGAATCGTAAAATGGCCTGGGTTGAAAAGGACCTCAAAGATCATCTAGTTTCAATCCTCCTGACATGGGCAGGGTCACCAGTCTGTAGAGCAAGGTCTTGACTAGTGTCACTTCATGTATCTCTCTCCTTAAAAACCTCACTATCCTGGTCTGCATTCTTCTTAGCCTCATCTGCCTTCCCACTGTCCTTGTCTACACTCCCATTATCCTTGTCTCCATTCTTGAGATAAAGCTGCTCAAGGCATGTGGCGAGTGTGGGAGAGCCAGACTGATTGCAGAGGTACAGCCTTTAATCTGAAATTGATCATTAAATTGCTGTGGTATACAAGCGCAGTAGATGACAACACTGATCAGGCTGAAGGAAAACTTAATAATACAATCAATGGCTGATTGTTCTTGCTTGAAAACTGGAATTCTGCCTGATTTGTTTCATGCGGAGGACTCACAAAATAGTGAGAGCTGAGCGATTCTGAGTTCAGAGTAGTCCCAGATTGGTGTCATGGGTATCTACAAAACCTAGTTGCTGTAATCTGTGGTCCTGAAGGTAAAAAAACGTTCCTTTCTTTACATCTGCATCTTCAATCACTTTTTCCCCTCCATCCCAGAAGGACAGCTGCATGCAGCCACTGCTGGGGTGAGGAGTGACAGCGGTGCGAGGGCTCTGCTCTGCTGGGAAACGTCGCAGTGGTTTCACCATGAGGTTTCACCATTTGTTTTGCTGAAGCAACACTGAGCTGAGCGTGTTCCTGTCTGCACTGACCACAAGCCAGGAAGCATCAGGAGGGAAGTGGGGAAGGTTACAGTGAGGATATAAGCAGAGCAGAGTATCATTTATAAAATAGATGTTCATGAGTTTTGGACTGGGGCTTAACCTGCCCAAAGAATCATAGAACCATTAAGGTTGGAAAAGACCTCTAAGATCCTCAAGTCCAACCCTAAGTCATCCCCACTGTGTCCCTAGGTGCACAAATCATGGCATCTTGAGAGGGCTGGGATGGTGGGAGGGGGTGGTAGGCTGGGCACTGGGAGCTGAGAAGGGCTGAGGCGGGGAATGGCAATGAAACACGAGGCTGATGAAGAAGAAAAAGTAAACATGGGCAAATGCAAAATGGAGATACACTGAAGAGAGGCTGTGAAGACAGAGGAATGGGGCTGGGGAAGAGGGAAGACCAGGAGATGGGAAACTGAGAGCTGGGGGTGAGTGTGGGAGCAGGAATACCTGAAAGTGGGGGAGCACGGTGATGTGGTGGGTTAGAAAGCTGGGCAAACCCAACCTGCGGACAGAGATGGTAGAAAATGGTGCACAGAAGGACTGTGGGAGGGCTGCTGTACCACAGACTTCATGTCTGGCATAGGAAATGACAGCTACTGATACGCCTTCGAGGTCTGAGCTCACCAGGAGCTGGATGCAGCAGTCACTGACACTGCTGTCTTTGAACAGCCTCGGGTCCTTCAACAGAGGAAGGAGTGCTGGAAACAAAGAGTGCTTCCTCCCTCCTTCGCTGTTGGAAGGATGAGCTCCTACTGTGCTCTGAAGGCCTCACCAGGGTGACAGCCACACAGTGTTCAGAGCCAAGCCCTCCCATTGGCATGCAGCACTCTGCAAAGTGACGCTGATGTCCTTAGCAAGATGATGGGTGGCATGTTGTCACCCAACCTTTCGTTGAGTGGAGCCAGGGGCTGGACTTGATGATGGGTCCCTTCCAGCTCAGGGTATGCTGTGATCCTATAAAGAAGCTTTCTGTAGAGCTGCCTTCCCCATGGAGCAGAATTGAGGGGGTTGGGAGAAACCTCTGGAGACCATGGGGTCCAACAGGTGCAGCTCAGTGCAGATAGCAGCTTTGGTGTCCCTCTGTGTTTGGGATCTGCACCAAACTGCTGTAATAACAGCAGCCACACAGGGAGAGTGGAGACGTTTCCATGTTTTTGAGATTCCCAAGAACACAGAGTTAGATAAACAAACACAAAAGCCAAGTGACCCCTTCAAAGGAGCTGTTCCAGACAGAAGATCCCCCAGCACAAAGCTGCTCAGAAAGCTGATGGGGCATCCCTCCATCATTCACGGGCAGAGGCTTCCTGGCCGTTGCTGTGCTTGTTCTGGTCGTGTTGTGCCATGGAGTTTTAGTCTTTTAGTCTCAGCCACAGCCGAATAAATAATGAAACAGGTATGCTTTATCTGACCCCCAGGAGCATTGCAGTGTGGCTTTGTCTGAGGCTCTTGGTGTGGGCAACGTTCAGAAGCAGAGTGGATGATTGAGCAGTGTGTGCTAAAATAAGCTCAGCAATCTCAGGTTGGATATTGAAAGGAATTCTTTCTCTGAAAGGCTGGAGAGATGCTGGCACTGGATGCCCTGGGAGTGGTGAAGTCCCCACCCCTGAAGGCGTTTGGGAACCATGGAGATGTGGCACCTGGGGATGTGGTCAGTGGGCTTGGTGGGGTGGGTTGAGGTCAGGGATCTTGGAGGGCTTTGCAAGGAACCACCTCTGTGTGTGCAGGCCTCCCGAAGGAGGCAACAAACCAGAGAGAACTGGGGGAGCTGGGGCTGCAGCATCGCTTTCCAATTGGGACAGACTGACACATCTGATGTGTGACAACTGTGGAAGCTCTTTCCTTAAAGTCTTGTGGAAAGGATATTGCTTGTGTTGTCAGGAAGGGGAGCTGTCTGCATGCACGGACATTAAGGTGTGTGCACAGGACCAGTGGGATGAACTGATGTGTGGTGCAGTCCAGTTGGGGAGCATTCAATGACATTTTTGTGTAGGACTCCTTTGTCACCTAAAGGATGCACTCAGTTTTGTTAGCAGAGACCAAACGTGAGCATCAGGAGAATGGCTGAGCACAATGTGCCTGTGTGGCATTCAGTTCCAAGAAGAAATTATAAATGATCTCTTTATGCCTCATGGTAAACATTTTCCTTCAGCTCCGGTGGTTCGGTTCCTTCCTTTATTTTCCCCTTTGCTCTGTGTTTTTGGGCTGCATGGTTGCAAACAGCGTTTCCTTTCTCTTGCAGAAGTTCCCTGAGCTGAAGTTCAAGTACGTGGAGGAGGAGCAGCCTGAGGAGTTCTTCATCCCCTACGTCTGGTCCCTGGTGTACAACGCGGCCGTGGCACTCTACTGGAACCCACGCGACATCCAGCTCTTCACCATGGACTCTGGCTGAAAGAGGTCAGACCTAAACTGAAACCAAAACTGCACCACGTGAATCCATGACCCCTTCCAGTGCACACCCTCTGACCCAGCCCTTGCTGCCCATCTCCGGCCCACAGCTGTGTTTCTGGCTGTCACACACCGACACCTGGGGCGAGGAACATGTATGCAGCCTTGTATTTACTGTCCTGTAACCAGAGCTTGTCTGATGAACACGAGGCCTTACACATGGGGTATGAAGTTACTACCAACACCACCGATTGCTCTTTTAAGTGAGGAAAGAGACTGAGAACTTGGATTTGGGCAGCATTTGGATTTTCATTTCTTTGGGTCAAGCTTCTGGTCCGTTGGGTTCTGCTGTGGGTCACTCGTTGCCCAACCCCACACTCTCATTCCCAGCCCTTTGTTTCAGTGTCACTGGCATGGCTGCTGTCCCTCCTCTGGTGCCACCCAAGCAGCATGTTAATCCAGTTAGCTCCCAGGCAGACTCAAAGCACTTGATTTAGATGTCAAAATGTTTGTGGGAGGGTTTTCTGGGGCGAGTCTTTGTGTTTGGCTGGCACACAGAGGGACTAGGAGCACCAGCTTGCAGAGCCAGTCCTTCACAGATCTTCTGTGCAAAGGTTGTTGCTGGAAACTGAAAGTGTGGGGAAAAAAAAAAAAAAAAATCTCCAAAGAAAATAGTGGTAAGATTGTAAAATAGAGCGATGTCCTGTAAAAATGTGTGACGGTGTGGGGTGGGGATCCCTGGCCAAGTTCTGTGTTGAAATCCCCTGTTGGCTGTTAAAGGTTTATGGCAGAAGTATTCATTGATCTGAATGTAGAATGCTTCCTTCTGTTGTGTTCAAGTGCTCTTTCCCAATGTCCCTGGCTCTGCAACTGGATGAGAGACATGGGTTGACCTGGTCTCCAGGGAACCTCCCATTTCACACAGTGGGGATATACAAGGGAGGTCCCTGGCAGCTCCTGCTCCAGCATGTTCTGCACGAGGGGATGCATTGACTTCCAGGCAGTCCTGAGTGGCTCTAAATAAAAAATTCCTTGCACCTTTTTTCATTTTGTCATTGCTTTTTTCGTTTTTTTTTCTGAAGGAGATGCTGGAGTTGCTCCATTTATCTGTTCATTTCAAGGTGGGAGTCTGTTTGGGTCCTACACAAAAGAAGCAGTGACTTAAAAAAAAATATTAAAAGCATTCCAAATGTATTTAAGTATAACTTACAGAGAGACATACACAAAAAGAGCATGACAGGAGCATTGGAGGTGGAGCAACGGTAACACAGGACATGGTCTTTTTTCTTTGGAAAATAGGGGAAATGAATGAACATGAGAATATGGGAAACGAAATGGGAAAACATGGGAAATGAACTGAGCTGCAGATGTTTACACTGTGTTTTGGGTTTGGTTTGGTTTGGTTTGGCTGTTTCACCTTTGAACAAAAGTCAAAGGGGGACGACTCTTCGTGGTGGTTGTAGCAATTCTTGATTTTTGCCTTTTTATGAGGTCTAAGAGCATTTGTGGGTCAGAAGAGCTGTGCAGATGCAGCTTGAAACTGCGTATCTTTTGGGATGGTCTTCATCCAACCCGAGGTGAATGAACCCTCTCCACCTCCAGCAGCATCTGGAGCAAGTAGGTGCTTGGTGCCAAGCTGCAGAGTAACCGATTTTCTTTGAAAGGGCTTTTTATGATGAAAAGAATAGGTCCAACCAGCTGCTGGAGGAGCACCATAAATTATTTCTTCTGCCTTCCTGTTCTGACGCCGTTGGACCGAAGTTCAGCAGGTTTGTTCTGATGGTGTCATTTCCTTCTGTGGTAATGGACACACGCTGCTCCCAGACCTGGTTGCTTTGGAAGAGATGGAGATCTGCTCCCAGGGCGGAGCAGCAGAGCCAGACCCAGATCTGTGCTGAACTCCCAGTGGCTCCTCCAAGGGCTGAGTGTTACGTGGGGCTGGCAGTGTCCCCACACCATGAACGCTCTTTCAGATCACCTCTCATTACTTTCTGTGAAGGATTTATTATGCACGATTAAATAAATAAGAAATAAAGCAGTGAATGCAGCCTGGGACTGTGTTTGTTTAGCCCAACTGCTGCTGTGTAGTGATGTGCACCAACCAGTCGCAGTGCAATCCTACAACCCAGCAGCACGAGGCTGGCGGCGCTCCAGAACACGTTGTTGCACTGATTGTGTTAAGTGGATGATTGATTAAATCCGTGCTTGATGGACAGAAGGACACATCAATCTGCAGCATAGGGCTGAACCCCACTGTGAGGAACCCCACTGCTGAGTGGGACAGTGCATTTCTCCCTTCACCCCACCTGCTGGGGTGGGGAGAAGGGAGAAATGCACTGTCCCACTCAGCACCATCCTTCCCTACCCTTGCAACTCATTTTCCTTGCCGCCCAGATGCATCAGGCATTGATGACTTTGGCAGAAGCAGTCCAACAATCTCACAGGTGTGATGGCCAGAAAAAAAATCAGACTCCAGTGGCCAAAGATTGGTGAATATAGAGGAAGCTGTGGCAAAGAAGCAGGTTGTTGGTCTACGGGTTGATTCTACTTCATGAAAGGAAGCAGCAAACACACCCCCTAACTTAATTGGAAAGTGAGGCTTTTCCTTCTACACAGTGATTGAATCTTATTAAATTTACTGTATCATAACTCAGCTGCCAAAAGATCAAATGCCATCTGGGAGTCGGTCAGCCCCGTGCTCTCCCCAGCCTGTGCAGCTCAGGCTGTGAAGATCTTGATTTCTGCTTTGTGCTTGGTTTGTGGATGGTTCTTTGGAGGACTGATGGCTGTGATAGACCTTAGAGATGTTAGATTTTTAATGCTGCATGATCCTTCATCTTCACTTTAAAAACTGTCTTAAAATTAATCCGAAGTGGATATGTCTTGGCAGACACACAGCAACGTTCAGCCATAGGTCAGGTTTTCACCAGCTGGCTTGGCTAACCCCATGGCAGACTGTGCTCATGGGTCCTGCCCAGCCATGGACCTCGGGGGTCCTATGGGGCTCAGCCACAGCAGAGCTGTTCTTAATGGGTCAGACTGAAATGAAAGGGATAAACCATTTGGGGACAAAATCTGCATGGGCAAATTCCAAGCCTCTTTCCAAACCATGTGCTTCAGGACACACCAAAGCCTCTCCAGATGCACTCTGGGTTTGGAAAAACTCCTCCATTCCTTGCTGCAGGATGTATTTACCTGGATGAGCTTCAGATTCACAGTTTTGCTCAGGGCTGTCTGTCTGTTCCATGCACAGCAGTGGTGCTGAGCAGCTGGGCAGCGGAGCCGTTGTAGCCATGAACCCACATTCCTTGTGCAGCTTCCAGGAGAAAATCCCAACCTCCCCCTCAAACAAAGATCTGTCTTGGCAGCTGCGATCTTTCAATTCCTCCCAGCTGAAATACAAGGTGAAAATTAGATCTAAATTATTTTCTTGCCCTTAAATCAAGCCCTGCAGGCACGAATATTCCTTTGAAAGGTCAACCTGAGAGCACACAGCTAATCAGTGCATTGCTGAGGTCCTGACTTCAACAACAGCCACGCACCTCAGCCTGCCTTTTTCCCTTCACTTTGCTCCCCTCTCCAGCATGTTTGGGCTGGGAATGCCTTTGGCTCTGGGCTCACCTGGCAGGGAGAGACCTCGAGGAGTGGGTGGGATGATGGCAGGGAGAGAAGGGCCGACGAGGTATCAGCTGGTGGCATCTTTGCTCCTGAGCACTGAGGTCTTCAACCACCTGGGAGAGTAGATGACCACAGAAAATACTGTGGATTTTTTATTTTATTTTTTTTAAAGAACAACTCTATCAAGGCCACCATATCAGATTTAACAAAGATAACAGATTCCATAAAGGGTAGGGTCATCCCATCCTACACTGCACCTGCTGTTCTGGACTGATGCCCAAGGCTGTTATGCTGGTTTTTACAGTTACCAAAGCTTCTAATGAATGAAAGGAAATGCAATGGAACCCCTCAACACCAGATTCCCCACTTCAGGTTAAAGCCAGAAGCCTCAAAGTCATGAGCCATCTCCAAGTAACCACATCTGTGACTTCAGGATAGGACACAGATGGGGAGGGCACTTCTTCACCCCCTGGATTGGAAGGATCTGCTTTGGGTAAGAAAGAGCTGTTTTCATAAAACACTTCCCCACTTGCTGTTACAGATTGTGAGCAGCTAAATGAAGGCTCAGAGCTTATAATCAGAAAAAAAAAAACACAACACAAAATACAAAAAAACAACCCAACATTAATCTGGAAGGGACTAAAGCTAGACAGACAGATGGGATGTGTATTTATATGTACGTGTATGTACATATATAACAAGCACGTACAAATATGTGTCAAATGCTGTGCCATTATTAGTTATTATTCTATTCCCATTTGCACAATGCCTCCCTTCTGTGGTTGGTGCCACCCTCTCTGTTGAAGGGAGCGCTGCTGGCTGGGTTGGTTTGGGTCGGTTTCGGTTGGATCGGGTTAGGCTGAGTTGGGTTTGGTTGGGTTGGAGTGTGTGGGGTTGTGTTGGGTTGTGTTGGGTTGAGTGGAACGACCCTCTCTCATAGGATCTTTAAAGAGGCGATGGTTGAGCACAGGTGACAAGCAGCACCTCACTCAGGTTTGGAGACACTGGGGTCAGGAAGGGGCTAGCTATGGCCCTCACAACCAAGCTGACTGCGCATATGGTGCTGGGAGCTGGGACACATACGGTGAGCTGGGAGAGCTCAGAGGGGATTTAGGAGCAGGAGTCATGGGCAGCACATCATGCCCCACGTCACAAGGCTGCTGCTGACGGAATTATCTCTGTTACCTTGCGCAGCACAGATGTTTTATGTTGTGGTTATGAGCATGAAACAAGGGCAGACCAGTTGTGTTTGTGCAGCTGCCAAGCACACTGTTGTGACATTCCCATCTGCTTCACTGTTGTATAACCGATGCTCCCCCTGATATTAAGGGCGAGGAAAAAATCCCCTCCTCTCCAGCTCCAAGGCTGCAGTTCAGCTCATCCCCAGCCATTGTTGCCCAACACTCCCTCCATCTTGGACCTGAAATCCTATGTCTGATCCTGTGGCCTTGGGCTGCTCTGTAGCAAACAGCTTGCACTGATGCTGCAGGGTTTCACTGGAACGATTTCAGGTAAATGATCAACTTTGGGAGGGCTGGCAGTTGTCTTCAGGTCAAAACAATTCAAAGCCTGGTCCTGGGCAGCCCTCCTTTTACCTCTGGTGTGTCCTCACCATCAGCCATCACCAAAAGAAGCAGCTGAGCATGCTGTTGGCTGCTGGTCTGACGCTGGGTCTGCTTGAGGTCTTGGCAAGATTGGTTTTGATGGGAGGATGCACTGATGATGGCAGATCCTTCCAACACAACCGTGCTGTGATTCTACAGTCCTGTACAGAAAAGTCTCATGGAGACAGCTCATAGCCCAGCTTTCCCTTAATGCTTTGTGTCCCGTGCAAAACTTGTTCTTGTTTTGGCATTACCACACAGCAGCAAGAAGCTCTTCTTTTAGCCCCAGGGGCACAGAGGACATTGATTCTGGTCTTTCTTGCAGTATCTACCCTTTGAGATTGAGGATTGAGCTGATCAATAATCAAACCTGTCTACGATAGGGCCAGAGCAGAAAGGAAAACCCAGCGTGCTGCAGGGAGCAACCTGGCCCTTGAGGTCACTAGAAGAGGGATTTCTGCTGTCATACCGACTTGGAGGGTCATCTGAGGCAGGAGCACTGAGGAAGCCCCACACTTCAGGTCTGGTTTATGGGTCTGATGAACAAAGGCACTCTAATGGAGATGAACGAGCAGCAAATACTGAGAATGAATGAGGTTATTGGGTTGGAGTGGGCTGGGGAAGCTCGGCTGGTGTGCTCAGGTGCACGGATAGCAGCCTAAGTGTCTCTGTGAAGGATCTCCTCCCAGAGCAGGCACAGCTGTGGTTGGGATCTTGTGAAACCAATGCCAACGACAGCGGAGCTGTGGCACGTGGGGACATGGTCAGTGGGCACGGTGGGGTGAGCTGGGGCTGGGGATCTTGGAGAATCTTTTCCAACCTTAACTATTCTACGGTGCAATTTAGAGTGATGGTGGGACGGGCTGTGCTTGGGCTTGGGGATTTTGGAGCTCTCTTTCAACTAACGATCCTATGGTTCTATTTGGGGTCACAGTGGCAGATGGGGGTGGGTTGGGGTCGGACTTGGGGATCTCGCAGAGCCGATGTTCGCACGTTGCTGACTCCCCCTCCTCCTCCTCCCCACAGCGTGCACGCAGAGGGAGCTGCTCTGTTTGCCCTGAGCCCAGTAACGGTCTCGGGAAAAGGGTTTTCTTTCCTCTCCCCCCTCTCTCCTCTCCTTCCCCCGTCCGACTTTTCTCCCTTCTCGCAGCGCTGCGGATCGCGGTGCCCGGGCTCCCGCTGTCTGCAGGCGGCGGAACTGCACCGCGAAGCTGATGTCCGCGAGGTGCTACAAAGCCACAGCGGTAGGGCAGACGTGGGGGGGTCGGTGGGGGCTGCAGGAGATGGGTGCTGCTAAGGGTCCTGTGCAGTGCTCCGACTGAGCACGGAACACAGGCTCTGCGGTCATTTTGTGTGTTCGGCCCCATAGGTGCACATGGGATCAGGACCCTTGGGGACACGTGCACCTGGTTCCGTGGGCTCCATCATCATGTCCCTGTGAGTATGGGATCAGAGCCTTGGACACGTGTGCACCCTGGTCCCGTGGGGATCATCTGCTCACGCTAATAAGCATTCACGGGATCAGGACCCCAGTTCTATGAGGTACATCTGCTCACTCATAGAAGTATGGGGATGGGAGATGGTGTACCCTGGTTCCAAGGGGTCCATCAGCTCACCCATACAATGTGTATGGGACTGGGACCACCAGGGCTTTGTGCAACCCTGTTTTCTGTGGGTCCATCTGACTCATATATGCATGCATAGGATCATGATCCCTCATGGACTCGTGCACCATGGTCTCATGGGGTCCATCCTCTCACCCATATTTGTGTGCATGGCACTGGGGCCTTGTGCACCCCAGTTCCACGGTATCCCCTGACCTTCCTGCACTGGCCACCTCCTGGTGGCTCAGTCCCCCTGCCCATCCCAATGCAGGCAGCACCCCCTGCAAGCTCCACACCTCCAGCCCCACTCCACACCATTAATTCCTACCCCCAGTTCAGGAGAATCCTACCATCCTTACCCCAGGGAATCACCATCTCACCCTCTGGCTGTGAGGGGCTGTGGGACCAGGGGGTGCACAGGGAACACAGCCAGAGGTGGGTATGTAATAGGGTATTATTAGCATGTAACATACAGCAATAAGGTAACATCACAGAGCACGTAACCTTTAACATACAGCAATTAACATCTAGCATCATGTAGCACTGTAATATGCAACACGTAACACTGACATCACCTACAGCACGTAACATGTAGCATGTAACACGTAACATCATCGCGACAGCATCGTGACAGGTAACACACAGCACCTGACGTGTAGCATCAGGTCTGGCTGTAAAATGGAACAAGCACCATGTGCTGCCATGCAGCATTGCAACATGTAGCACAGCACGCAGCACGTAATATTTGGCACACCACCAATACTATGTAGCATGCAGCGTAACACAGAGCATGCAACATGTAACACGGAACATGCAGCACGCGGTGCATGAAACAGCGCAGCACATGGCACGCACACAGCCCTGCTGCAACACGTACGGCAGGCGATGCCCCACACTTTGGGGGGGGGGGGGGGGGGGGGGGG
>NW_024884922.1:7205568-7279897 GCF_019232065.1 Centrocercus urophasianus | reverse complement strand
GGAGAAGTGGGTAAAAAACGGGGGGGAGACGGGGGTTAAAAACGGAGAAAAATTGAAAGGTGGCTGATTAAAAAGGCGGGTTAAAAGTGGAGGAAAATGGGTTAAAAGGGAGGAAAATGATTAGAATGTGGGGATGATTGGGTTAAAATGGAGGAAAACATGTTGAAATGGGGAAAACTGTTAGGAATGGGGATGATTGGGTTAAAATGGGGGAAGCGGGTTAAAAATAGGGAAAACTGATTAAAATAGGGGAAAACAATTTAAAACATTTAAACAACTATAGGTTAGGAAGGGGAGGGTAATTGGTTAAAAATGGAGAAAAGTGATCGAAAATGTGGGAAAGTGGGTTAAAAAGGGGGGGAAACGGGATTAAAAATGGGGATACCTGGTGTAGGGAACGTGCTTTGGCAGGGGGGTTGGACTCGATGATCCCTTCCAACCTCTACAATTCTGTGATTCTGTGGATAAACAGCTAACAGATTAAAATGGGGGAATATTGATTAAAACTGTGAATAAGGGAGTTAAAAAATGGGAGAAAACAGGCTAAACATGGAGATAAACGGGTTAAAAATGGGAGAAAGCAGTTTAAAGATGGTGATAAGTGAGTTAAAAATGGGGGAAAGCTGATTAAAAGTGGGGATAAATGAGGTAAAATGGGTGAGAACAGATGAGAGATGGGGATGAGCGGGTTAAAACGGAGGGAGAAGAGCCATTTCTGGTTAGAAACGTGGGGAAGGCAGCGCTGCCTTTGTCACCGCGATGGCTTTGGGGCTGCCGTGGGACCTTGGCTGTCCCCCCCCAAGCAGCGGGGCGGGAGGAATTTGGGATAGGTGGTGATGGCTGTGGCTGGCAATGAGATGTGACACATGGGCTGGGGGAGGCGCGCGGGGCTGCGGGGGCATGGAGCTGTGCTGTGGGATTGGGAAAACGAGGAAGAGTTGCCGGGGAGAGTCTGGAGAATGAGTTTTTTGCAGCGCCGTGTTGGGGTGGCAGAGGAAGCCCACCTGGGGTCGGCAGCAGCAGTTCTGTGTCAGCTCCTGCTTGGCAGCACGTGGGGCTGAGCAGGGGAGGGCTGGGAGTGCGGGGAGCCTGGGGGAAACGCGCGTCCCCGTGTCCCCACATCCCTCTGTCCTTACAGATGAGCGTGGCTGCTCAGTGTCCCCGTGGTGATGCCCCTTGGCGGAGCGATTCCAAGATGTGTTTTTGGAGGGCGGCGCTGGGTTTTTGTCATGGTTTTGCCTGGAGTTTGTAGGGTTTATTGCCTTTTTTCTTTTCTTTTCTTTTCTTTTTTTTTTTTTTTTTTCTTTTGGCCAGAATTGCAGTTTCCCTGCAATCACTGCTCTGCACTTCCCTGCAATCACTGCTCCGCACTTTTCGGGCCTGGCTGCAGGAGTCGGGATGAGCCCCATGGGATTGATTGGAATTGGCCTTTTCATTTTCAATTGTTTTCTCAGAAAACGAATGGAGGAAGCCCCAGTGTCACCGTGACCTGGGTCCTGTGGTGGGGTCTTATCCTGCCCCATAGCTCCGCTGGGTTTTCCACTCTGCGGGGCCTTGGAGCAGCGCAAAACTGTGGGGAAAGGAGTGGTGCTGCTGTTGGGTTGCTGAGCATGGGATGTGAAAAAACACGAGGGGAAGGCGAGTGGGTTAATGGGAGAGGGGATGATGGGAAGCTCAGCATCCCATGCCCCGAGGCCTCTGGGATTTGTGGTTTTGGGACAGAGCGGTGTGATTTCGCTGGGATGAGGGGATGCTCCCCCTAGAAGTGTGTGATATCTGGGCCCGTTCCTTGGTAACCTTTGTTTCTACCCATCCACGGGATTAAACTCTGCAGACTGCTCTGCCTGACGGGCAGAAGGATTAATGCTGGGATCAGTCCATTAGCGGGGTTGAACTGTCCCGCCTGCCTCCACCAGGGCCTCGCACTCAGCAGCCCGGCGACATATTTATTCATTAGCAAGTGTTGACATAAGGTAGCAAAATGTGTGTAAACAGCAAAGCCGCAGAGCAGGAATGTGCCATTTCGAAAGGAAAAGTGATGCAGATCGGCCAATAGGAAGTGATTAACGCTGCCAATCGGAAGCACGGCAGCAACTGGGTTACTCACCGAAAAGCCCTCTTTCTTTTTTCTTTTTTTTTTTTTTTCCCTTTTGAAAGAAAAGCCCATTTGGCAGTTGAACTGTGACCACGGGGCGCGTGGAGCTCGCGGTGTGTTGGTGCAGGTGGTTGGGGTTTCCTCTGCAGCTTGGCTTTGCACCAAACCGTCCGATTTTGTGTCCCAGCATCTGCCTGTCCCCGTTGGTCCTCCCTGTGCTCCCACCTTCACGTTGGGGTTTTTGGGTTGGGTCAGCGAGTGGCGGTAGGACAGCGCGATGCTGTTGAGCTGGTGTGTGTTCGGATGCCATGCGGGACCCTGGGTTGGAGCAGTGCCTTCACTGGTCACTGGGTAATCGGATATTGGATGTCCAGTGGGCTTTTTGGAAAAAGCAGCATTGCCTGTGGAGGTGGGAACGTGCTCCCAGCATTTCTCCATCCACAGAATCGCAGAGGTTGGAAAGACCTCTGAGGTCAAGTCCAGCCTTTGACCCAACCCCATCCTGCTCGCTCACGGAGTCATTGAGGCTGGAGAGACCTCCAAGGTCATGAATTCCAGCCATACCTTGGTAACAGTGATGGAAATATGGAGCTCTGCATGCCCCATGCGAGTCAACACGGCTCCTGGTGGAGGTCTCCACTACATGGTGGGATTGCCACCTTCTTGGAAGTTCTGAGGGGCCACGTCATTGGCTTGAGGAGAGCAGGGCTGGCGCTTGTGCTTTGGGGTTGTTGGGGTGGATTTGATGTTAGTACACTTCGGCTGCTGTCCACACATCTCAGGGTTGGTCTAAATGATGACTTGTAACCCAAGGCATTCTCTGCTTCTCTGCAGCTTTGCATAGAACAAGAGCTGTGTTAGATGTGAGATGAGCAGTAGTGCCCACAGGTAATCCAAGCCAGCGCTTTGTCCCATCCTTATGTGGGACAGGAGCTGCCGGGATGTTGGCAGTGTCCCCCTGTACTGATGGGAGCTGGAGGTTGGGTAACCTCTAGGTAGGAGCTGGCACCTTGCAAGAGTGGGATCTGAGAGCTGTAAAGCATCGATGAAGGACTGCTGTGTCTTTCCTTTGTGTGTTTTGTAGTGCTTTGGAAGGCTCTGAGTCTGTCCCATCAGGGACCTGTGGGATGGTCCTGTGTGTGGACCGCATCTGTAACCCAAGCAGCTGAAGTCGTCTCAGAGACACAGCTCAGGGAATCTTCTGTCTGGGTTGGAAAGGGTTAAATAAAAGGGGGGGTGGGAGGGGGAAGAAGCGAATTTCTTTAAAGAACAGCAAACACTTCAAGGCATTTAGAGAGTGTATAGTGTGCAGTGTTTCACAAGTAAGTCCATTTCCTGTCTCCTCTATTGTTTTCAGCGTGATTAAGTGTATCCTGTTAAACTGTATATTCCTGTGAGGGCTGCGACTTCACTCTGATAAAAGGAGGTTATGCACACAGTGTGTTCTTTTTTTTGTTTGTTTGTTTTGTTTTGTTTTTTAATTTCATTGAGATCTCAGGGATGAAGTCTGGAGAAGTGACTTATCAGTAGGAAGAGAGCTGGGCTCTCTTCAGTGGTGGCCCTTGTGTTGAGATAGAGCAGTGAGCAACGGGGTGTCATTAGGAATGTCACCCTGATGAGGCCAGATTCCTCCAGCAACGTACCAAAGGACTGGATGATCTGTGATGGCCCTTCCAACCCGATATTTTGTGATTCCATGATCTTACAGAGCCCTTCCAACTCAACATTTTGTGATTCCATGATCTTACAGAGCCCTTCCAGCCCAACCATTCTAGGATTCTAAGAACTGAGGATTTAATTTGTCTTGCCTTCATCCCCTTTCAGGCATAGTGTTGCCTTGGGGTTGTGTCCCCCTTGGCTGTGATGAAAAAGCTGTAGGATCAGGGGGCTGGTGTTGGCTGTTGTCACCTGGAGCAAGGAGAGGAGATGCTTGAATGGCTGGGGGATGGAGAGGTCCAAAACCTTGGGGATGGAGAGGTCCAAAACCCAAGTAGTGCAGCACAGGTTCAGACCAATGAGCCATCTCCCTTTCAGTTCCCACTTTGGCAAGCCCAGCTGGTGACTACTTTGGTGCTCAAAGCCACGAATTTGGCAGCTCCATCACAAAGACAGCCCCATGTCCTACCCTGGTGACTCAGATGGAAAGGTGGCCGCCGGTCTGTCATTTGTTGCCGCTCTGTAATCAGCACGGGGCCAGTGATTAAGTGCTGTGCAGAGTCTTGATTGAGGTGATGAGTTAGGGTGGATGCCTCTTGATGAACTGTCGAGTCTGTGCAGCCAATTAGTAATCGCTTCCTGTTGAACGCTTCGGAATGTGCACGCTGCTTGCAGCTTTGCTTGGAGCCTGCGAAGTAATTCATGTACACTGATTCCTTCTTCTTTCCCTCTGTTACAGCAGGTTGTCCAGACTCTGTGCCTTCCTCCACTGAAACAGGGGGAACTAATTGTCTAGCCCCTGGGGGGCTCTCAGGTAAGACGTTTCTCCTTGACCCTACTCGGTTGTCTCCACTCGTGTCCTGTTGGGTCCCTTGGCCAAGGGTTTTGGGGGTATGTCTCGTTGGGAAAAGTGTGCTTTGAAAGAGAATTTGGTTTAATTTCACATGCAGAGGATGTGTTGAAGTGCCGGGGAAAGCTGCCCGTCCCCAGAAGTTGATGTTTGCTTTGTATTCCAGCCTCGTGCCCCATTGATTTGGGAGCGAGGTGTGTTGGAAGGCTGAACGGTGTTGGCGTTGCTTTGGTCGGGTGCAGGTGTTTTCGGAGCAGTGTGGTGGTCCCTTGCAGAAGGGGGTGGTGTCCTTTGCCTGGCAGTGGTGGCACTGATGTCGTCTCCAGGACAAGAACCACACCTGGTCACTGCCTTGGGCTCTGCTCTCTGGGGCTCCGGCACCCAATACTTCACGCATCTTTACAGAGTGCATTGAGTTTCTCTTGCTTCCCAATCTTCCACCTCCTCCGGGCTTGCAAGTGCCATCACACAATGTGTTTTTTAGAATGAACCCTCCTTGGTTTTTCCCAATGTGCAAAGCCCCCAGCACCCCGTTTCCCTCCCACATCTGTGGTTGGACTCTACGCGCCGACGTTGCCGGGATTAGAGCAGTTGTGCTGAATGTCTGACGCCATGTACCTGCAGTGTTGGAAGGTGCTTCCTTTCTCGGGATGTCTCTCTGATTTACGATTTGTGGAGCACTGATGCACCACGTTGCCCTGAGATGGAATTCCAGAAACACGTCGGCTGTGCCGTCCCTCTCTCCAGGAATGGCTTTTGGTGCGGATGGCTTTAAGCCGGCCCTGTTTGTTTTTCTTTGGGTGTAATGTATACCCCGGCTGTTATTTGAGAGGGGAGCATATTGTTTGTCCAAGGGCCCTAATGAGAATTAATCAAACGGGGGGGAGAAGGAATGGAGTAACTTGTCATTTTTAGCATTGGGCTTTCTTTTTTTTTTTTAAATTGGAGCTTCTGGCTTTAGGGAAGAAAAAAGAGTCTGGAAAAAGAAAGGAGACGAGAAGCAAAACAACACAATAAGGATGTTGTTAAATAGTTTTGTTTTGGTTGTTGATGTTTTATTTTTTTCCTTTTTCCTCCTGATGTGTGCCCGTTGCGGAGGGGAGGAGAGAGCTCAGTTCCACAGGATACCACATGAAATAAGCAGAGGAAGCACTCGCTTTTAGCAGGGGGCTTTCTGCAAGGGCCGGCGATTGATAACATCTCGTCTGGCTGCTCTGTGCTGGAGGGAAGGAGGGAGGGGGCCTGAGCTGCAGGAAATCACCCAGCGTGCTCCCCAGGGCTGGCGGGGGGGGAGTGGGATGCTCTGGGGTTGTGATGAACAAACCCCAAAGGAAGGCTCCTTCCAACCCCCCCCCTTCAAGTGCAGTTGTTTTTTTATATTCCTCATGGTTAGATTTATTATTATTTTTTTAAATCTAAGGCTTCTTCCCCACCAAAAAAAAGCCTGGAAACAGACCCTTTTATGATCATTGCTCACTCTTTTCCCTCCACAAATGTAATTGTAGCCATTGAGCTTAATGAGGAGCTGATAGGAGAGTTCACTCACGGAGGGACATGGTTACCTACACAGGCCATGAAACAAAGCCGAGTGCCTCCACATGAAAGAGCATTTGTTTTGCATTTGCTCTGATTTACTGGCATCTCCGCTCCACGCACAGAAGTGTAGCACTGAAAATTCCCAACTGGAGGGACCCAGTCGAGAAAGGAAAATAAACACTGCTTGCAGCAATTCTCTAAAGCCAACTTACTCCTTTTTTCTTCTCTTTTTTTTTCTTTCTTTCTCTTTTTCCTTTTCCTTTTTCTTTTTCCTGGCATATTTAAATTAGCAGAAGAGTGTGTTTGAAGGGCACGTTAATGAGTCAGGGCATTCTCGGAGCTCTTTAGGGCAGACGTGGGTTGCAGGTTCCTCATGGAGAAATGCATCCTCCTCTGCTCTTGGAGATCCCAGAGCTTGTGGCGGCCTTACAATGAGGAGCTTTCATAAAAGTGATGAAAACCCATTTCTGGGGGTTTGGAAGCTGGGCCAGTAGGGATGTGATGGAGAGATGCAGCTTTGCAGCACCATGAGTGCAAGGACCAAGTTGGATACAGCTGGGGAGCAGTTGGGTAATGGTTGGATACCAAATGGAGTGGGCACCAGTTGGGTACCAGTTGAGTAGAAGTTGAGTACTGGTTGAGTACTAAGTTGGGTACCAGTTGAGTAGACAACTCGGGTACCACTAGGGCAGCACATTAGGTACCAAGGTGGGTATCAGTTGGGCACAAAGTTAGGAGTCAGTTGAGTACCATTGGGTGCCAACTGGGTGCCAGTTGCATACCAAATTCAATAGCCGTTGGGTACCAGTGACAGGCAGCAGATGAGTGGCCACATCCTGAACCACAAAGGGATGGGTGGAAAGCTCAGTTTGCTCTCCTACCAGGTGGAGTTGTGTTTTCATGTTGTCAGCAGCAGCGTGGAAAGGGACAGAGTGCGAGGGGTGGGGACAGAGGGAGGGGACACAGCCACATGATGCCTCCGTGACCTCATTGGCGTCAGTTGTAAATGGGGGGGAAAAGAAAGAGAAAAAAAAGGGTGGGGATGAGGTTTGTTCCAGAGGTCAGAACCAGAGGAGAGAACCCGTGGAACGTGCGTGTGGCATGACTGGGCATTGTGCAGCATCACTGCACCCACGTCCCTTCGTGTTGATCCATGGCACAGCCCTGGCTCTCCCACTCTCCAGCCCTTGTCCCCCACTGTGCTGCTTTGTATGGGGCTTCCCTCTCTTTTTTTCTTCTCTTTATTTTTATGGGTAGTCTTTGCGTTGCCCATTGGGTGGTTGTTCTAGATGGTCTTCAGGATCCCTTCCAACCCAAAGCCTTTCTGGGTGCTCCCAGCTCTCTGTCATGTTGACACAGAGGGACAATATCCCACTGGGGATAAAAATAATTCCTGCAAACAGGAGGCAGAGGGTAGCTCTTCCTGGGTTTGGAGCTTGCTCCCAGCAGATGGGTTTTGGTGAGTGCTCTGCTTCCAAACAGAGCACGTGGGGCTGGTTCTGGGGGATGAGTTGGGCACAGCACCCCTAGAAGCCCCAATCCCAGTGGGGAGCTCCCAGCGCAGGGGTGGGATTCCTGTGGGTTGGAGGAGATGGGAAACGACCAGCGAAGGCTGGAGGCAGGGAGCAGACCTTGCGTGGTCTGATGGAGCACTTCCTTCAGATCTGCTCCGTCTTGGCGGCATGCGACTGAGTGACATTTCATTATGGGATGGCAGGCAGGCCTGGAATGTTGCACTATGCCTCTGATCCCCGCTGGTATCTGCTCTCAGGGACCAGCACCTTGCCCAGACCCGCAGCTATCCGCCAGCGGTCCTACATAGCTCTGGTCCCCCCTTCCACCTCCCCCCAACACAGGCTTTATGGCCTCCTGTGAAATGCCTTTATTTACAAATGGGCATCCTATTATAATCTGGAATTGAGACATCTTCCTGTGCAGCTTGGGTTGTATATTTGTCCCAGGGATAAACAATTGCTTGGAATTTTTTTTTTTTTTTTTTTTTTTTGGAAGGAGGGGGGGGAGAGTCACTTATTCTTGATTTATTTGTGAGCTTACATCCTCCTTTTAAATTTCTTTTTTTTTTTTTGGCTGCATCCAACGCTGCACAAAACTGCTGCACCCTTTCCTCCTGAGCCTCCCAGCAGAGCGTGGCCCCCGTGCTGCAGGGCGGAGGTTATCAGGGGTTAATGCAGGATGACAGCGCTGGAGCCGGCGTGCTGCAGGCTGCCTGCCAGGCGAGGAGCCTCGGGCTGCTCAGCATCAGCTGACCGCGGCACTGCCGGCCTGGCACCGACTGCTCCTCTGCTCTGGGGAGAGGGGGGGGGATTCTATGGGGCACTCAGCCTGTAGGAGCCCAAAGGTGGTCAGCACCTGTTGGGTGGTGGCTTTGGGCTGCTCTGGAGAAGGGGAGTGTCGGGGATGTGGGCAGTAGGCATGGTGGGGGTGGGTCAACAGTTGGACTTGATGGTTCTTGGAGGTCTTTTCCAACTCTGATGATTTTTTAGTTCTGCTTAGGAACGCTGTCAGTGGGTATGAGAGTGGTGGGTCAGTAGTTGGGCTTGGGGATCTTGGAGGCCTTTTCCACCTTTAGTGGCTTGATGAATCTGTGATTGTGTGAGCGGGCACGGTGGTGATGAGTTGAGAGTTGGACTTCTTGGAAGTCTTTTCCAACCTTAATGGTTCTGTAATCCTCTGAATGGGCATGGTTGGGATGGGTCAGTGGTTGGACTTGGTGGTCTTGGAGGTCTTTTTCAGCCTTAGTGATTAGGATACTTCCTGAGGTGTTCTCCCAGGATGGGTTAAAACCCAAAGGATGGCAATGCATCACCCCATCCCACTTCCCAATTACATGATGCCTTGGGGGTGGTCTACACTAAGTTGCAGGAGGAATCCCACAGCTAGCTGTGTTGCAGCCCTTTGTTTGCTCTCACTGCAACAAAGGGAATTGGGTTTTTGGGGGTGATTCTCAGCCCCCTGTGGTGCCAGTGTGGTGCTGATGGTTCAATGGTTAGACTTGTCGGAGGTCTTTTCCAACCTCAGTGATTCTATGAGTGGGCATGGTGGGGGCAGATTGACAGTTGGACTTGATGGTCCTATTGCTGTTTTCAAACCCTAATGATTAGAATCATAGAATCATGGAATTGTTCAGGTTGGAAAAAGACCTTAAAGATCATCAAGTCCAACCACAGCCTAACCATCCTATCCTAACTCTAACATCCCTCTGTTAAATCAGAATCATCCCTGGGCAGATTCTGTGACTCTATGTGGCTTTGGGGCTGTTGAGTTTTCTTCTGTAGCCTGGAGCTTTTGGGGGGAGGAAAGAGGGTAGGAAGGTGGATTTGGAAGCGTGGAGCCAGGGAGGGGTGTGTGCCTGCACTGGCAAGCAACCCAAACCACTCTGCTTGCAAAATAAAATGTCCCAATGAGCAGCGGAAACCCGATCGTTGGGGACATTGAAACCGAGACAGGACACAAACACTCATGCAGGGCAGGAGCCATTCCATCCCCACTATCTGCGTGCAGGTATTGGTTACACTATGGGAACAGTGACATTAACCCCACGCACCGACCCGCCGTGGGTCACTGGGGCTACAGCTCCCAACGCCAGCACTGCGAGCGTGGTGGTTGGGTGTGCGTGGCAAATACAGGGCAACGGGGAGGCGCTGAGGTCCCCAGACCCCCTCTTTGGCACAGGGCAGATGTTGGGAGTCAGGCCCTGTGCGGTGCCAACCCCCAGCAGATTGAATGACCCACGCTGCAGCCTGGCTGCCCGCCCACTGTCACAAAGGAGCTTCCTTCCCAGTTTATTTTCAGCGCTGGGATATTATTAACCGCTGAGGCACGGTCTCTGTTTTAGCGTCCCCATGCAAAAAAAAAAGAAAAAAAAGAAATCCACTTTGCTTGTACGGCCTTCTTGTCCAAATCCCATTGGTTTGTTCCCCGAATGGCCGCTGGCTGCTCTTTAGGAATAGGGTGGCACTGGGAATACCACTCTGTCTGCCCTTCTCTCCCACTGCTTCTTGGTTGTTTTTTTTTTTTCACTGGTTTTTGGGTTGCCGTTGGAGTGCGTGATGATAACTTTCACCCTGTTAACGAACAGGAAACACTGGGACAGGACAGGAAATTACATCAGGCTTTGGGTGAAAAGAGCCAAGAAAGGGGAAAAAAAAAAAATAAAAATGCAAGAAAACAGCGCTATTAGTGAAGGGGAAAAAAGTGCCAAGGAGGAGGAGAAAAGGAGAGGGAAGCAGAGAAGGAGGGACGCAACCCTACGGAGCGCAGCTTGCAGCCGGAGCGCTCTTGTTTTATTTTCATTCTGTTGAAAAATATTTTACTAGCGGGGTCACCCCTGCTTGAGTGCTCCACTTCAGTGCACTGAGGAATCGTTTCATGGCTGCTCTCAGCTTCCTTCCCCAAACGGTGAGGCCGGGGAAGCGCTTGGCTCGGAGGCGCATTTTGGTTTGGCTGCTCAGCTCTCCAAACTGGTCCCCACCCAGTGTCATTATCTTGGTTTTAACTTGCAAAAAGTAAGAAAGAAAAAAAAAAAATAGAGAGGGAGCAGCTTGGTAAGAGCTGGCTCAGCCCTTCTCTGCCTTTCTCACTGCCTAGGATCCATCATGGCTCTGGGTCAGCAAAGTTGAGTGCATGGTGTTGGAGGATGTTGCGGTGAACCTGGGAGTGGAGATGAGCTCCTTCCCTTGTGTTGCTCATCTCATCTGGTTGGGGGGAGTCAGCACCTCACTTCTTGCCCCTTTTCCCCCTTCATCTCCTCTCCCAGTTTCTGAAACCTGCTGTCCATTTTTCCGCATCTTCTCCTCAATCTTTTCTCCTGCTTTCCCATCTTCAATGTCCCATCACTGTCCCAGCTCATGAGCACCCATAACCACCTTGGAGATGGAGTGGGACATCCGGCATGCGTCACAAACCTTTTCTTGACAGCCTCCATATCCCTGCAGGTGTTTGAGAACTCATGGGGGTGGTTTGGGGTTGGGCTTTGGGATCTCAAAGGTCTTCTCCAACTTTCATGATTCGGTGACTCTACGACTTTCATGGGCTTTTTAGGGCAGAGCACAACTCTTCATGATTTTCCAAGACGTCCTCTTTGCACATGGCAGGTGGGGAGGTAGATTTCTCCCCCCAAAAAATGGCTCCGGCTGTTGGGCCGTTGGAGCATTGTTGCAAGCATATCCGTGGATATGATATGTACGTAATAAGGGAGCTGGAGCTGACGAATAGTAATTTTCTTTCTGAATAGATTCTGTTTGTAGGAATGCCAGCGCTGATTCAATGAGCGCCGGCTCACGGCAGTGTGCCTTGTGGCCACGTGGCTCCGTGGGTCAGAGCTGCCGCATGTCCTCCCATCCCATCCCCTCCATCCCGAATCTCCCAGGTCCGCATTTTTAAGACTGAAAGACGTGAATCTGGGGAGGTGAGGGAAGTTCAAACACCTTCTGCTTTCACAGACAGGGGAGTTGGCGCTTGCTCCGTTGACTCGTGCTGATGAAACCAATGGCGCTGCCTTCGGAATGCTACAAATTCCTGGGATGTGCCACTGGTGGGAAGGTTCTGGTTGCTGCATAGGGGAGCTCCATAGGCTGTGGAGACCTGTGGGGTTGCTGCACTCTCAATTTGTGGGGCAGGGGGCTGAATAACCCCATAAAGCCATCCTGTGAGCAGGAATCGGATAGCAGTAGTTTTATTTGGAAAAGGAGAGGGAGCTGAGGTTACATCACTGTGTTTGAAGCGATGGATTCGTTTTCTTTGGAAGCTGGGTCGAGACGCTGGAGCTCACGAGAAGGAACAAACCCATAAATCTTCACGCCCAGAGCCCTGCGGGTTCGCTGTGCTTTGTCACAGCCCCACAAGAGCCAGCGTGGAAAATGTGTCGCGGTGTCACCGCCGTCACCTGCGGCTTTTGGGGTGGGAGGAGCAGGGTTTAGGGCTGGGAGGATGGCACAGTGCATGGGATGTGGGGACAGGTGGCCCCGGTGCCACTGTGCAGCTGGGCAAATCCACCTCCAGCACGGGGCAAGCAGCTATTGGGGTTCTTCATCTGGGGGAAGAAGGCTTTGGGGGGCGTCTTCATCCATGAGTAAGCAGTTTTGGGGGGTTTTTCACCCCTCGGTGCTTCATGGCTTGGGACAAGCAGCTGGCCCCATCCATGCCAACCAGGGGTGCCAGCTCCACCGCAGCGCCAAGAGGGTTAATTACTTAACGAACGTAATATTCTCTCTAATTGCTCCGCATTATTAATCCCAAGCAAAGCGAGAGGTGCAGGGAGGGCTGCACAGCCGGGCAGCTCCCGCCTTGTCAGCTCCAGCCAAGAACCCTTCATCAGCCCTCGGTCTCTTTGTTGGCCAACCTGGCGGTTCCGTGCCAGTCCATCCGTCTGTCCATCCATCCCTATGCCCCAGCTCCATTGAGCACCAGGGCTGTGCCACGTGCTCCTAGGAGCGGCCGTGATTAGATTACGGAGGCAGACAGCAGTAATGATTAACTCGCTCCGTCTGCGCGCTGTCTCCAGTCTGGCGCGGGGTGCTTTTCCCCCTCGCAGGGCCCTGGCCCCGCGGCGGCGATGAAGCTGTAAAGCCAGCCGGGAGGAATGAGGGGGGAGAGAGCCGCTCTGCAGCGGATCCGGGAATGGAATTTATTGGCAGGAATGCAGTAAATGCTCCAAATGCCAGCCCCGCTCCACCGTTTTCATAATGGTTACGCAGCGGGGCCGGCGGGGGCACGGCGGCGTGAAAAGGACTTTTGTTCCGTGTTTCCATGTTTTGCAAAAGCCTCTCCCTGCCCTCTAGGAAGGAACGCTGCGCGGGGTGGGTGGTGGGCTTCTTAATTCTTTTTTTTTTTTTTTTTTTTTTTTTCCTTTTTTTTTTGTCCAAGGGAAACGTCTGTTTTTGCTCTTGCAATAACTTTGGGGAGAGCTGCAGGTCAGCGTGCTGTGGGGAGGGGATCTTTTTTTTCCCCCTGTGGTTGCAATGGGATGCTGTGTGTGTGTGTATCTGTGTGGACTACACTCAGGAACAGATCCCAGCACACATCTGGGCATTGGGTGTCCGTGTGGAAACAGTGCCCCGCTCTGCTCCGGGTTTAGGAGGGCTTCTACAGCCCTTGTAGCATGCAGCCTGCAGAGCTTCATGTTGTCGGTGAGGGGATGACACATGGGCAGCCACCATATCCCCACACTGGAAGCCAGTTCCCCAAAATTGTGGGTCATGGTTGGGTTGGTGGTGATGGGCTGGGGTTGTGCTGGGTGATCTGAGTTGGTCTTTTTCAACCTTAATAGTTCTGTGATCTGGGAGAGCTGGGAGCCATGCTGGGGAGGGTCACGACCTACCGTGGCTTTGGTGGCTGTGATTTATGCCTGTGCTGGAAAGATGACGGGCAGGGTGCTGTCACCAAGGCAGCATTTCTGGCAAGCTTGGGGCTGGTTGGCCTAGTTGGAAGCCAGGAGCTCTTTGTGTGCTGGTTTCTCCTTTCTCTGAAGGTTGAGGTGCAGAAGGGGTGTGCCCCACTGGATCCAGGCAGGGAGGTGTTGGCTCACCAACAGGGTCTGGGGCCAGTACCACCCCCCAGTGGTTGGTGTTTAAGGAACTTGGGGATGTGCCACCTGGGGACATGATCAGTGGGCATGGTGGGGATAGGTTGGGGTCAGGCTGGGGGGTCTTGGAGATCTTCTTCAAACCTAATGATCCTATGATTCTTTTTAGGGTCACGGTCAGTTGGCATAGTGGTAGGGGTGGTTTAGGGTTGGGCTGGAGGATCCTGGAGGTCTCCAACTTCAGTGGTTCTGTGATTCTGTAATCACTGAGGTTTGCTGAAATCTCCCTTATTGGCATTACAATGAGATCACACCTGCTTGTACAGAATGCACTGCCAGAGCATCCCGGAGCCCTCGGGATGCAGTAGGACACATGTGGTGCCAGTGGGGTCTTGGGAGAGCGTTGCATTAAGATGCAGTGTATCTCATTCTTTTGGCTTGAATTCCCTTGGTCATTCCTTCCTATCCCTGGGGCTAGTCCCTGTCCCCATGGGGGGCCTCCTCCTTCTCACCCCATCTGGGCAGGTCTTGGCACGTGGCACAGGGAGAGGAGGGATTCCCATTCTGCTGCTTTGAGAAAAAGGAGCAAAGTTTCCCACACCTTTGAGGGGTGCAGCAGGAGAGGCAGATAAAGAAGGTTCTTTAAATTAAAACTTCAAAAATAATTAGGCTGACTGTATACTAAACAACAGCAAAGAGGCCCATTTACTGTAAATATTATGAATGGATTTGGCTGCCTTCTCCATCCCCGCCCTTCCTCTAAGGCTTTTCTCTGAGCTGAGTCGAAATTCGGCCTTCAGACAGCGCACTACTCTATAATTTGCATGGCTGATGAGGCCCCGAGCCTGGTGCAGAGGAAGCTGGAGTCAGCTGGCTCCGCTCTAACCGCTGCAGACGGCAGACGGGCGCTTCTGGGGTGTGCATGGGGATTTTTTTCCCCTTGTGCTGCAGCAGGCTCAGCCCAGTGGCTTGAAAAGAAAATGGGCACAAAGAAGGGTTCTTCTCTTCTCGGGTAATTTTTAGCCATGGTAATTGATTAATCACCGTAATTAGACAGTAGCAATGACTAATAGGATGTTTGTGAATCAGATTTCTGGGTTGGTGGACTCCGTGAACCCAGCAGTTTCACTTGTGCTCTCTCTTTGCTGTTCCATTAGTGTGCATTGCAGGGTTTGGTTTCTTTGGTCTGTGCTTGAATTAAGCCCCAGTGTTTGGGGATAGGTTCCAGCTGGGCACCCCAGGAGAAGGGTAGCCCACAGTGCCCCTGCGTTGGGCTGGAAGCCATAGGAGATGTCCTCAGGGACCCACTCTTTCCTCTTCCCACTCCGTTTTTGTCATGATTTCATGAAGGAGTTTTGCTGCCCTGGTGAAGGTGATGGGATTTCATGCATGGGTCCCCGTGGGATGCCTGGAGTTCCCATGGGATACGGAACAGAGTGCTCCCATTAGTGCTTTGCTCACTGCTAAGTGAGTCCAGATCAAAACCCTGGTTGGAAACATTGGGAAATCCCAAATTCTGTCCCACTTCTGTGAACAAAACCTGTGTGGGTATGGATTTTGACACATGGTTGACTTACTTTGCTGGGATCGTAGAACCATTAAAGCATTTGGGTGTGCAACTCTCTAATAAATTAAAGAAACCATCTTAAGGATCTTTAGCCGACATCACTGCTGTATAGGTTGGGTTGTAAGAATAGCCTAATTAGACAGAGACACAAATGTAAGGTCTAGCCTGTCTATCCGCAGATTAAGGGCTCCCTAAGCAGCCACTGACACGATGGGCTGGAATGGTTCCTAAAGGGATGTCAGGGTCTACAGTGTCAGTAATCTGCAGATTAAGGGCTCCCAGAGCATCAGGTCTGATTGAGTGTTGTGGTGTTTTAGGGCCTCAACATGGTTCGTTGGATGGGAGCATCCCTGGGGGGTTGTCGCTGTGGAGTGGAAAACATGTGATGAACTCGCAGTTTGCCTTACAGAAACCAGGCCAGCCATCAAAAGCAAGGGAGCTGAGATAGAAAAAGGGTTGGGGTAAACGTTCCCCTGGGCAGTGAAAGCTCCAGGAAAGGCCTTTTCTACAGTAGTGCCCTTTAATTTTGATTTCTCTTTACTCTTACAAGGCGTACCTGGAAATCTGTCTTTGAAGGACTTTTCTAGACTTTGGGGTTGTTTTTTTTTTGGTTTGTTCCCCCACTTAAGGACATTGTGAGTGACCTGAGAGGCTAGGAGGAAAGGCACATTGCCTATTTCCCTTAGCTTTGACTAGCTCTGGGCTTGCTTAGTGTTCTCCTTGTTTCAATTCTTGGTGGGTTCCTGAAGAAGGGCTCTGCCTAATTCATCCTTTCTCCCTCCCTACCCTCTCAGTTAGGTATCTCCATGTTTTCCACCTTGGTGAGCAGCAGAAGATGGGGGGACAGCCCAGCCCCTGGCTCACCAGTGCCATTTGAGGTCAGGCAAAAGGGATTATTGGGCACAGTGTGCTGAGCTCTATCTCAGCCTCAGTCCTGGCCGGATGACACATTGTGCTGACACCAGCCCAGCCCTTTTTTTTAAGCTCAGATGCCCTCCGCATGTGCCGACATAAAGGAGGGGAAGCATTTGCTTCATCTGGTCTCAACACTATGTGCACGTGTTAATTCATCTGCTGCTGTTGTTTGTTCCCAGTAGGATGCTGGTCGTGGGTCTGGGGTCAACATCTAACTATTCCTGTTGGGTTATGGTCATGGGTATGGGGCCACTACCTACCAGTTCTTGTTGGGTTATGGTCATGAGTATGGGGCCATCACCTTCCATTTCCCATTGGGTTATGGTCATGGGTCTGGGGCCATCACCTTCCATTTCCCATTGGGTTATGGTCATGAGTATGGGGCTGCCACCTTCCATTTCCCATTGGGTTATGATTATGAGTATGGGGCCGCCACCTTCCATTTCCCATTGGGTTATGGTCATGAGTATGGGGCCACCACCTTCCATTTCCCATTGGGTTATGGTCATGGGTCTGGGGCCACCACCTTCCATTTCCCATTGGGTTATGGTCATGGGTCTAGGGCCACCACCTTCCATTTCTCATTGGGTTATGGTCGTGGGTCTGGGGCCACCACCTTCCATTTCCCATTGGGTTATGGTCATGAGTATGGGGCCACCACTGTGAGTTGGTTGGGTGAGGGTACCCCAAAATGGGCAACCTTTTGTTCCCGTGTCAGGGCTGGTGTTTGGTGGGAAATCCCAGCCCAGGCATCCCAGAGGAATATGGGAGAGGAGGGGGGTGTGGGTGGCAGGAAGAGCATGGGAAGACCCTTGGGGGCACAGCTCTTCAGCCACGTCGATCAGTTCAAACACTTCTGCAGTCGGGTAACGTAATTAACGCGTAGTCGTAACATCACTGGGAAAAGATCCAATTAGGGGCATTCAAAGGCCTAATCAGGAGCGGTGGTATTCCCAATTCCAGATAGCAGTGACGAGGATGCAGATAGCTCCTGACTGGATCAGATGGGAGCAACTGGGCGTGCCCACAGCCCAGCGTGCGCTCCGCTTGCTGTTTTCATTAGAAGTCACTTGATTACAGGAAAACCTTTAGCTATGTCAAAACAAAACAAGGCAAAACAAAAGATCCCCTTCCCACCTCCCCCCGCTGGTGTTTGTGAACTTGGCACCGAGACAGGGCTAAGAGCTGGAAACCTATGGAGGCTTTGGCTTCTCTGCCTCTGGGCTGCAAAAGTTGCTTTAAATTCCACCTAAATTCCCTTTTCTGAGATGAGCTAAGGAGTCTCAGTTCTTCCACGGTGAAAAAGAAACTTTTTCTTCCTCCTGCCCTCATTTTCCATTATTATATTTGTTCTTTACAGTAAGTTTGCACAATGGCCTTGGTCCTGATGGGGCCCCCGGGCAGCTGTCGTGCAGCCATAGAAAATAATAATAAACCACCGATAGCAGCGGATGGAGGGGCACTTAATAACGAAACAAGGGCATGCATGTTTCCAGCATTGAGCAGCAGCATTGTTTGTTGGGATGTGGGAGTGCCCGGAGCTCACTGGGACTCTTCTAGGCATTTAGCTTCGAAGGGATGTGTGTGCTCCGAGGACCTTGTAAAAACTGTGGTTTTAACTCAGTACAGGAATCCTAAAGAGCTGCTCAGCCTTTGGTGTCCTGGTTGTACAGCAGCCGTGATGGTCTGAAGGAGATCTGGCCACAAATTTCCCAAGATTTGGCTTCTTTGTGACACAGATTTTCCAGTATATTTTTACCTTTTTTTTTTTTTTTCCCACTAATTTCCCATGATTTGGGGTTTTGTATTGAAAAGTTTCAAAGATTTTCTTTTTTTTCCCTCCCCCCACAAATTCGCCAGGGTTTTTGTTTTTATGTTAGTTGCAGTAAGGTTCACTGCTGAGAAAGGGTCTGGTTCCAGCCATGGCATTGGTTTTCTTGTGGTAGGTGGCATGGGAACATGAGATGATCTCAAAGCAATGTCTTGGGGTATTTGAATCATAGAATGACTGAGGTTAGAGAAGAGATCAGGTGCGACTGTGAACCTATCTCCACCATGCCCACACACAGAGAATGAAGATTGGAAAAGATCTCTTAAGGTCAAGTCCAACCACTGACTCTCCCCATCTTGCCCACTCATGGAGTCATAGCAGCACTAAGATTGGAGAAGGTCTCTAAGGTCATCGAGTCCAACCATCAACCGGTCACTGCTGTACACCTGTGATCAGAGAAACATGAAGCTTGGAGAAGACCTCCAAGGCCATCCGTTCCAACTGCAGGCCCATCACCACCCTGCCCACTCACAGCAGTTTCAGGGTTGGGAAAGACCTCCAAGATCCCCAACCCCAGTCTGCCCCCCACCATGCCCACTGACCATCTCATCAATTCCCACATCTCCACAGTTCTTGGCTACCTCCGGGGCCATTCTTACCCCTCGCTATGCTCTTGTAATTTGGGGAACAAATGTCCATAAGCAGCATCACTGCATCATTTTTTCCTTCTTTCTTATGACCTCTCTCGCCCCGCTGACGCCATTGGCTTTTCCCATTCATTCGTTCAGTGGGAAACACGGGTGCCAAGAAAAGAGGGGAGCAGGGAGGTCCCAGCGGTGGTGAAAAGCAGCACCGGTGGGGCTGGCAGAGGGCCTGGGCCTGTGTGATTCCCATGGCTGCTGTAGCAGACGCCCAGCCAAGAGTGGAGCCCGTGGGCGGAAGGCGCTGTGCCGTATTTACACCGCACTGTCCAGAATCCCGGATTACCTAAGCCTTGTCCGTGAGGTCTGCTCGCCCCGTGCCATTGAAAACCCGAGTGGGATTCATTCATGAGCTCCAGCCCTCCACAGAGCTCTGTTCATTCATCGCCAGGGCGGTTGGCTTCTGCTTTCTTTTTTTTTTTTTAATGCAATTAAATACCTCTTTGTACGTCGGGCTGAGCCACTCGTTAAGGGGTCTTCTCAAACGTAAGCACAAACACGGGGTGAAAAAGGCCTTTCTGCCCCTCTCCCCCCGTCCCCCCCCGCCTCCTGAAAGGGATGCTTTTATGTTAAAGAAAATAAACAGAGGGATTTTAGCAGGTCCAACGCCTGCTGCAAAATTCCCTCCACTGCTGTAAAGCAGAACGCGTGCAAGCTGCAGGCACCAGTGGCTGCACTTACTATGGAGGGTGAAGGCAAGGGGGAGTTGGTGGGGGTTGGATTTTTATATTTATTTATTTTTACAACCTAGCTTTGCTTTCCCAGCTCTTTAAGCAAACAGCGAGTTTAAAACATCTTGAAATATCAAATACAAAATGAAAAAAATGCAAAAAAATTGAAAACAAACCCCTGGGAAGGGTGCGGCAAGGAAGGGTGGGGGGGCACAGCAGCATTTACATCACCCCGCATCATTCTGTTTTTAGGGGGGAGGGTGTGGAAAAACGCACTGCTGGGGTTATATCTCACTGCTACCCCCCCCCCTCCCACACCTTCCTTTTTGGGCCATGAGCCCCCATGACTGCCAGTGACTGCAGAACTCTGTTCCTTGCTGGCACTGAGATGAGGAAATGAGCGTTGCATGGCTGCGGCGCTGGAGCTGCGTTTTGTTGTTGTCTTTTTTTTCTTCTTGTTTTTGATTAAAAAGAAGGCTGTGCTGGAGGAGCAGCAAGAAGTCGTAGGTGAAAGACACAGAAAATGCTGAGAACAGTGACATTAAGTCTTGGGGTGGGCTGTGGGGGAAGAGGGTGCTGCTGGGTCACCCCCATGCATTCCTGCAGCATGGTTGCATTTTGGGTTTTTTGTTTTTTTTTTTAAAGTGCAATTATAGAGATGAATGGTTCCCAGGTCCCAACATGCCTGCAAGGACTGGGAGGGATTACAGAGCAGCACCGTGTGCGGATGCTGCATCAAGGAAAGGGGTATGGTGCTGCTCAGCAACCCTGGCCCCCTCCCCTGGCACTGTAACCCCACTCCAGAGGATGGAGTGAAGACAAGGGCAAAGGGAACCAAGTTTTGGGTGGCTTTTGGGGCTGTTTTTCTTAGCAGCACGCAGCTTCCGGCCTCCACCCCACTGCCTTCCACTTGGCCTGGGCTTCCCTCACCTGGCTCTATGAAAGCCCCACAGTGGGGCAGCTGAACCCAAGGGTGGTGTCCCGTGTGCTGCTTTTGGAACCACGTCTTGTTTTATCACACTGGCTCTGCACAATGGGTGGTAATTTGTTCATGGAGATGGGCTGTAGAGTGTTAGGTTGCACCCTTGGTATGCTCAGTGATCATAAAATCATCACAGAATGGTGGAGCCACAGAGTGGGGACCTCGAAGGTCACAGAACTAGAGAGTGGTTGGGTTGGAAGGGTCCTTGAAGATCACAGAACCGGAGAAGTGTTGGGTTGGAAGGGACATCGGAGATTATGGATTGATTGGGTTGGGTTGGAAGGGGTCTTAGAGACCCCCAAATTCCAACCCCTTGCCTTGAGTAGCACCATTTCCCACCAGAACAGCTTGTCCAAGGCCTCATCCATCCCGGTCATGGGCAACACCAGGGTGCTGAGGTTGTCAGGGTGTGTGTGGAGAGCATTGTGAAAAGATGGAGCTCATGACATCGCATCACTTTTGGATCAGAACGCCTCCACAGTCCTCAATTTCTCCATCTTTTTGTCTCCCTGTAGATTCCCAAGTTCTACAGGAGTCAGGGGATAACTCACACTGGTGCGTGGTGGCATACTGGGAAGAGAAGACACGCGTGGGTCGGCTGTATTCTGTCCAAGAGCCCTCCCTGGATATCTTCTATGATCTACCTCAGGGGAATGGCTTCTGCCTCGGGCAGCTCAACTCGGACAACAGAAGCCAGCTGGTGCAGAAGGTGCGCAGCAAGATCGGGTACGGCATCCAGCTCACCAAGGAGGTGGACGGCGTGTGGGTCTACAACCGCAGCAGCTACCCCATCTTCATCAAGTCGGCCACACTGGACAACCCCGACTCCAGGACGTTGCTGGTGCACAAAGTGTTCCCGGGTTTTTCCATCAAGGCTTTCGATTACGAGAAGGCGTACAGCCTGCAGAGGCCGAACGACCACGAGTTCATGCAGCAGCCGTGGACTGGATTTACCGTGCAGATCAGCTTTGTGAAGGGCTGGGGCCAGTGCTACACCAGACAGTTCATCAGCAGCTGCCCGTGCTGGTTAGAGGTTATTTTTAATAACCGATGACATGAGACGGAGCGGACTCACGACATTTATACTACTTTGCTGCTATTACTTCCTTCTGAGTGCTTGCTTTTCATGCAACCTTTTTGTTTTTGTTTCGTTTTGTTTGTTGTTTTTTTTTTGGTGTTTTTTTTTTTCCCCCCTATTTTGAGAAATAGCTTATGGAAAGATTTTCGCCTGGGTATTTTGATAAATAGATCTATTTTTTGAAAGTGCGAACGACCAATAACTCGAGAGGAGGGCGCGTGGGGCAGGGAGAGATCGCATACGATTATCATTTCCCACTTCCCAAAGGATTGTTCTATGTGATGGATGGGTCGGGAGCCACTTGCTCTTGGGCAGCGTGAGGGGATCCTTATATTTTTCACGCCTCCTAGTCCCAGTGCTGGTGGCACCCGACCAGTACCCCTCCCCAGCAGTGCTAACCCAACGTAGCCCCACCAATGGTGCACAAACTTCCCACCAGGTCTTACTCCACCCGTGTGGTTTTTGCCATTGGATTTTGCCATTGGGCTGTTGCTGTTGTTGGGTTCACCTCCCGCCCGTCCTTCCCATCCGCCCATCTTTCCGCAGCGTTTTTCCTGTCATCATGGATTGATACAAGGGGAGAAAATGGCGATGAAGAAACTGTGCGTGGCCCGTGCTTTGCGGTCGGAGCTGAGATGTGACGTAAGCCTAGGAGAAGAAACAAACAGACAAACAAACAAAAAAAGAAACAAGCAGCAAAACAAAACAAAAACAAAACAAAAAAATGGGGAATAAAAAAGTGTTGAGGATAGTTGGTCTGTCGGAACCTGTTGGATCAGGTTGCCCCAGCACCATCGTATCTGGAGACGCCGTTGTGCTTTCATTTCTTCTTGAATTCATACACACGTATGATACTTTTACACTGTTCTTAGCTCAATGAGCATGTTTAGACCTTAACATAAGCTATTTTTCTAAATACAAAGGTTTAAATGAACAAGAGAGCATTCTCATCGGAACTTTGGCATCGTAGTGCTTTGGAAAGAAAACACACACACAAAAAAAGGACTCCTTGAAAAAAACCTGAGATTTATTAAAGAAAAAAAAAATGTATTTTATGTTATATATAGATATATTATTACTTGTAAATACAAAGACGTTTTATAAGCATCATTATTTATGTATTGTGCAATGTGTATAAACGAGAAGAATAAGAAAAGATGCACTTTGCTTTAATATAAATGCAAATAACAAATGCCAAATTAAAAAAAAAAAAAAAAAAAAAAAAAAAGAAAAAAGAACACGAGATTGGTGTTTTTTTCTATGGGTGTTCTCATCCAGATGAATGTTTTTTGTTTTTTTTTTTTTCTAAAGGATTTTATGTTCCATTAAAAAAAATAAAAACGTACACTTGACCCTCGGTGCGGAGTGGATTTGTTAGAGGTGGGGAGATGCAGCAGGAGGGGTGTTGCTGTTGCTTGCCGTTTCAGGTTGAGCTGACCCCCGTGGCAGCAGCCCAGTGTTCTTCCTATGCCATCCTGTCCCTAAAATATGATGGCTTTCATGCCAGTGTATCATCTGGGTTGCTCCACAGGTCCATGGGTTTGACTGGAGCTGTGCATCACATCCAACTGGGTCACCCCCATGCATTCCTGTCCCCATGTCCTCAGCAGGAGAGCAGTTCCTTAGCTGATTGAGCTCCTGCGTTTGGTGAAGGCAAATTTCTGAGTGGAAACCACCGGCCCCGTGGAGCCTGGAGGCTTTGGAGAGGTGCAGCATCCGTGTCTTGAATCCTACTGGCCTTCACGTGGTGGACAGATGTGGTAGAGGATGAGTCTTTGTGAGCATTAAGAGCAGGTTGACCCAGTACTGCCCCTTTCTGTTCAACATTCCCCACCCAAAGGGATTTGTTGAGATACAATATTCGGTCTGCTCTGAATGGACTGTGCCTCATCTGGATTCCTTTCACTGAGCCCACCAACCAGCTTCAAAATAGCTTTGGATCATGTGGATGTACCCACCTGCCTTGCTTGGTGTGCTCTAGAGATGCCCAAGAGGGCAGACATTGGTGTATCTTCGTCTGTGGTACAGTTTGCTTCATTTTGTTTCCATTCTGTGCCATTGGACTTAAAACGCTCAATAACCTCTTGTACGTCCAGTGGTCAAACCAGCAACAATGATTTGTGTCAGAGGCTCAAGGAGAAATGTGCTGGCCCATTCCATGGTACCTCTCCCCACAAAAAGGCCCCAAAAGTGAAGGATGGAATGGTCATCATTGTGAAACTCTCACCTCCCCTGAGCTTTGGTAGCATCTACCAGCAGGAGCACGACTGTGCAGACAGCAGGTTGAGGTGTCCTCCTGGACACAGTGCTGCTGAGCTGCGACTGCAAGTGTCTCCTGGGGTTGGGAGATCCTCTGCATGTCCCATGTTGTACCTTGTCCTGTGCAGCTGCCTCTTGCAGGAGATGCGCTGCTGAGCTGGCTGGGTCTTTGGTTGGGTTTGGTTGAACTTTTTGTTTGTATCTTTGATTGGAACTTTGGCAGCACTTTTGTTTGGAACTTCGATTGGACCTTTGTTTGGTTGACAGGTTGGATGTCGTGGTGCTGGAGAATGAGCTGAAACACCCCAAATAGTCCTTCACTTTCTGGGTCCTCTGCTTAGACTAGTCTGTGAAAATATTAGACACAGCATCACTGCTGTCTGAAAGCCAAGAGATAATCAGCACAACTACAGCTTTTCAATACTTCTGCAGCTTGAGTTAAAATGTTCCAGACTTCACCTCCTGCTGTTCTAATTTTAGTCCTCTTTCAGTGAAAAAAAAGAAAAAGACAAAAAAGTAGAGGAAAATAGTGCCAGAAGGCTGCTGAACACCGGCTCATTTGCTTTCCCATCTGCTCAGCTCTAGGGCTAGGAGATGCAAAGTCAGACACAGCTGTGCAGCCCCTCTGTAGCTCCTTGCGAGCAGTGCCATGTCCTTGCTAATTCAGACGTCCCCTATGAATGAGCCCCCCAGCTCCTTGGACACCCATGACAACAGTCCAGCAATGTGGTGGTGGCCCCAGACCTCATATCATTGTGCTCTGCACAGCTTAGCCGTGGTTCCCACTCCTTCAAAATCACCTTACTCAAAGCTCCTGCACTTAAGAGGCTCAGACAGGAGCTGGCTGAGACAGACTCCAGTCCTGATCTCTCTTCCCCAACCCCCCCCTTCCCTCCCCCAAGAAAGGGATTAATCTGGAAATTTGGGATGGCTGAAATCAGTCCGTTCTGGTGAGCTGTAATCTTGCTCTGCACCGTGGCTCCAGCTTAATTGGCATTAAAATGTCCTAATGATATCCTGCACCACCGTAAATTACAGCACGATTGCGCTTTTTTCCCCTGCATTGCCAAGTAGTAATTAAGGAGTGCAATAAAGAAGGGTCAAAGCATGCTGCTTTCCGCTGATATATCATATGTGGAATCTGCTCAAACTGTCAACTGCTGATGAAAGATAGTGCCTGTGATGGGCACTGCAAGAGACAAGAGGGAAAACTCCACTATCTTGAGACCTTTGGAGCAAGTGGTTTCCATGGGGCAGAGCCGTGATCCCTGTTTTACTTGAGTGATGCTCTATATGGAACTCATTCCCCATCTGCCCTGAGGACTCCAAGGAATCCGTGGGCTCTTGTCTCACAGATTATTAACAAATTCATTGGGTGAAGGGACCCATTTATACATGCACTGGGTGAAGAGACCCATGAAAACGTCCAATGGGTGAAGGGACCCATTGAGTTGTCCATTAGGTGAAGGGACTCGTGGAGACACCTGACAGGTGAAGGTATCAGGTTGGGGACAGACCCCTGGTGTCACCAAGCCTTGTGATCCTGAGCTGAGTTTGGTCCCAGCTACATCCTGCAGGTGGCCAGATGAGAATGCCAGTATGAATGTGCTCAAAATGTGGGGAAAATCTCATTCCAGCCCCAAAGGTATTTGTCTTGCTCAAAGCTCCTACAAAACTGAGGAGCAGGGGAGTCCCAGATCCCATCACTTGACCAGTGAAGAGACATAACCCATGAACATAACCCATGGGTATAACATACCTCTTGAGGCTCATCAGCTCATTTCAGAGCCAGTATCCAGGGATGAATGGGTCAGAAAACAATCTTGGCCTCCCATCAGCAAGGCAAACTGAGGCTGAGAGCCTGAAAGAGGAGGAAAACTGCAAAGATCCCCATTGCAACCAGGTGCCCAAGCAGAAATCTGGTGTTAAGGCATTCTCTGAAGCATGGGTGACGTAAGTGAATCCAAGTTTCTTGGTTGCAATGGGAGTGAGGCAGCAATGTGTGGACAGAGTTCATGGATGTGGGGCTGTGGGCAATGAGTTGTTGGGTTCTGCTGCAGAACCAAAGGGCACAAAGCACTCATGCAATGAACCTAAGCCTCTGGGGATGTTTTGTGATGGATCTTTTGCACTGTCAGCCCTGCTGCTCCTGCACCAAAGCTCAGGGAGGGGGGGTGGTCAGGTTCTGGAGATGAATTTTTCACCTCATGTATATTCTTCCTGCAGGAAGGCAGAGCTCCAGATTGCGATCTGCTTTGTTAGGGGAAATCCATCCCCTGGTACTGCACTGCTCCTGGCTTGGGGAACTGCAGAAAACACCAACCCACGTTCACCACAGGGGTCAAAGAACCACAGCGTGGGTGACTTGGAAGGGACCTCAGAGCCCACCCAGCCCCACCTTGTACCATGGGCTGGTTGTCCCCCACCAGATCAGTCTGTTGAAGCATTGTTGATGAGTTCAGGCACAGGCAGAGGCTGACAGCGTGGTGCTGGCACTCACAGCCTGACACTTCCCTTCTGTTCTCCGCATCATTTGGGTTACAGAAACCTCTCTGCTGCTCCTGGTCTTTCTGTATGGGGCGTTGTGCCTCAGGGTCCAGTGGTGTGCTGGCAGGCGTGGGGAGCTTCTGGCGTCTCCCACTACCTTGAATGTCATCCCCTATGTCCCTACACCACAGGATCATGGAATCGTTGGGGATGGAGAGGACCACTCAGATCACCCATAAGCGAGCACCCACTGCAGGCGTTACGCTCCATCACACTCTGATCTCAGTGTCTCAATATCAGCACTGCGTCCATCAATGGCAGGGGTGCACTGCAGTGATCACAGAGCCACTGGGGCTGGAGAGGAGTTCTGAGATCCCTGTGTCCTATCATAACCATCCTCCTGTCTCCACTGACCACGTCCCCAAGCACGGGGGTGTAGGAAGCAGCGCAGGACCCATAGCATCGCCCGTCCACCTTTGGTGTGCCCTCTCCTACCCTCTGCTCCATTCCAACACAAGCTTGCTTTCAGCTCTCGTTCCTCTCAGCTGTTTTTGGACCTCATAAAGAACACTGCAAAAGCTGCTGTTAATTAACATTCCTCCAGCTGCCCCCCCCCTCCTGCTTCCCCTCCTTCAGCCTCTCTCGTTTTTGTGCCTCCCTTCAAGTGGAAGCTCTCCTGACCCCTCACTTCAGGACGTCACAGGGGTGGCACACAGGGGGGACACACGGGATGTCACGCATAGGGGTGACACACGTAGGGGCGACACACACAGGGATGGGACATCACAGGGGTGTGCACAGAGGACAGAGGCCACCCGCTGTCCCACGGTGACCCCGTGCCGGCGCCCTGCGGCGGTGCCCGTCCGTCCAGGCTCCCTTCCAGGCGCGTCATGGGACTCCCAGCAAATCCCCTGGGGCCATCTGATCCCGGGGACGCCAGCACCCAGCGCTGCCGGCGCCGCTCAGGGGTTTTCCATGGTTCAAGGTGCCAAAGTTCATTGATAACGGCGCCCGGGGGCTCGAGTGTCACCAGTGCTTGGGGTGGAAATGCAGTGCTGTCGGGATAGGATTGCTTGGAATGATATGAAACTTTGAGTTCTGCTGGTTAGGAAAATAAAACCCTGTATATACTTGGTTGCATCGCTGCTGAGGGATGTCAGCAGCTCCCATTTCACGGAGCAGATGATGATGAAACTCCATCTGCAGCCCCACGGAGACGAATGCCACATATTTCCCAGTAGTCCCGGAATGGCCATCAGATGTGTCAGAGTTAGGAGCCTCCCAGGGGACTGCTCCTCCAGTAGCCACATTCCTGGAAATGAATCTGCACACTCCCCAGAGCAAGTGACAATGGGAGTTGCTGTTGGGTCACAGAGTAGGTGACCAGTGGTGTGGTGCAGCCCCACAGACACGCTGGGAAGGGGCACATGGGGTTGGGGCCAGGGATGTGGCGGCTGAAATTGCCTCCCCTGTGGCCCTCCAGCATTTCTGCTAGCAGAAATCACAGAAAGCACAAGTTCAGAAGCAGAGTGCCCTCCCTCCTCACCTCCCTCCCCATGAACTCTCTTGAACTTGGGAAAACCAAACCAGCACTGGGTTCACATTCCGTTTGCATTATAGGTAAAGTTCAACTTCCTCCTGATTTTGGCCCAGAGGTTCCCAGAAGAAATCGGGCTCTGGGACTGCACCGGTTCCTCTTCACCTCACTCACCCTATGTCTCACCAGGCACGTGGGGCAGTAAGCATCCCAGCCATCCCATCCAACCATCAACCCATCCCCACCACCATGCCCACTCGTGGAACCACAGAGGTTGGAAAAGACCACTGTGGCTATTACATCCAACCATTTATCCATGCCCGTCGTGCCCAACCATAGAACCACGCCATCTTTCAAGTTGGAAAAGGCCTTGAAGATGACCTTGGGGCAATCAGGTGGAGAAGAGTGGGTACAGACTGAGCATGTCTCATGCCAGATCCCTTCTCTCCCTCCTTGGAGGTCTCCCAAAGCACCTGAGCTCCCTGCTCTGGGTGGCCATGGTAGGACAGTGGTGGCACCAGATGGACCAACAGCAGAAAGGCAGAAATCTCCACTGGAGGGACCGGAAGGTGTGTATGAATTGGAAAGACGTGGACCAGGGATGGCTGTCTGCCCCCAGAAAATGAATACCACAGGGGAATCTCCGCATGCAACATGATCCCAAGTGCCTTTCCCCCCCCCTAAAACATTACAATGGGTTTACCACCAGCACTGAGCATGCCTCACGCCTGTGCTTTAGCTTTAGCAGAACACAGCCTGCACCTGCGAGCCTGGGTCTGATTTCTTGCAATGCTGTAAAACACAACACCCTGGGGTAGAAGTTACCTTTGCAGTAAAACAATGCATAGGGTGAATTTCGCAACCTGCACTTTGTGTCTTTTTTTCCCCAGAGCGGTATTTTGCAGCATTTGCCCTCAAACCAGTTCTTCTTAACGCAATAGATGCAATTAGCAGCAGACAGGTTGGTGTAACCTGTCCCTGATACACCTTCGCTCCTCTCCCCCCTTCTCCTTCAACCCTCATTTACTGGAACAGAGCTCTTCTAGGAGAGTTTGAGTTTGTTGGAGCTTAAAATGTAGAAATGCTGGAAAAGTAAAGTTTCAGTTTCAGAATTGAAATCTGAGCTCTCCTTACGAGTGGGGTTGCTGGATAAAAAAGAATTCCTACAGGTTTTGCAGGACCGTGGCCTGGGCTATGGGATTTGGGAGGGATGAGCCCCAGCTATGTGTCCTGTTTGCCAGTGACCATGGAGAGGACACAGCACATGCAGAAGTTCCTCATGGAGGTCTAATGGACCTCCAGGATCCAGATTGGGTCCATCCCAACCCCACAGAACCTGGTTTTGTTGGCACCAGCTCTGGGAGAGGGACAGGGGATGCTCTCAAGGCCCACTTCCACAAACAGGAACACACCATGGGAAGGCTCTGCGTGAAGCTATTGAGAAGGGCTGTGCTAATGAAGTCCAAACACTTTGTTTAGATGTCATTGCTACAGCAACATAAAATACGCTGAAATGAGGCACTTTGGTGAAAAGCTTGGGCAATCTGGGACAGAATGGAATTCCGAAATCTCGTCTTTTTTCTTCAGAGGGACTTGGCATATTTTTGCCATTAACTCTGTGGCAGTGCTGTAACGGGTGTGAAACCGTCAAGTTGCAACCTCAGGGTAAGGTGTATCTCCATAGAATCACTGAGGATTGGAAAAGCCCTCCCAGATCCCCAAACCCAAGCCCAGCCCACCCCAACCATGCCCACTGACCATGTCCCCAAGTGCCACATCTCCACGGCTCTTGAACACCCACAGGGATGGTGGCTGCACCATCTCCCTGTGCAGTCTATGCTGCTGCATCACCACTCTTTGGAGAAGAAATTGTTCCTAATGTCCAACCTGATGGTCCTGCGGTGCAACTTGAGGCCATCACCTGGCATAAAGCTGATGCAGCGCAGACCCACTTCTGTTTTTCCCCTGCTCTACCAACACTGTAACACAACACAGAGCCTTCGGGTGAGCTTTTTGGTGGCAACTCCCACCTGGGGATTGCTCCTCCCACTGCCCCTGTTTGCTCGGAGCCCAGCGAGCTGCACGTGGTCACGTAGGCATGTTGCAAGAGGCACTGCCACTCTCACACAACAAGAATGGATCAGCGGCATCCTCCTGCCTTGGCCCGGCAGCTGATGACACAAAGCCCTCACCTCGAGTCACCCACGGCTTCCCAACCAAGGCGCACACCTCCATTGGCTCAAAAGCCCCCTCTAATTGACTCCGGCGACGTTGAGACGGGTTTTCCACAGGAAACTTCTTGGAAAAACCACAGCTTTATTTCTTTTATTATATATATATTGAGTAACAGGCAGAGCGGTGCATCGGGTCGCGATGTGCTGCGGGGTTCCCCCGCCCTATCCCCATGGCCAAAACCTACTGGGAAGGGGCACCACCGAGCAGCGTTGAGCACCCGAGTTCCAACACAAGCTGTAGGATGGATGGATGGAGCGATGTTTCACACCAGACACTGTGATTTCCTTTCTTCCCCCCTCTATCCTATGTTTGAAGCTCAACACCAAAAAATGATGGCACGTCCCAACAAAACGATGGGAAAACGTCAAGCTCTACACATTTATTACTCAGATGACGTGTTCTATAGCATACGGTGGGTCTGATGTTCTATCAAGAAGACTGCATTGCCACAAAGAGTTGTCAGCTCGTCTCTGAAATGCTGAAAACGATGAGTTTCTGTTTTCTCTAGGATGAATATCTAGTCTTTATGCTCCCCAAATCCTTTCTCCTTGTTTTTTTTTTTTTTTTTTTTTTTTTTTTTAAAGCGCTTCATTTAACAAATACGATTAAATTAAAAATGGTGCCTCTTCAAATGCAAATAAATACATTAAAAAAAAAAAAAAAAAAGAAAAGAAAGAACTGCTAGTGTGAACTTCTGCAGGACATTGCTGCTCTCTTGGCGATGGACGCGGTCCTTCGTGTTTGTTCTCCTGAAAAATACTGAGTGTCACTGGGATGGGCGAACAGCTCACACCAAGAAGAGTAAAATCAGTGTAAAGCCATGAAATACCCAGCGGGGAAATATTTCCAAGAGAGGGATGTTATAAAATAAAGCAGGAGAACTGTAAGTTCTTCTGACAAGTTTTCCTCCGAAACTGTCAATCACGCCAACTGATCAATCCCCTTTGGGGGATGAGGGGAACCGGGCAAATCACCTTGCCTTTTTTTCCCCCGTTTTTGTTCCACCTGCATACAGACAAAAGAGTTCTCCAAACGGGGCTGAACTCTCTCATGGGGAATCCAAATGAATTGGTTGTGGGCACCAACACTAAATCTCTGGCAGTTGTTTGGCAATGGGAAGGAGGGTGCTGGGGGCTGCAGTTTCGGGACATCGCCGTGGTGCCAGCCCCACTTTTGGCCAAAAGAGGGTATTCCGCACCCAAAATACAACGTTGCCCACACTTTGCCCCCACAGTGAGGGACACCAGCAGCAGAACGTAATACTGGGGGAAAAAAAAAATGACATTTTTGGTCAACTCCTAGATTCTCACGTATCAACGGAGTGAGAGATGTAGTGAGTGACCGAGCGGTCCATGGTGGGATGAACATGGATGGATTTCACACAGAAGTTCTTTGATGGGAGAAATCCCGGTGCTGGAGGGCAAATCTCCCCCTGGGATTTTCTCCTGTTTTTTTTTTTTCAAACTTTATATTTTTTTTAATTTTTTTTTTTCTCTTTAGATTTTTTATATTTTTTTTCCTTCTTTTTTCCTTCTTTTGCTCCAGTCAGAGAGCAGGGTCCAAGGGATGCTGTGCTGTGGGCTGTGGGGAGGCTGCCAGCTCAGATCCTGGTATCAGTCCTTCCATACAGGCAACCATCTCTCTGTTTCCTCAGCATTTAGGACCGCTGAAGCTCTTCTCCCCAGTTCCTCTCTCGTACTCCAGGTGTGGATCTGCAGACACACCAACAGGCAACCAACCGAACGGCTCCCAGCGCTCTGAACCGTCTAACCAAGACTCTCACTTCCTCAACACCTTCACGTCAAAAGTCTCCGCTCTTCCAGCTCCCCAGAGATCCACAGAACCACGTAATGGTTGGGTAGGAAGGGACCTTGAAGATCACAGAACCATGGCACAGATGGGTTGGAAGGAACCTCCAAGCCCACTGAATCGCAGTCTACAAACTAGGTAGGAAATGCAGCCAGCGAGAAAGCAGCAGGAAACCTGTATTTTCGGCTTCTCGTTGTTTTCCTCTTCTTTTTCCTCCCTTTTTTTGCCATATGCTTTTTGCCTTCTCTCTGCTGGTTTCCCAAGAACACCAAGTCTTCATTTCTCCCTTGCCCTGTACATGAATAGGCCTGACTATAACAGGCCTGCTCTTAAATGTATAATTACAATGATGACAGTAATTACAATAAAGCACTCTTTCAACAGAAACAACAACAACAAAAAAATTTAAAAAAAAAAAAAGGGCTACTGTTAAGTGGATGGGAGATGCTGCAGCATAGCAGCATCCCGTGTTCTGCAGAGCTCCTAGCTCAGGGCACGTGTTTTTGGGTAAATCTGCGAGGTTTCTGGCAAGAAGACTGTGGCTACGTTTCTCCAAAAGTGGCTTTTGGGCTCTTGTAAAATCCTTCTCCTGCTTCAGCATCTTCATGAAACCATTCGTGAGCGGAGGGTGAGCACTGCTGCCCCATCTCCGCGCGGATCGCAACTGTCCGTTTTGACGGTCATAAGATAAAATAGAATAAAAACACGAGAAAAAAAAAAACAAAACCCAGTGCAAATCAGAAAGCCATCCTATGTGCCCATCGAAATCCGGAGGAGACGGAGCGGAGGTGGGGGCAGAAAGCTGAAGAGAAGAGGAGGGCGAAAAATAAAATAACGAGAGCTCCGCTGCACAAAAGCCGTCAGTGATGAGTGTCTGTGTAGTGTGTGCCACGCTTTGTCCTCCCCAGACATCTGCTGTGTGCTGCCTGCTGCCAGTTGGCCGGAGCCGGGCAGGGGGACAGCGTGAAAACAATCCTGGCCCCATTGGGCTCGCTCCTCCGACTCACCGTCGTCTTTCTAAAGCCAAACAATAACCCGGCGGGACACGCCGATTTCAGAAAAGAAAACCCTACAACAAAAACACGGCAGGGAGGAGGGGTGGCACTTGGCGACGAGGCTGAAAGAAACATGCTTCTCCCTCCCCACCCCACGAACATAATTCTCGAGCATGCTGGGGTTTGTCTGCTTGGGTACATCAACTGGAATCCCGCTAAGGTGCACGTCTTCTCCTCGCCCCTTCCCACCCCACCCTGCCCTGCCCCTCAGGCCGTCAGTTTTTGGATTGTCTTGTTGTAGTACTGCGTGATGGTGGGCGTCAGCGGGTTCCAATTGTTGGCGTGCAGCTCGATGACCTCCAGCAGGAGGGAACGCGTCAGCATGGACTCAGAGGGACACAGCATCTTGTCGCGGGCCGCAGCCAGCAGCTCCGTCATCATCTCAGGCAGCTGCTCCTCCAGCAGCCGGCCGGTGCTCTGCAGCTGTCAGGAGAGAGGGGGCAACAGCGTTACGGCTTTGTTTTTGTAGAAAGGCAGTATCGTTCAGGGTGAAAAAGACCATCAGGTCCAATTGCCAACCCACCGCCACCATGCCCCAGTAGTCACACAATCAGTTAAGGCTGTAAGAGAATACTAAGATGATCCAGTCCAACCACTGAGCCACCCCCACAAAGGCCACTTAGCCGTGTTCCCAAACAGAAGCACAGAATCAGGAAGGTTGGAGAAGGCTTCCAAGAAACCCAAGCCCAATCCACCCCACCATGTCCACTGACCATGTGCCCAAGTACCACATCTCCATGGTTCTTGGACACCTCTGGGGATGGGGACTCCACCACTTCACAGGGCAGTCTGTGCCAGTGCCTTACCATTCATTCCAAGAAGAATTTTTATTATTTCCTCCTCTTGTTGAAAAACAGAAATGCTGCACTACAAGTGAGGTTACGGGAGGGAGGAGTGCATGGTTCATCTCCCACCAACTTCAAAGGCAGCACCACTGGGTGCTTTGGAAAAATCCCACCTAGAACTCGAGCTATTGTCAAAACACAGCATGTGCTGTGATGTGGTGTGCAGCCCTTTACCTGATCCTACATTTGCTGCTGATTCACAGCTGTCGTCTGCCCCGGTCACTAAGCAGGGCTCTTCTGGATGTAGAACAAATCCCTTTGCATCGCAACCAGCACTGTGTATCCAGCCTTCTGAGCATGGCCACATGCTCCTAAAGCAGCCCCAGAAACCCCAACCTCAACTTTGCAATCCCACCTGTGCAGTATAGGTACCATAATTTCCCTACAAAGCACAGCAAAGCCCTCTGAATAGCCCACCACTGATGCAGGAGGCAGAAGGGACAACATGATGTGGAGCTTCCCTACCTCCATGGAGCAGCACAGCACGGCATCCTCCTTCACATCCTGAGATTGTAACAACTGCAAAAGAGAGGAGATTGGAGATTAACCACTTCTCTTAGAGTACTGATGCTTGCTGAGAGCATGGGAGTCTCCCTGGTCCCTTCCCACCACCTTATCCTTGAAGCACGAAGGATCTCCATTCACCTTTTGGTATTTCAGTAGTGATCTTTTCAGCTGCTTCCGCACTGGAGCCAACCCCAGACCCAGCTCTGCTCTCCCAGAACTCTGCATTCCAAACACAGCCCATAGGCACAAGCAGCTTCTAAGAGCACCCCAACACGATGCTACAGAGTCAGGCCACAATGGCATGGGTCAGTGGCAAAGGGCAGCTCAGCCCATCCATCCCCAAAAACGAGGAGCTGTGAGCAAAGCTGGGTCAAAAACGCACATTTTTACAGAATCACAGAATCATAGAATGGCTTAGGTTGGAAGGGACCTCAAGGATCATAAAGCTCCAACCCCCTTGCCACGTGCAAGGCCACCAACCTCCTCTTTGCTTCTGTCTTCACTTTACCACTGTCATGCACACAGAGTCCTCATTTCAGGCTTTCTCTTAAAGCCACAGGAGACAGAGCAGAACTGTACCGGCTGATTTTTCTGCAGATAAAAACTGTGATGTGGTGCATTGCTGTGGCAGACTTAACTGATTTCATTCATCTCTGAAATTCATCAAAAAAAAGGCAAAACGTGGAAAAGTCTTTGGGCTAATTAAACCTGCCCATGAACAACACAGCTCAGTGGCAGTGAATTTGCTCCGAAGTCACACATCTTACTGAACACACTGTTCTGCTTTTCAGCCTCAGTCATCTCTTCTTCCCACTTCCATTTTATTCTGTTTCCTTTCTTTTAGATATGAACACGTTTACAGCTCCACCACCACTGGAAAACAAGAAGTAACTCGAGGAATTATAGTAGGTCTCAAAGCTGTGTCTTCGCTCTCTTCCGTTTTCAGCAGAAAGCACTCTGTTTTGAAGCTGATGTTGACAGCATCTGGACAAGCACACGGTCCCATCGGTTTGATTTCATGTTAGACAAATACCCAGCCAGGCACTGAATGCATGCAGCAGTTTCCCCAAGTTTATCTTTCCACTGAATTGTTTGGGAACAGTGGTTAAGCCCAAGCCACAAGCTCTGAGATAAGTTCTCCTAAACAGTTAACAGATTCTTTGCAAAACAACCCAAGAGATTACATTAAACCTTCCCCCAAAAAAACAACAGCAACAAAAAACTATTTCGATTAGAGATAAATATAAACAGGCAGTAGCCCAGAAGTACACTTTAGCAGAGACAGGGATGCTACCACTGCGATGTCCCTGCTGTGATGCCACCACTGAGATGTCACCGTCGGGATGCTTCCTCTGGGATGCCATCACTGGGATGTCACCATTGGGATGGCACCACTGGGATGGCACCATTGGAACGTCACTGTTGGGTTGCCACCACTGAGATGTCACCATTGGGATGTCATCATCAGGATGGCACTGTTGGGATGTCACCACTGGGATGTCACAATTGGGATGTTCCTAGCAGCTCACACAGTCAGGGCTGCACGCAAGCGCTGAGTGTGCAAACCCAAACCTGAGCAAACTGCAAGCCTGATGTGTGGCTTTTGCACAACCAGATCCTGACCCTAAGCAATGCCATTAATTGTTTGCAATCTGATTTTTATTTACTTAAAATATTTCAAGGTAAACACACTATACTTAGTAAATTATCACTCCCACGTTGGAATTATTATTTATTTCACTATTTATAACTGCTCCTCCCTGTGCTGCCCCAACCCCACTGTGTCTCACACCATTCCCACCGTCTGCTCAGCCCCACACACTTTGGGTTTACCTAGCAATCATCCCCTTGGGGCTGAGGCTGTCTGCAAGAACACTTCTCCATGCTCTTTAGCCAGTTCCCTGTATTGGGTGAAGCCGTGCAGCCAAAGCAGCAGTTGCTGCTGGAAAGCAGACAAAGAGTCTGCTCGATTTCCTAAGAGTGGGGGCCGTGTGCCAGGATCTGCCCGGCTGGTCACATAACACCCGGCCACAGTTGCGAAAGGCTTCTCACTTCTTCTGCTGGTGCTGGATCGAGAATTGTGTAGACTGGTGGGAGACTGAAGGCATCGTGCTTCCATCCCTGCAAAGCTCCAGTTCTCAACTATCTGTGCTCCACTGAGTGATGGGTAAAAAATGGCTCTGGACCCGAAATACCTTGAGGGTCTGTTGCTGGAAGTGCTGTGTGTGATTGGGATTTCCTGGGAGCACTGGGCATTATTGCTTATCAAATCTAAGGAACTCCACCGACAGCAGATTTGGGTACAGCTGTGAATATCCACCAGCAAAACAAAGTAGCAAGAGCATATGCCTTATTTCTCTCCACTCACCAAGATGGGCTCTGCAGAAGAGCTGAAGATTTTGCATCATCCAGTCCAACCTCTCTGTTAAAGCAGCATCCCCCAGGGCACATCCCACTGGGTTGTGTGTAGATGGCTTTAGATGGGGCCCTGGGCAACCTGGTCTGGTGAAGGACAACCAGCTCATGGCATGGAGTTGGAATTGGATGGGCTGTAAGGCCCCTGCCAACCCAACCTCTCCTTAGTTCTATCGTTCTAGGATCTTCCAGGTCCCTTCCAACCCAACCATCCTATGGTACTATGATTATCCCCTATTCCTTCCTCCCCTGCTCCCAAGGCTTACTCAGCATCCCTGTGCTCCCATTATCCTGGAGAGGACAAGAAGGACCCAAAACTGCACCTGGGCTTTATCACGTATCACCAGTTTCCTCCTTCCAAGTGCTGACGGACTCACCTGAATTTGTTGCAGTCCACTGGATGTAAGCCAAACTCCCTAGTACTCCAGTGCACATCCCCACAAATATTTGGGTTCATTATCCACTTTATACCAAGATAACCCACACCACAGAAGTGCTGATGCAGAGCTCTCAGGGTGCCCACACCACGAGCAAGATGGAGAACCTGCCTCACTTCTCACCATATCATGCAGGCTGGGTCATGCTCTGCAGCTCTTCCCATCAGGAGATGCATACATTACCCTCTACAGCTGCAGTGACACTTTTCCTGTAAGGCTCTGCACTAATTATTGTGTATGACAACGCTTGCAGAATGGCATAAGCACTGCTGGCCACAACCTGCCTCTTAGCATGCAATGCTTTGGGACGCTTCAGTGATGACTCCAGTGTGAAAGCAAAGAGGATTTTCTGACCTCCTGGAATGATGACCCAGAGGCACGGGGTGGCTGGGGCTTCTCTGGGAGCAGCACTGAGCAGGAGTTGGTCTGTCTGGGTGGCACGGGTTGGTGAAAACAGACTGGGGAAAAAGCGAAGTGCAAATGTGGGCACTGGGGAGGAGTAATTAACACTCCATCAGCACAGACAATTCCAGGATTCCTCCAAACAGTTCCCTGAAGAAGTATCAACTCCCCATTGCTAGGCATCAGAGGAACTTTTGGAACCAGAAGACGCAAGTAGCATCTTCTCTGATGCTGAGGTTGCCTAAGCACTAAATGAGACTGGGGGAATTCCTTTCCATTACAGAACTGATGAGATAAGGGATGCACAGGGCACACTGTCTTCCCACCCAGCCCCACTGCAGACTGAATCAGCAGCAAAGGGTGAAGCCGGACACATTTGGAGGAAACAAGAACAGCCACCCCAAAAGTTCTGCTACTCCAGCCTCTTGCCTCCAGCCTCGATACAATGAAGGTTCCAAGACCACTGCAGTTGCACAAGGTGTACCCCACACAGGAGTATCAGCCCCTTTCGGAAGATGCTGATGGCAACTCCCACTTGCTTCATTGGGAAGAGGCCACCAGGATGGGGCACTGCTGGCCCCGCAGTGAGTTAGGGACCGTATCATGCTGCATCTGAGACAGCCTGAAGGAGCTGCTTCTACTTGTCTTACAGCTTTTAGCTGAGGAGGAGACTTCTGTTCTCCTCTTACCCAACGTGGACATTTTGGGAGATGGAGGTGATTGGAGAGTAGATTGGTTTGCCTGCTGCACCCAGCAAATGACAACATTGGTTCTCCTCACTGGGCTCCCGTGGAGCTCCAACAAGAGATACTTAACAGCAAATTGCATTAAGGCCAGAGAACAAAGCCTGTGCCCAGCCGTGGGAAACTCCTCCTCCTCCTTCCCACTGCAGACAAGGGAAACCATGAAGCATCTCTCTCCCCAGATCTGGGACAGCAAAAGAGACTTCTCCAAAGATGGAAACCATGGAGACAATGACGAAGGCAATCTTGTTGCTCATCAAGTCAGACCATGCAACCCAGTGGTAGCTCTATTGGGTGGCTCCCCTTAGAAAAGAGAGATGGAAGGCATCGCCCTCACCTTGGGGACACATCCATTGGGATTGTCTGAGCAGAACCAGAGGTATATGTGCGGGTGAGGTGGAGTGGGAGAGCAACGCTGTCAGCCTCACCCTGCCTGGCTGCAGCCATAACAGCCCTGGGAGCAGAGGATGTGACCTCATCCCAAAGGGAAAGAAGTGGTGAAAGCATCGTGCTGATTGCACAGGGCCCACCCTTGGCTGCTGGACACTCGGTGCTCTGCTGGCTCTTCACGTGGTTGTGGACACAAATAGCATCACAGAACATCCTGAGCTGGAAGGGATCCATAGGACTCACCGGGTCCAATCCCAAACTCAACCCTGTGGCTGACAGTGGTGTCCCAGTGTGAGGAGGTGGGACCATCCCAGGGGATGGCACCTGCTCTCATTGCTCCTTCCACCCTTTTCCCAAGGAATGAATGGAGGCTTCCCCAGCAATCCCCTAGGGCAAGGAGACAGCGGTGGCCCCGGTTGTCCCTGGTGGCCTTGCTTCTCTAAATTTGGCTCTGCTTGCAAAGCTGTTCATAGTCCAAATCTATATCCATAATGGAAGATATAGAAGAGAGCGAACCCTGGGGTGAGCAGGGATATAGATGGGATTTTCTCTCTGGCACCAAAGCCCTTCCTTGTCTGAAACATGGCACTGCAGTTCCCACGCTCACTGGCTGTGACTGAGTCCTGCAGCTTTCCAGGAACACAAGTTCTGGTGCACAAAACATTGAGCTGAGCTCTGGGTATCACCATTTTTGTGTCTTCATCTATTCCCAAACACCAATTGCTTTACAGGGGAGACACCTCCTAGGCATCCCCCTCAACCCTGTCCTTGGCCAAAACAAGGAGCACAAATGAAAAACCGCATTTGCCGTTCTGTTTTTGTTTGCCCCCACGGTCCCAGGGGCTCAGCTCCACGACCAGCACAGCTTTGTAGGTGACATAACTAACTGTTAGTTTCTTCCTTCCTCCTCATGCCCGGCTCTTCCTCCAGGACTGATTTCTCCCTATTTTCTTGGGTCAGCCCTGGCCACGTTGGAGCTCTGAGACAGAAGGGGCGTGGGGTCAGGATCTGGACCTTTCGTTGCCTTCACTGCGCAACAGAAAAAGCCAAATTCTGCCTCGCTCTCAGAGAATGCAATCCTAAAACCCAACCTCTTATTTCACTGCCAGAGGGCTTCCAAATTCTGATGCTTTTTGAAAAGGAAAAGCCATTAAAATAAAACCCCCTCCGTGCGACAAGATGTGATTTTCTCTCCCAGCAGCACCGCCCTGCGGCTCGGCTGCAGCTGAGGGAGGTTCTTCCTCTCTTCCTCTGAAGGAGACAGTGAGAGACAGTGCCCTCCAAAGCTCAGATGTTAATTACTGCGTTGGAATACTTCTCTAAATTACACAGCATGGCCCCAGGAGATAACAGGCACTGAGAGGGGGAAGGGAGTGGACGCTGTCTGTGTGCTGCACTGCAGCTCAGATGTGGAGGCAATGAGACGGAGCAGCCCCCTCCCTGCCCTACACCTCAGGCTTGCAGGGAGTGGGGAGACAGGAGGGAAGCACTGTTCCCAGCAGTGGAGGCAGGAAACACATCATCCCCCAGTGTGGGACCCCAATGGGAACCCCCAGTGTTATGCGGACCTCCAGTGGGATCCTTCCCGTGACATGGGGACCCAATGGGATCCTCCCTCAAAACTGTGAGTCCTCAGTGAGACACCCTCAATGCCATAGGGACCCCAATGGAACCCCACACTCAAACTGGGACCCCCTCAATGGGATCACTCTCAATGGCATGTGAACCCCCCAGTAAAATCCCCCAAACTGGGGCCTCCAACGAGACCACCCATGCCCCAGTGAGACCACCCTCCATGTCATGGGGACTGCCAAAAGGACTCTCCCCCCTCAAATTGGGACCCTCAGTGGGATCATTCTTGACATGGGGTGGGACCCCAGTAGGACCCATCCAACACGGAAACCCTCTCAGTGTGGGATTCCAATAAGACTCCCTCCAGCTTGGGCCCCATCATGGCATGGAGACCTCCAGTGGGACCCTCCAGCATGGGAACATCATCACGAGATTTTTAATTAGCCCGTGATGAGCTGCTTTCTGACATGTGCTTAGAATCTGTCCCAGCAGTCCCATCCCATGCACCCATGGGTGCTGGGAGCACAGTGCTGAAACAACATGGCAGCTTCTTGGGAAATTAGAGATGGGGAAGATGCCCAGCAATGGAGAAAGGTTCAAATATGAGGATCTGATAGCCAGACTTGATGATCCTAAAGGATCTTTCTTTAATGATTCTACAATACTGGAGCTCATCAGCTTCGCACCAGGCTGTGAGAAGGCCACTGAGTGTGTCTTGGAGAGATTAGGAATGATCTGCATGGATGTGCCTCACCTCCTGGATCTATGGAGATTTACAGATGAGAGGAGAGCATGGTTGTCTACTGTGTTCATTTTAACAAGCATTTGGGTTCTGTCTCCCAGTATCCAAGTAGAGGTAGACAACCAGGTTAGTTAACCTGGCTGGATGGCTGGGGGCGGAGGGATGTAGGGCAACCATTGGGCTCACTGCAGGACCTGTCCTTTTTAGCATCCCTACTAACAACCTGGAGGAGGTGAGGAGCCCACTCTTGGAAATGACACAGAATTGCAGGGACGAGTCGACATGCCAGCCAGAGGGAGTCAGCGGGCTGGAGGAAGGAACAACAGGAACCTTAAGAAGCCAACGAGGCAAACAGCCAAGTGCTGTTCAGGAGAGGAACACGGGGGCAGGAATAGAGTTATAACAGGGCAGGAGGGAGGCAGAGCCCTGTGGGACCCCACTCCTGGAGGAACCATGTACGTCACTGCCTGCAATCTCTGGAGCTGGTTTTTCCACTTTCTTGCTTGCCTGCCATAGGCAACTGCTGAGATTCCCTGGATGTAAATCCAGCTCTGTCTGCTGCACGGCGTCATACAAACAAATACATCCCAAGCAGCGCTCGGCACCAACTCTGAGCTGGAGGCAGCCCAGCTGGCAGTGGGCTGGCAGCAAGGTGGCAGCTCCCAGCCCAGAGGCACCTCCTGCGTTGGCACCCAAACAACATCCCATTGAGGATGGGACAGAGATATGGAAGAATCCAAACCTCTTGACACTGCTCATCCCACGCTGATCCCATACAGCACAGAGCTGGGTGAGGAGCAGCTAGCCCAAAATGAGCCTCAGTGGGACAGAAGTGCTCAGAACCAGTTAACAACAGCTGGGATATACCATTACTTATCATCTCTCTGCCTGCACCAGCCACAGGGCACTCGTTAACCACACACATCCCCGTTGATGGTACATGCTTGTCCCCAGTCCTAACCCATTCTCTAAACTTTCCTGACTCAGCAGTGAAGAATAAATGTGGTTGAGCTGCAGGAACCAGAGTCCTTCTGTTGCTGGTTCCCTTGTCGCTGGAGCAGAGTGCCCCACATTGGGCACGGGACAGAGGCTGTGGAGCAGCGAGGATGTCAGCACTACCGCCTGTCATCCTTCAGGGCAATGGGGATTTAAAGAGACTGACTTGGCATTTCTGCATTAAGCTGGGACCACACGACCGCAGGGCTGGGAGACCACAGCAGGACATCCCTTTCACTGCGGACACCAAGCTCAGTGGTGGGGACAATGCCCTAAAAGCGCTCAAAGCTTCATTTTCCCAAGCTCCCTGCATTTGGTAGCTGCCATCGTTCTCTGGTTCTCATCTGTCAGAGGGGCTCTCTCTAAAAATCTCTTCTCCCCACAACCCTCAGGTGCCAACCTTGGGGCTGGGAGACCTACTTCCCTTCTCCAGTGCTATGACCCAAATTTCCTCTGCTCTGATGCACACCTGCTCTCATCCCTACTGTCCCCACGCTGCTCTCATCCTGGTGGCGCCTCACTTTGCACTGGCTCTGTAATTAGTTGTGATGTTACTAAGTTTTTATCAAGGGAAAGGAAAGGAGCTGGAGAGGAAGCTCTGCAGGGGAAGGGAAGAAACATTCCTGCTGTAGCCATCAGGAACTTTCCCCTTCCTCTTCTCACTCCCTCACTGACCTTTGGCTGAGTCTGCCAAAGCCATAAAGGAAAAGGGAAAAAAAAAATAAAAATAAAGAGAGGAACTAAAAAGCAAGAGAAGCAGGGAAGGATAGGCAGAGCAGAGACGGTATCTTAGGTTGCCTTGCCCCTGATAATGATTTATCACCAGAGGATGGGTGGATAGATGTCCTTTCCAACCCAATTGACACTATGGGTCTATGAGAACCCAGTGCTGAGCTGCCACACAGTCAAGGTCCCAGCCCTGTAGTCATGGGCCAGTCACTTTGGGGCATGATGGAGAGCTGAACAGCTCATCCACATCAGCTGAGCTACGAGGTCTTCATCTGCAGGAAATGGAACGGCTTGGACAGAGCTGCCCTCTTAGGGAACAGAGAGATTAATGTTTAAGAAACAAGCTTCTGCATGACATCTTGATACAGTTAGCAATAGCTTTTTATGGAGCTGTTCAGTAGGAAAAAATATCTGCAATATGTGAAACTCATGTCTTTAGGGTGCCACCATGCCCCTGTGTCCCCAATATGACATGAGCAATGGTGACATCACAGCAAGGGCAGACAGGAGTGTGTTGGGAACAATTCTGGCAGAAACAGGGCTGGGTTGTGTCATGGTTGCAATGGGAAACAGGAGGAACAGGAGCTCTTCCCAATGAGGTGACGCACAGCGCTGTGGGAAGAGAATTTGGGGAAGTTCTGCTGTTCTTAGAATCCCTCTCCTACCTCCTCTGCGAGACATCTGTGCCTCACTGTGATGCCCCAACCATTTCTCACTGATACACTCACTGTCTGTGAACTCTGCCCACAGTACTACTGCAAAGACAAAATGTTTATTAAGCGTTTGCATTCAGAGAAAATTTTCCATGCTAAAAGTCATTCCCAGTGATTTCTCTCCCTCACTTTCCCTTGTTCAAGATCGAGCAGTACTGGACTGACAGTGTGGGAGTAATGGCGTAAGGGAGCTTGCTCTTCTCTCTTTCCTTTCTGTCTGCCTCATCCACTCATTGGCATGAATGCCTCCAATCACAGAACAACTGAACGGTTGGCTTGGAAGGATCCTTGAAGAACACAGAAGCACAGAATCATAGAACGGTTGGGTTCAAAGGGACCTTGAACATCATCCAGTTCCAACTCCTGCAGCAGGCTGGCTGTCCCGCACCAAGGCTCCACCCAACCTGACTTTGGGCACTTTCAAGAACGGGGCATCCATCTGCCTTTTAGAAGGTTTTATAGCTCTTCTGGTGAGGATTTTGGCAATGGTGAGATGTGCCAACCTAAACACTGGGCTTGCAGTCCCAATTGTGGAGCTTTGCCAACCCTTCGAAAAAGAAGTCTTGCATGGACCATGCGGTTTTCATGCGCAAAATCACAGTGGACAGAAAAAGCCAAGTGCCCCTGGAGGCATCCATACTGCTAGAGTGAGAATAGTTCATTTGGGGAAAGCAAATCTCCAGGAATAACAGAGCAAACACAGAACTGTTAAGGTTGGAAAAGACCAGTAAGATCATCGAGTCCAACCCTAAGCCACCCCCACCATGCCCAACCCATCACTATGACATCTACAGTTCATGGGCAATCCGGCACTGCAATTCAATTGCTTGGATGAGGACAACTTCTGAAGGCATTACCTCCCTGAGGCAGGTGTAGATGGGGCACACAAGGACTCGGAAGGGCTCCCCGGTGCTGCTCCTCATGGTGCCAAAGACCTCACAGAGGAAGGTGATGAAGCCAAGCCAGCGCTCCACGTCCCGCTGCTGCAGCTCCTCCCGCATGGTGAAATCCTTCTGCAAGAGGGATGGAGACAACGGGCTGCATTAGCAAAATCTCATTGCTGGGAAGAGGCGACAGCTGATGGGATGGAGAACTGGGAGGAAATGGAAACTCAGGGTGGGGGAGGAAGGCAGACAGACTGACTCTTTGGTAACAGTGGGGAGATTGCTCAATGTGAGCACAGTGGTTGGGATTTCAACACGGTGAAGCCACCAGAAAGTAGATAGTATAGAAACAACACTGAGATCTGCAATCACAGCTCATGGTGCTGGTGGCCTCCCCTTGGATGGACATGGGGCATTTTTTTCCCAGTGCACAACCAACACTGAACAACAGCAAGCAGAAGGACCTCAAACATTAACATATGGGGAATATGATGGGTGCTGTTGGCTGCGTTGAGTGTGGTGGTCCAGATAAGCTTGCTCAACCTGTAGACATCAAGTAGAGTCCCACCTCATCCAACCCATAGACACCAACCACTCTCCCAGCTCGCTCAACCCACAGATACCAAGCAGTGTCCCAACCTGCCCAACACAAAGACACCAAGCAGTGTCCCAACTTGTCCAACCCATAGACACCAACCAGTCCCAATTCTCACAACCCATCCCAAATCCAGTGTCCCAGCACCCCCCTGGGGTCTCACAAAATTATGTGTCCAGAAGACAAAGGGAGCACAGTCTTGATAGAGAAAGGTCACCCTGCCCTGGAGCCAATGGTTGCCAGGCCCAAGGAGTATGAGAGTGCCATGATTTACAGAGCAACATCAGGAGCAAAGTAGCTCCTCCAGGCAGGGAGGAAAAAAGGCTTTGCACAAATGCAGGACCTGAAAAGGGGTGAACCTGTTGGAGATGTGTGGCAAGGAGCAAGGAGGAACATGGAAAAACAAATAAAACACTTTCTGGAGGCCCCCAGCACCACATGGGTGGCACAGGAGTGTATGCTGCTCAGAGCCACAGCCTCTGCAAGACATCCCATGTGGTACCACTTGTCTGTCTCCATAGTGACCCTGCCTTGGTATTAAAAATCAGTTGGCACTCCAGAAGGGAAGACCAAAGAGCAGGACAATTTCATTCCCAACAGTGCATTCTCAGTTTGGCTGCACAACCTCTTAACTCCAAAACTGAATAAAGAAGCTAGTATAATTTCATCTCCTTTTACACTGACTGGCTAAGACAGAGGCTCAGCTGCTCACAGGGCTCCAGCCATGCATGGGAGATCCAAAGAAGGAGCTATTTATACATTTCACTACAAAAGGAAAAAAAAATAATATTTGCATATGCAGGAAAAAACCTAGTAACACCACTGAACCACTGCTTAACCACACAGTGGTGACTCATTCCTCTCTACGCCTGTTTCTATTGGGCAATTTCCCAATGTGTCTGCATTGAAATCAAACACTGCTGGGCTGTTTCGAAGTCTCCAGAGGAGTCTGCAGAGCTCTTCCTTCCGTTGTCCTGGGGTGAAGGAGTTACTGGCCAGCTCAGGTTATCACCCCGGCGTTACCCAATGGCTTGGAGTTCCCGCTTGGCTTTCGAGTGGAACAAAAAAAAAACCCAACCAGAAATGGAGAAATGCATGCCTGACATCCCAAGAAAGACAAACCCAGCCTGATTCTGCTCATCCTCATTTCTTCATTGGGAATGTTTCCCCCAGGCCTTATGGGGACTGACCTCCCTCAATTCTATCCATGCTGCATCACTGGAGCGTGTTTATCTGCAACCCATTTTTATGTGAGTCCATCTGCGCCCAGGAAAGCACGAGGATAATTTCAGTGACAAGTCAACTCGGAACAACTTTATTTAACGTGGAAGCACCCACGTTCCTCATGTCCCAAAACCATTCTGCAGCTGAGTGATCCCTCGCATCTGAGCTGGGGACCACAGAGCGGGATGAGGGCAGTCCCCAGGGCCAGAAGGAGTGTCCTTTGGAAAAGTGTCCTTTTTCAGAGATAGAGAGAGGTAAAATAGGTAGGGAAACCTTCAGAACCGTGCTGAATCTCAATGGCATCACCACTACCCTGCCCCGTGAACTTTGTTTGCTCTGGAAATGCCTCTATTAAAAAAACACCATGGATGGGCCTGCCCCATGCTTGTGTGGTGAGGTCAGTGCAGCGAGCATGTCCTCCCTCATCAGTTTGGCTGTATTTTTAAACACACACAGTATTACTAATTTGGGGGTGCCCCAGCCTGTTGATCCGAGTGCATTTATGGGATGACCTTCCTCCTTGTGAGCTTCTGCCTGCACTGGAAACAGCAAATGCTGTAGGGCTCTCATGTCACTCAACCAAAGCCCTCATCTCTCCACGTGGATGTACCTCATGCAGTGCTGTTGTGTGATTCACAGGTATATCCCAACTGGAAGAGACCCATAGGGTTTGTGGATCAGGGTTTGTGGATCTAACCTCTGTCTCCACCCATCACTACCCAAACCCAAACCCAATGTCTGAGAGTGGGGTCTGAGTGCTCCCTGAGCACTGGTGGCTCGTGGCAGTGACCACTGCCCTGAGGAGCCTGTTCCACACCCTTTCCATAGAATCACAGAATCACTAAGGTTGGAAAAGACCTCCAAGATCCCCAACTCACCCCACCATAGCCACTGACAATGTCCCACATGCCAGATCCCCACAGTTCTGGAACAGTCCAGGGATGGCGACTCCCCACCTCCCTGTGCAGTCAATCCCTGGCCACTCTTTGGAGAAGAAATTGTTCCTAATATCCAACCTTAACCTCCCCTGGCACAACTTGAGGCCATTTTCCAAACTCCCAGTCAACAAAGCTCCATGAGATCACTTAGGACCAGAAGGAAGCCGCAGCAACCACGAGGAGAGGAGCAGAACCCCTTCTGTTTTGGTGGTCAGCAGCAGGCAGAGGAGCAGCACTGTATTTTGAGCATCAGATCTCAACTTCAAAAGCTGCAGCCCAAAGCCATCCCCGGGGACTTGACCACACTTTTTAAAGCCAGGTCCCAAATAGCTGTGCACCACCAACGCACGGTGGCTGCGTTAGAGGGCAAAACTTGACCATGGCATAAAAATGAGGGTTAATTTCAGTTCTACCACCTTCTGATGGAAACAAATCCTCTGCACTTGGGCTTGTTGCTTGGTAAACACCGGGCACTTCCTCTGGCAGCTCTGCTGTTTACTCACTGCCAAGGAGGGAGGAAATACTGAGTCAGAAATACTGCAAAAAAAGAAATACAGAACAGTGAGGTGCTGGTGATCGGTGTGACATGAAAAGCTGTGCTGAACACTTGGTGTTACTGGAAATGTGCTGCAAAGGTTGGAGCCCTGAAGGCCTCCTTGGGAAGGGGCTGAGGTAATAATAAGGTCAGGAGGAGGGATGGGGCAGATGCAGGGTTGATGCATGCAGGAGGAGGTCAGGAAAAGCCTGACAAAGCCTTGGTGGCACAGGGGATTGATCCAACTTCTCAATGCTAGAGGTCTATTTTCCAGCCTTGTGTGGGCTTCTGTCACCTCCATCACTCTGATTTCCTGGGAACAATGTGCTCATTTTCCTCTGCACAGTGCTTTGGGGTGTGTGACTGAGACATGCAAATCAGAACAATTAGTATTACTCCAACAAAAGAGCTATTGACATTTAAAGCAGATAAACCTTGTAAATTGCAGATGACACCCTGTGCCCAGCCTCGCAGGTCTGGCCTTCACCCAGCTATGAGGCACTGTTCTCCCACAGGTTTCACCACTGTGTTTCCTTGAGCTGGATCTGCACCAGGAGAGCACATTTCTTCCTCTTCCCCGTTGCTTTGGTCACTTTGGCAAGAGCAGAAGATACAACTGCTGACGTGGAGCTGGCTCCATCATCCCTACTCTGTGCATCTGTCTGGTCCTACTCCTGGGACCACCTGCCCAATCTGGGGACCTCATGATGGATTGCAGTGATGCTCCTGAGGTTCCCAGTTAATTATTAATTGGACAAGTTTAAAAGCACTCGAGGGGGAGCGGAGTAATGGATCAGCAAACAGCGAAGCGTTCCTGTTGATCTGGTTGCTGTGACAGATCTTGGAGCACTTTCTCAGTGATGCTCTGAGGTGGCTACGAGGGCGGAGTAGCCCAGTCTGGCCACAAGGAACAGCAAACACCATTTAGTGGTTGTCCTGGTATAAAAATCTTTGTTAATGAGTCTCTGAGTGCGCATGCTGGAAAACACAGTGCCCTGAGGGTCAGCAAATTCTACAACTGAGGTGTAGGAAATCTCATTTCTACCATAACACATCAGCATCTCTGCAGAGTTCCAAACCTCATATCTTATTAATGGAGGAGTTCTTTTGAAGCTTCAAGTGGGGTAAAGCTCAGAGCACAGCTGCTCTGGAAATGTATGAAAGAGAAGAAGGCACTTTAGGCACCCTGATTGCTTCATCAGGTGTCCTCCACTGCCACCCAGGCTATGTTAGCAAACATGTCCTCCTCCAGAAGCCAACACGTCATCCACTGGCACCCAGGTGATGTTGGCCAACATGTCTTCCTCCTCTGGTACCCAGGTGACGTTGGCCAACACATCCTCCTCCAGTTGCTCTCCTTGTTACTTAATTTTTAGCTTCACCCTACCGAGGCACCTCTCTGGGCTAATGCTGGATTCAGAACATGTTTACCACTGCTGCATAAAGCCCTTGCGTTTCCCATGAACCTGGACCTGACTGTGATAGCCGATCTTAATCACAAGCCCCCAAAGCCTTGCCAGTCTGAGAACAAAGATATCCAAGGTCTCTGAACTGCTCTGTTTATCCCAAGAAACTCTTCACCCAGCAGGCTGACCTGTATCAGAACCGCAGGAACACACAACAGCAATTTTCTTGGCCTTCAAATATAAAAAAAAAAACTGCAGAAAGACCTGGGAGCCCACAGGCAGACATCCAGATTCATAGGAGGACAGGTGTTCCCTTTGTCTGCCCAGAGCATGACCAAGGAGGGAAGAGGAGGAGATGGGGTTAACAGCTCTCATCCAGACATATTCGTGGCACCCAAAGTTCGTGCAACATTTCATGCCGGGACCCTTTTCTAAATTCTTTTGGTCATGGGAGAAAATGCTGCAACTGTTTAGTCTACGGGGAGTGGTGGCTCTGGCCCAGCACTTGGCCGCTGCTGAGCAATCATGCCGGCACCTCCAGCCTTATCTCTGCTTTTTGCCTGCCTCTCTGCACCCACAGCCAAGTGTCTGCTGGGCATGGGCCACAGTACTGCTGGTGACAGTGCCAGAGGATCCACGTGATGGGGACGAGCAATGACCAACACCCATGGTCCCAAAGTGAAGTACTAGCATAGTAAGAATGTCACCATCCAGCTCTATTTACACAAAAGATTGCAGAAAGTCTTCCTTGTGTGCTAATGTTTATAGATCCTACGAAGGATCTGTAACAGGGAACTTCTGTTATAGCAAATATTTTCCTTGGCTGTTTTTTTTTTTTTTCTTTTTTCTTTTTAAGGATGAAAAAGATCAATTAATCTGTTCCCAATTGCTCCAGTAAATGATGCTGGTCAACACATCCTTTTTCAGTGTGGCCCAGGTGACGCCGGCCGACACATCCTCCAGTGGGACCTGGATGACATTAGCTGATATGTTCTCCACTGGTACCCAGGTGATGTTGGCCAACACATCCTCCTCTAGTGTGACCCAGGTGATGCTGGCCAACACATTGTCCAGTGGGACCCAGATGACACAGGTGAGCACGTCCACACCCTACACACACTGCAAGCTCTCTATCTCCAATTTCACTTAGTGGTTCTCCCGGCCCAGAGGTGATACCAGTGCTGGGTTTCCAGCAGTGCCAGACAGCATCTTTCCATACACTCCTTCCATCCTTCTTTATTAAAAAAATAATGCAGTGCATCTTGCTCCTCACCTGAGCGCACTGCACGCTTGCTCCCTGAGGCTGCTGCTGATGGGTCAGGAATCAGCCCTGGGAAATCCCTCACTTCACCCCACTTTGGGGTGCTGAAGGGTGGTCCCCAGGTCTGGTGATGCTTTGTCAGGGGCTCACAACAAACACCTCAGTCCTGGGGGCACAGAGACATTGCCAGCAGCTTGGATCCACCTCTTACACTCAAACACATTTTCCGTGCCCCCACGGTTATTGATGGAGGGAGCCAACATGGGAGCAGGGATTTCCCAATCCTGCAGCAGTTTGACCTGGATTGATGCAGGGCAGTGGAAGCAGATGGCCTGGCAGGCTGCTCCATTAACTCGGCTGAGTCCCCAGGCTGGCAAACCTCATCTCATGTCCTGAGGATGGATTTGAGCCTTTTAAGAGAAAATGAGTCCTCTCCCCAACAAAACCAGTGAGATGAGAGCAGCTTTTAAGACTCCATCCAGCCTGGCGCAACGAGTTCTTAATGTTGGGAGAATCCCTGAATTTCTTTCCGTTTGGATGGATTTCCAAGCTTTTTTCTACATTTTTTTTTTTCCCAGGGTGGGGATACCTCACTCAGCCCTGAGTATTCTCACCCCAGCAGTGAGTGGGAGCAGCTCTGGGCTCCCCAGCAGGCAGCAGTTGCCTGGATCTGGCTGGGTTTGCAGGAAGGCTGTGGGCAGGCTGCACAGTCCACAGTCTCCACCTAGAGCCCAGCAGAGCCTCTGCTCAGTGCTGCAGGATCCGTCCATGCCTGACGCACCAGGAGCACGGGGAAGCTCCATGCCCAGCCTGGGGGGGATGCTCTCCTGGGAGATGGTGGGACCCCAAACCACATCCTGAGCTTACAGGGGGGCTGAGCCCTGCCATGGCCCAGCTCACTCTTCCCACATCCCCGTGCTCAGCATAGCAAGCACTGCCCTTTGCATTCTGATTTATCAAAGGGAATCAATAAGAACAATTCAGGTCGGAAAAGACCTTCAAGATCATAAATCCAACCATCAGCTGTCGGTTGATTCTCCAGTACTAACGCCACAACATTCCCACACAAAAGGGATTCCAGCTCAATTTGACTCTTCTGCAAAGTCTCGTGTCTTACAGAAGACAAGACCGGGCTTTGCCACCTCCCTGGCTGTCTCTCTCCAGAAGTGCTCCCTTTGAACATCCCCAGTCCAGCACAGTTCACACAAACACCGGTGTGAGTCACGCCAAAAGTCTCAGGATTTCAGTTCAGGTTTTGAAACCAGAGAGAAGCACAGAACCCGAACCGTGGAACAGCTCTTACTGGAGTGTCAGGAGGTTAAGCAACCAGAACCTCTCAGGTCAAATTCTGTGTCTGAACAAGCACAAGGCTGAAGAGCACAGAAGAATCCCTGCAAGGATACGCAGGAGGGTTTATAATTGGGTATGCATTAGGGTATGCAACTGGTATGTAAGGGTATGTAAACATGTATGCGGTAGAGCATGCAGAAGGGCATGCAGAAGTGCATGCAGAAGGGCATACAGTTTGGTAAGCAGTAGGGTATGCAATGGGGAATGCAACTGGGCATGCAGAAAGGTGTGCAACAGCAATAGCCCTTCTGGCCCCTGGCTCTGAGGTATCTCCGAGCGCAGAGGCTTCATCCCAGGCTGAGCGCACGTGTGATGGGTTGTGCTGGGCACTGTGCAGGGATGCACCTTCCATTTCTATTTTTTTTGTTGTTGTTTTTTTTTTTTCTCCTAAGTATCAGCCTTCTGTTTGATGTGTTGTTGGCTGGGTTGCTAAGGGGAGCAGTGTAAAATTACAGCCCCAGTGATGTCCTCTCTAATAATATACTCCGCTCTGCATAGCTCGGATGCAGACACATCTCAGCTATAAAGAGCACGGAGATTTCACCAGAGGAATACTCCAACTAATGTTACATGTGGAGGGTTTGTGGAAACTGCTCAACACCTCCCCACCAAAGAGAAAAGCACCACGGCCAGCAGAAGCCAGTGGCTGATGCTATGACAAGCAAAAATCTCCCGCAGGAGCCTTCAATTTATTAAATACAGAGGGACCTACAGAGGGGCAAAGAAACCACATATCTATCCACCAAGACATTTTCCATGCCACTGTCCCCCAAGGTCCCCAGTTCAGCTGTGTCCATCACAAGGGCTCACACAGCCCCAGATCACTCCTGGTAACAAAACAAACCCAACGAGGAGAAATCCCACATGGAACTCGACAAAGAGAAATCCCAAACTGAACCCAACAAGGAGAAATCCCACACCAAACTCAACGAGGAGAAATTCCAAACTGAACCCAATGAAGAGGAATTCCAAGCCAAATGCAATGAGGAGAAATCCAAAGCAAACCCAATGAGGGGAAACTCCAAACTAAACCAGGCCCAGCGCCAAGCTTGGGGTCAGCAGCATCTCCCCAAAGCTTCCCAGCCACCCACCCCACAGCATCCCAGTGGGTTCCCAGCATCCAAACTCAACAGCAAGCTTGAATTTGGTACAAAAACACACAGAGAGGACAAAATGTAACCTACGGTATTCCCAACATCCATCCTCTTGTTTCACATCAAGGCAGACACCACTAGACTCTGGCACCCTAGATTCATTGGCCCTGTCTCAGCCAGGAGGGGCTCTTCAGAGGAGCTGTTAGCAGGGAGGAGATTCACAGCCATTTTGCTCCTAACAAACAAGGACAAACAAGTCCATCCTGCCCAGCCCTTCAAAACAGAGGCATCTGCCAGCACCATATGGGGGAGCGTGGCTCAGAGCGGCAGCGCAATCCCGATTTATCACACCCTGGTGCAGTGAGCTCCTTAGGTCCAGGGATTGGATTAGTCTGAAAGGTGCTGGAGAGACAAAAATCCAGCCCCGGAGCAAATGTTTTATTAGAGGTTTTTAATTAATGGGAAATGATCTAGAAATAGCTGTTGGAAAACATCTGTCCGATGGTGGCGAGGTCACGGCTGGAGCTCGGCAATAGCGGGTTTTTCTAAGCACTGTCAACTCCTCAGTTTCACAGCTTCTGTTCCCTGGACACGGTTCCATCTCCAAACCCGAATGTGCCACAGAAAGACTGTTTTGGGGCTGACCAGAGGATGCCTCAAATCTGTGTGGGTGCACTGATTTTTCTGCTTGGAAAAAGAAAAGAGCCAACTGTTTGCAGAATGTCACGATGCTTCACTACCAAAACAAAGTGCTTTTCTCATTTCTGTTTGATTTCTCTGCAGCTCTTCAAAGCAGGCACTGTGCTCCCTCCCTGCACCCTGTGCACGGCGAGCTGAGTTCTGTGCCCCTGGGAAGCACTCAGGGACTCTCTGGAGAAATGAGATCTATTATTTATCCTGCTCTCGTGCCACAATGAGCTGGATGTGAATCCACTCATTACTGCACACAGTGCTGCAACACACATCAGCTCGCTGGGTCTGCTGGAAGGGGTTTCCATTATTGTTCCTTCTCTGTCTGTTTCCCTTGTTGATAAGCATCACCATGACACAAGACCAGATAATGACCTAGCCTAAAAGACCTAATAACCAAACATTAAAACCCCTTAATGTTTAAAAAATGACAAATATATTGGTTACTTGCTGCTCAGCCATAGAATTGAACTTAAGAAGTCCTCCTTCACTTCACTCTTAGGAAATACAAGCCATGTTGGCCATGGAGATCCCTTTCCAATGACACTGTGGGTTCTGGGTGGGGAAGGAGCCATCCTGCCCTCCATGGTGTGCTCTGGTACCCATGTCCACCCTTACGTGGATCCCCTCAACTTCACTCCCACCCTCCTCATTCTCAGCCCTTCCAGCAGCCAAAGCCTCAAAAGCAAGGGGCTCAGAGAAAAACATTGGGAGATACAAGAAGAAATACAAGTTGCCTTTTGCGACGCATGTGTCAAAGGTACCTGAAGAAAGCAGCAGAGCACCCTGGCTGGAGGATCCAGAACTACTACAAACAAGAGGGAAACGATGGCAGAGGGAGATGGAAGACCTGGCCATGGTAAAGGACTGATTGCTAGTGCAGCAGAGCCCTGAACCTGACAGACAATAGAGCCTTATCAGCTTTCCTCTCATTTCCACGTGGAAATCTGTTGCCAAAAATAAATGCGTTTCTAGACCAAGTTTTAATCTCCAAAAAAATAAAAAGAAGAAAAAAAAACACCCAAGCACAACCAAACATCCCCACTGAGCACTGCTGACGTGGGTGCTGCTGCCCATAGACCTAGAAGGCAGTGGAGATGGCAGAAGATGACAGCTAGCCATTAAGGATTGTCACCAACAAAACTGGAGGAACACTTGCCATCACGTGGGCTGGAAAGGAATTTGGTGAAAGCCCAGCTCCTGCCCAAAAGCACAGCAGGACCAAGTGGGGTGAAGCTGCAAGCACCTAACTAGATCACTCCTTCTCTTTACCTGCAGCATGTTGAGGAGCAGACTCCGGAACTTGGTTCCTTCCACCATGAAGAGGGCCATTTTGTCACAGAGCTTGGCAGCCGTGGAAGCAAAGCTGCGGTCTGTCACTGCTTTCTGGTAGATGGTTTTAACTATCTCCCCAAGCATTTCCTCAGAGTTGGTGGAGTTCTGAGCCTCCTCCATGAAGGTGGTCAGCTTGGAGTCAACGTCACTGCTGTTGTTACGCATGCTGTTAAGGATTTCAATTAATTTGTCCATTTTGTTCTTTTCAGGGTGGGTGGTTTCCACTGTGACTTCGTCCTGGTCCGTGAAAAGGGAAAGACAAGGCGTCTGTTACACAAGGAGAAAACAGATAGGTCAGCCCTTGTCCTTCCACAAAGTGCAAAGGGGGAAAGGGGTTGGGAAGACATACAGACAGACCCAACAAAATCAGAGCATCCCCACCTCAGCACTGAAAGCAAGCAGTGTATGAGCCCCCACCCATAAATGCTTGGTTTCCTCATTTAGCCCAGTACTCAATCCCAGATTCTTCCTCATCAGCTCAGGGAGATGTGCTCAAGGCTCCAAACTGGAATGCCCAGCTCAGACTGGCATTCTGCCTTCTTCTGAACACTTATTCAAGCATTTGTCCATCCCTCCCCATGTATCCAGCCTGCTCTGGTCTGCTCCCTTCTCCTCCTGTAGTTCAATCTTAACATATATTGCACAGAGTAAATCTGGAGCCATTTTTTGGACAACCCCAGCACCAACTGACAAAGCAGTTGTGTTGACTGCACACACACAGAAGTGGGTGCCTAAAGGAAGTCTTTCTTACAGGATTCTAAATCCACAAGACAGGCACTGAAGTGAATACTCCGAAAGTCTCTGCTCTACTCCCGTTGCTTTAAATAACATAAAAATAATGGACAAAATCTCTTCCTCCCCCTTATGCCACATACATAAATAGTAAATGCACATACACTCAAAGGTGTACATTCCCAACATGCACTCCCATGGAACTGTATATGCTCAGGTTATTTTTGCTGCACATTTTGAAAATCTCTTTGGAGTTACCCCCATGAATGCACTTTCCAGTCTGAAAAGAGAATCTCAAGAGAAGGAATTTGAGTTGCACAGGGGGCAAATGGAGATATCATCTCCAAATTCCTCAGAAATCTGAGTCTGAATATTGTTTCCAGAAAGGATTTCTCCTCCGTCATTTGCAAGCAATGGTTTTGTTATTGTTGGGTTGTTGGAAGGAAGGGGGAAAGATAAGGGAGTTTCAATTCATTACTGAGATAAATGGATATCAACTTGAGAGTACCTGACTCCAAACATTCAGCAAAGCACAGTATTAGGCTCTAGTTCTTTAATTCCAGACACAAATCGCTGTTTTTAGACCTCTTTGGGAGCGGATGAGCCCTGCAGACTGGAGGCAGTCTGCTGAGATCACCGCTGAGGAGGGAGAGCCCACGTGGTATCTTGAAGTGCCCCATCCTTGCAAGCGATGGAAGAGTTCCTGATCTTGGAAAACTCCCCTTAGGAGCAACCTCACTGAGTGAGCCTTAACGCTGTGTCAATAAAGGGCCTCCCAAAGAAGCACAAAGAGACTTCAAGACAAGCAGTGACACCAGGAGATCAAGAGAAGTTGTGTGTGCTCGTGGAAAGGTCTCCCGAGCCCAGCCCACCTCTGCATGGAGCACGGCCAACCACCAGGCTCATGGAGAAGGGGAAAGCCAAAGTTCCCCTAAGAAATAATACCTTTTCTTTTAGTCTCCTCCGCAGCCTGTCTTTGGAAGACTGAAGCAAGTTGATCTTGGGCCTTTCCCCAACGCGCTCGTGAATGCTGTCCTTCCTCTTGGTCTCCACCTCTGGGCTGTACGGCTGGGAGTGCTTCTCCACCGCCTCCGGACTGCGCTGCGCCTCCACGGGGCTGTGCCCTGTGCCAGTGGAGGTGTCCTCGATTTTCAGATTCTCAGTCTCTTTGGTGCTCCTGTGCGTCTCTTTGTCATTGGGCGAGTGCTTCTGGTTGTGGTGCCATCGCCGGTTCTGGCTGTAGCCGTGGTGGCCTGGTCTACCAGAGGAGTGAGGGGCCTGACCTCCTTGGTAGAGCTTCTGGTGATCTCTGTTGTGTTTGGTACCACCTTGCTGATGGTCTGCGTGCTGCTGGGACTTGTTCCCACCAGGAAGTCTCTGTTGTCGCCTGAAAAGTCAAAGGAAGACGTTAGTACACTCTTTATGTGTGGACTGGTACAAAAGCAACAAGAATGAGGGACATCTTTTCTGAGCAGGGTACTAGAAACCATATTTATCCATAAAATGGCTGAATTCATGCCATATCTCCATCCCCGGAGGTGTCCACGGCCATGGATAGAGCCCTGGGCAGCCTAAGCTGGTTGGAGAGCACCCACACCACTGCAGGGGTGGGGCTTTAAGGTCCCTTGCAACCCAAATATTCCATAGTTCTTTGGTTCTATGATCACTAGATTCCCTTCCAACTCCATCATTTTACGGTTCCATGATCTTTAAGGTCCCCCCAACCCAACCATTCCATGGTTCTTCAGTTCTGTCACCACTGAAATCCCTTCCAACCCAACCACTCAATGATTTTTTGGTTCTGTGATTCTTCAAGGTCCCTTCCACCTAACCATTTTGTGGTTCTAGGATTCTATGGTAACACGGTTTTGGTTTCTAGGAATATCTCTCCTATGTCTCTGTGTGAGATACTTCTTGCTTCCACACTCTGCCAGGGAAGAGTTGGCCAGCCCCAGCCCAGCAGTGGGACATCACATAGGGAAGCAACGTCAGGAGTTCTCCAGTGATTCGCTGGAGAGACAAGGGCCCAACAAGCTTCTTGTTGCCAAGACTGCAGCTTCCCATAAAACCCAATAGCCTAATGGAAGAAACACTTGGGCAGCCCCTTTGCTTTTGCATCCTATCTTCGGCTTCTACATCCAACCATCTCCAGTGATCTACCCAGCTTGATTAGGGCTCTCAGATACAGCCACTGCTGCAGAAAGAGGGCTTAGAAAGAGGGAACTTTCCTCTTGTTCCTCCTCCAGAAAGCTGGAGTGAGAGAAAATTCCGGCCAGCAGATGTGGCTAGAGCATCTTGAACTCTCCCACTGAGCTTGGACATCACACGTTTCTACATGGGCTATCAAGACAACATTATCATGGCTTGCAATACATACACATGTAAGCAGAACAGTGGAGGAAGAGCAAAGGGCTTTTGTCACCCAAAGGATGAAGCTTTGGGCCATTTAATTTCCATAGTAATTTAATTAACTTCCCTGAGTGTGCAGGGAGGGGCCGACCACAACTCTACCAGTGGCTCAGCCAGCCCCAGAGCCAGCTGTCAGCTGAGCTGCCCCTCCGCTGAGCTCTAAGGCAGCCACAGGAGCTCCAGTCCCACACTGGGAAGCCAACTGGCTCCCAGCACAAAGCTCAGTGCTGGTGCTTGGCTGCAGCACGATGAACACGCAGATTCTCAATGGCAGGGGAAGGAATCTGTGTTCAGCCACAAACCATCAAATCCGGTTTTCAGAGATATTCAACCTGTTTTCTTCACTGAATGGCAGGGAATGAAAACAAAACAGAAAAAAAAAGAAGGAAAAAAAAAAAAAAAAGGAGATGGGGAAAGCTTTCCTGTTTGCTGGAGCCTGTGAGCGTTTTATGAGTACAGATCCTCCACATAAAGTTTTCCTGGCATTTCTTTGTTTCCTCTCAGCGACGCAATCATACAAACCGCTTTGTAAAATGCATAAAGAGCAACGCTTATTAAGAAGGGAATGTCAAAATAAGAGCTAGCAGTACCTCTGATCGAGCACTAAGCCCTCACATGCTCCAACGTGCAGGAGTACTGCTGATGCAATTCAGCGTTCCCTCATTGTGGTTTTGCTCTTCTCTTGTCTTCAGCATAGCAGTTAACCATTTGGGTGCACTTTCAGCTTTGGGTGTTTGGTCACACGTATTTAGATTACAAATATTGCACCAAAATGGTAACGGTTGCAGAGATGGGAAAAGAAATCCACGCTCAAGTCCATGCGGAAGGGGAAAGGCTATTCAGTTTGGGGCTTTAACAATGAGACAGGGAGAGCAAAGGCAACAAGGACAGCTGAAAGACAAAATTCACACCGCTGGGGCAGAGCAAACACGAACACAAACCAAATCTCTGCAGTCCCTGACCACAGGATGGAAAACACCAGAGTTAAACGAGTCAGGGGAAAAAAAAATGCAAGAAATAAAAGGCGAAGGAAGGAGAATGGCAAACAAGAAGCAGTGTCCGTGACTTGGCAGCAGCCTCGGGTTGAGACAACAATCCAGCGTTCCGGCAAAGACTCGTTCTGTGCTATTATCTTCCCAACACCCCAGCAAGGAAGAAAAGCCAAGAAGAAATAAGACTCTCTGTTGCAGAATGAAAAGCCAAAGGAGGGAGGAAAGGGCCCAGAACTCAAACTTTTATGTCTGCAGAGCATTGCAAAGCCTGGTGGACGGGGATGACCATGGTGGAAGAGTTTCCACGGATGAGATCTTGGGAAGGAGTGGGATGAGAGCTTGGAGAAAGGCACATGATGGACACGAGAATGGGGATGACCTGCAGCTGTTGGTTGGGGCAGGGGTTCATGGCTTGAAGGCTTTTGGGGTCCATGGATGGGATGGATGAGAGATGTTAGTCCTGAAGATCAAGAAGCCAAGCCGAGGCACCTACACACCTGGGCAGTGTTCATTCTGAAGTGTTGCATTAGGAACAGATCAGTCGTGGTAGAAGACTGATTTCCCCTGTTTGTCTCACCCAAATGTTTCGCTGAACTGTCTGGGTGAAAAGAAATCTCTTCAGTCTTCCCAGAGATGACGGCATCAGCCTCTTCCCAAGCAGATGAACTCCTAAAAACCCAACACGAGGCCCAAGGGAAAACCGACAGGCGGTCACCCCTTTGCTCTGTAGAAAAAAACAGCCACGTAGCCTTCCTCACTTCCATGCTCCACCACAGATGTTCCTGCTGCATCCCAGAGGTTCCCAGAGGTTTTCTGGGCCATGGAAAGGCAAACTGGATTTCTGCAGCTACAAGAAAATATCCCAGAGCACACCGTTTTCCTACCTGCTGCCTGTTCATTTAATGCTGAAGAACTATTTTCCATGGCAGTTTAACTCAGAACTTCCACTGGGTCCAGCAGGACTGGGAATTTGGGCATCAGTCGGTGTGGAAACTAAGAGACATCCAGAGCTACGGAGCAACCACGGAAGTGCAAGGGAAGGCAGTCAGGGTATTGGAAATCGGATGGTAGAATTTGTGCTATTGTTTCTCCCATGACTTTTTCTTTTTTTTTTGTGTAATTAACAAAATGAGATACCTTTCAACAGAATTTAGATCTGACAAATGTTTGCTCTGCTGTAGGAGCCTATGCAAACAAATCTAAGGCTTCAGCTGTCTCAGTGATTACCAGCCTACGTGCTCAGAACTACAGGATTCCTACAAGTTTGACTACATCGCTTGCTCACAAGGAGAGAGGCTGGAAGGCACAAGGCTGGGGAAAATAACTCCAGACATGTGCACAGCTGTGGTCTAACACACAGTTGCTCTGTCCCATCAGATCTGCTCGTACCCCTTGAGCTACACCCGTCCACTGAGAGCCACTCTGGCTTGTCTGGAGTGTCCAAAGCCAGAGGACAGCACAGGGTTATATTCTCCTGGTGGTTGCATGCAGATTTGCTTAAGCAATTGCTGGAAATACAGAGAGGTAAGGAGCTCCATCTCCAATAGCACTTGTGAAATTCACCCGGTTGGGTGGAACTGACTGCAGTTAGTCAGCAAATGCCATTGCAAGGCATTGAGATTTGTTGCCAAAATGGACTTTGTGCGATCTTCCACCCCCACAGGGACATCAGATCCTACTTATTTGTGGCACCCCTCAAAGAAGAGCTTTGGATCAAGCTGCAAATGGAGAATGTGCAGAGTTGGCTCTATGGGCTGGAAGGACACCTTTTTCCTTTCCTCTCTCCCACCTTCACTTGAAAATCCCACGGTAATCCTCCATTGAGAAGGAGGGAAACTGAGATTCTTGGAGGCCATGATTATGGGATGCATCAACTTGCCCAACCCCACAAAAGCCTGGGAAGCACTTTAACACATGGATTGGCAGGATGAGTGCTCCAGGTGCTACCTCGTGTTGTATGGGCTCTGATGCTGTACGGGCACATGTAACAATAATTCAGTGATGTATATTGCTATTGCTCAGTGCAGGGAGCACTACAGCACAGCCCAGACATGGCTATGTTCTATTCTTGCTATGACTGAGAGTGGGAAACACTCAAATAGGCTTGACGGTTCCACACAATTTAATCAAAAACCTCAAAATTCCCCAGAAAGCAACAACCACCAGCTCCAAGCATGAAGAGCACAGAAATTCCGTGTGCTTTCCCTTTGGCTTTCTCTCTCAAACTGGTTTCACTTGGCTCCAGTTTCATTTTTATTTGCATTTTTCTCGGAGGAGAAGAGTATAAGATGTCATGTTCACTCCTGAAAACGAAAATGAAATCATTCACATCTCTTTTATCCCTTTCTGTCACTAAGGTTCAAGTCTACCCCAATCACCAGGAACAGCCCGAGCGTCTGGGCAGACATGCTGTTTTGGAAGCACAGAAAATCCACCAGTCAAAACCATAGAAACAAGGAATCATTAAGGTTGGAAAAGAGCACTAAGATCCCAAGTCCAACCCCAACCCACCCCCACCGTGCCCACTGACCATGTCCCTCAAGGTGGAGGGGATCGGGTTCTAAATCCCCCTTTAAGCACTACAGACACAACACACTTGAGGTCTTACACACACACATCTCTGGAAACATACAACGAACTCCACAAGACCAGCAGAGCCAATAAAAACAGCATTAGGTGGGTGCAGATTGTCCTGACGTGGTTCACAATGAAACCACGTGGCTGTGGGGAAAGGCACTGGGAAGTCGTCAGAGAAGTCATCCAGCTGGGATCAACTCCTCTCGTGTTTTTTGGGGACATCTTTGCTTGCTGGAGGTGGTTGTGTTTGACCTTTACAACAGAAGTAGACTCGCCATAAAAGAAAAGGGAAACGTTGGAGGGCTTCACACAGAGAAATCCAAGGAATTCAAGTGGGAATGCAGGCAAAAAATAGGGCTGATGTGAGGCATAGCTCCTCATCTTCTGCTATGGGATGCTGACTGCTCTGGTCTTACTGGGCTGGAAGGACATACAGTAAGCCCATCTGAGCACTGAGCAGCAAATCTGGCTGCTTCCAAAGTCCCATGGAAGTCCTCACAAGCTGCAGTGCCTGGCTGCCTGAGTCAGCTATTTTCTTCTGAGCTTCATGGAAACGAATCTTCGGGAGGAATTTAAATAGCTGTTTTGCAACACCAGCTTGGGAAAGACATCCTAAATGCAGATGGCATGTGAGATAGCTCTAAAACAGCTCTTTAAACACTTTGCTGGATCTCCCACAAATCATTAGGGATGTCCGGACGTGGCCCATTGCACAAAGTGAGCAACCAGGGAGGAAGACAACCCCAGACCTCAAGGCTGGCTGCCCGGGTGGGTTTAGAAATCACTGCAGTGACTGAATGTAGAAATTGCTCGGAAATGGTTTTCTTCATAGACTGTTTTGCTTGGAATTGTGTTTTTGGATTTGTAGCATGCCGTAAACATTATACCAAAAATTACATGAAAACCATAGGGAAATACAGAGACAAGGAAATTAATCCATTTTAGCTGAAGCAGTTCAGAACTGAAACATAACCACAGCGTGGAATGCTTCCCAAAAATCTGCTGAGCTCAAACACACACAGATCCTGGACTACTGGTAAGAACATGAGCGGAATGGATATAGATTCATCCTTTGCTGCTTTGCAATAAAAGAGCTTATATCCCAGACTCCAGGCTCCCTCCTGTAAAAATACACCAGGACCATTCGGTTATCCCGAGATCAGCTAATCCTAAGAGATGTAAGACGTAAACCCACGCCAAGATGCATGGCTCCCAGACACAGCCCCATCCTTCCACGATCCTGTCCCCAAAGGCACAACCTAAATAGCACGCATGGACTCCACCTGCTGCCTTTTTGCTCAGCTGTCCTCCTACAGACCTCCGTGACTCTTTGACCTACAGCAAGGAAACATCCTAGGTTTTTCCATATCCTATTTATACCAGAGCTTTCGAGTGAAGAAATAAATGTCTTTCCTCTAGAAGCTAAAGCAAGATTTGACAGGACCCCCTAACAGCTGTCCAGATACATGAGCTGACCCCAAGTCCATGGCAAGCAATGACTTCCATTGTATGGATGTGGTACAACACCAACCCAAGGAGCTGAGATGCTTTAACTCATGTGTACCAGAAGCCTTCTGCTAGCGCTCAATGAACTTCTTCAGAAAAGATGCTGGATTTTCTGGCATTTAGCACCATGGAGCTTTAGGAGCTGGGACCAATCTGGGTGTTGACTTATTGATGATTCCAAGGCAGCCTTGTCCAAATGGCATGTTTCAATACGTCTGCCTCCCTGTCAACAGAGGAATTTTCTCCTGTTCTCCCCACCCCTGCCTCCCTTCTCATGACACCATCGACGCTTGTTGTGTCAGGGAATGATCCAGCCTGAAAACTGCTTTTGTCTTGGATGAGTTTCCCAGCCTGGCTGATGTGGATGGGAACATGCAGCCCGGGGTGATGGATGGAGCTGGGTCACGTTCTGCAGCTCCAGTGGAGCAGCACTGCCTGGGGAGCAGCACCCACAGCTTTAAGCTGGCATGATCTGGAGCATGGGAATGGTCGGAGCAATCTCATAGCATCACGCAGGGAGGCAGGTTCACAAAACATGAGCATTGCATGAAACGTTTGCCCTTGGAGCTGGACTGCTGTGGCTCTAGCAGGAAGAAATGGAAACCAAACAGTTAACAAATATCCAAAAATAGAGCGGAGTTCACTTGTCTTTTTTTTTTTTTTATTTAATATGGAGATGAAAAATCCCTGGGTGATTTACGTGCCAGCAGAGATATTAGCTGCATATAATAGATGCAATATTTTTAATACTAATATTTTGGGCAGAGACAAGAGTGGGAATGGAAAGTATTTCCAGTGCCTTGACTTCTTTATTTTGCAAACATCAGTTGCTAACTGGGGTCAGACAGAAAGATTGTTTCTGCAACAAGAACCCAAACAACTTGAGCTGGCAACTCCTTCCCCCCACAGCCGTGCCAGGAGGCCCTGGGTTTGCAGGACCAACATTCCCACAGGGCTTGCAGGGAGGAGGAAAGGTGGTAGATGCTCTGCTGCTGTAGAATAGGGTAGAATTCTATGTAAAATGAAAGCATTTTTGGCATTGCGGAGCTGGAAATGCTCCGTCAAAGAGCAGCAGAGGAAGGTGCACCGCAGCCCTTTCCCTGGTGTGCTCCGTGGAAATGGGGATGTTCTGCTGAAAGCATGCTGGGGCAGTTTCATTTCTGATTCTTTTCCTAGGGAACAGCTCTGGGATGACTCCGCTGTAACTCTTCTCAAGGACTTTCCAGGCAGGCTGCTTGAAAATCAGCAGGTCACACTGCCATCTACCAAAGCAAACCACAGTGTCTTGTGTGCTGGGTGATTCCGGAGTAAGCACTGGTCTCACTTGCTGAACTGCAAACCCTGCCTTGAGTGCTGACTCTTGCTTTGTGTACACAGCTGGAGAGTGAAGGTAGGCACAGCACTTGGAAGCTAACTCTTGTGATACCAAAAGAAGGATGGTTCAGGATAAACAAAAGATTATTTCTTCACATAACACACAGTTAAACTGATGTAGTATATGGTATTACGTGAGCTATATGTTCTCCCCATGCTCCTCTTGGTATCTGCCCTCACGGAGTCACAGAATCACAAAGGTTGGAAAAGATCACTACGACATCAAGTCCAACCCCCCACCATGCCCACTCATAGGACCATACAACCACTAAGGCTCGGAGAGACCTTCAAGATCACCAAGTCCACTCCTAAGCCCAACCCCACCATGCCCACTGCCCAGCATGCCAGTGAGCATGGAGCCAGACATTTTGGCATGCCCAAAGGCAGCTCCTCGACTGGCAGACCACTGATGCACGACCACAGCCGACTGCAAAACGGAAAGCGATGCTGCAGCACAGAGTGCATGTGCTGGGCCTGTGGCACCATGCAATACAGTGAGCCATCTCGGGGCTGGGTGTGGGATTTGCAGCGTAACGCTTTGCCAGCAGCACGGGCAATTAGCAGAGCCCGGCACACGTGCAGTTGTTCATTAAGCAACGCAATCACCCAGCTGAGCCCTTTTAGGAACAAACCACCAAGACAATATTGGGCTCTGGGGGCCTGCAGTTCAGACAATTAATTTAGTGCAATAACTCACGGCCATGCTGCAGACAATCAAAATGAATGAAACCATGATCTGTCTGTAAACTGCCTGTAATTAACACCTCGCTGATGCACGATGCACCACCGCCAGCCGTCCATTTCCCTGGCACACAGGCAGAGTGCTGACTGTATCTGGGTACTTCCAAGTGTGTGAGTGATGATCCAGCTCCTGGATGGCATGCCACTGATGGGCTCGGGGTGTCTGCTCTGGGCCCCCAGGTACAGCCTATGGTGGCTCCATGTCTTGCAACCAGTGGCCAACAAGGCACGGAGGAGATGGGATGGTGCACAGGATTGAAATCTCCAGCCAGGCACTGCCACAGAGTCACAGAACATCCTGAGTTGGAAAAGAGACACACAGGGACCACTGTGTCCACACAGCACACAAATCCAAACCCTACAGCTGAGAGAAGTGTCCCAAGGCTCTGTGAGCTCCAGCAGCTGTAGGTCACCATGAGGGAGCTGCAAGGTGTGAAGAGCTATAGGCCAGTAGAGATGCAGGGCCATGAGGGCTGTATGGCCACAAGGGGCCGTAGGGCCATGAGGAGCTGTATGGCCACAAGGGGCTGTAGGGCCATGAGAAGCTGTAGGGCCATGGTGGGCTATAGGGCCATGAGGAGCAGTATGGCCACAAGGGGCTGTAGGGCCATGAGGAGCTGTAGGGCCACAAGGGGCTGTAGGGCCATGAGTAGCTGTAGGGCCATGGTGGGCTATAGGGCCATGAGGAGCTGTATGGTCACAAGGGGCTGTAGGGCCATGAGGAGCTGTAGGGCCATGGTGGGCTGTAGGGCCATAAGGAGCTATAGGGCCATGATGAGCTGTATGGCCACAGGGGGCTGTAGGGCCATGAGGAGCTGTAGGGCCATGGTGTGCTGGAGGGACATGAGGAGCTGTAGGGCCACGAGGAGCTGTAGGGCCATGAGGAGCTGTAGGGCCATGAGAAGCTGTAGGGCCATGGTGGGCTGCAGGGCCATGAGGAGCTGTATGGCCACAAGGGGCTGCAGGGCCATGAGGAGCTGTACGGCCACAAGGGGCTGTAGGGCCATGGTGGGCTGTAGGCCACTATGAAGACTTTTCCAACTCTTCCATCTCCTTCCCTTCCTCTCTCCTGTTCCAAAACCATTTGTTGAAGTCAATACAGAACTGCAAATCGTCTTGCTTGCCGCTAGTTTTCGGCAAACACACAGTGTGTCTGAAATATTGTGCTTTGTTCCAGCGAGGAACAGCAATTCTGCACCAAAATAACGCCTCGATATTGTTGCTTTCTGTAATAAACATCCTCTCCACTCACGGCGAACCCCTCAATAAATGGCTCTGTAAGAACAAAAGACATTTCTGCATTGTTTCAAGTTCTCTTCCTTTCTGAAAACCTCAATTAAAACAGTGAGAAAGCCAACGCGTCACTTCTATACTCTGTAATTATGAACTCATTTCCATTCACTCTCCCAGCAGGAGAGCTTTGTCCTGCTGACCTCTGGGAACGGCTCCTCTGAGGCTTTTCCAAAATCTCCCAGCACTAAAAATGACACGTTAATATCAACCATGAAAGCAAGCTCACCTTCACGTTCACCCAAAATAATGTGTAATCTTGAAAGCACAGAATCATAGAATGGCTCGGGTTTGGAAGGGATATCAAGGATCATGAAGCTCCAAGCCCCCTGCTGCATTCAGGGCCACCAACCTTCACATTTCATAGCAGCCCAGGCTGCCCAGGGCCCATCCAACCTGGCCTTGAACACCTCCAGGGATGGACGGGGCATCACAGCCTCTCTGGGCAGCTGTTCCAGCACCTCACCACTCTCATAGCAAAGAACTTCCCCTGACATCCAAACTCCATCTTCCCTCCCTCAACTTCAAGCCATTTCCCCTTGTCCTGCCGTTATCTCCCCTTTCCAAGAGTTGACTCCCCTCCTGTTTGTAGGCTCCCTTTAGGTATTGGAAGGCTGAATGTGAGATCTGAAATCCATGGCAAGTGCTATTCCTGCAACTATTTTTATTTGTGAAACATGCCCGAGCACCGACCACGAATAGAATAGCATGGGAGAGGCTCTGGAAACAACTCTAAAAGCAGAACGGATATCAGTGGAACACAAGACACCAGCTTGATGTAAAGAGTTGTCACATCAGTACCTTGCATGATAAGCTCTAAGTGATGCTCGGGCTTTTCTTACCAATCCCATGAATATTTCCAGCACAAAAGCCTAACCTCCCACACTTCCAAGTGCTGTGGCACACCTATATGTATATATTTCTCTCCTTTTAACCTTTAGGACCAAATCCAAATGGCATAGCTTAGCTAGAGACAAGGAGCCAACAGCTCAATGAACAACACCCAAAATCCCACCTCACTCCAAGGATTTGAGGAGCTCACGTTTTATCTGAACTGCTCAAATTGTGCTCACAGTGCCTGACCTGAGATGCCTCTACATTGCTGCAGACCCCTGGCTTACCCATCTCCTGCCTTAAGACACACCAGACTGATGAGCCATGTGTCCACCCCCAGTTACCCACCACTGGAGAAGAAACCCTCCAGAAGGTGCTCCCTGTTAAGATGTCTCCTCCATGAGATGGGAGAGGATGGGCTGTCCAGTTTCAAGTCTACATTCTTGCTGAAGACAGAACAGAAATAAATCCCAGTGATTTCTCTGTAGTGAGATGTTTTGGTTTCATTGCTCCCACAGCTCTGTCTTTCAGACTTGCCTGCCTCAGGTCAACATGGGAAGGTGAAATAAAGCACAGAAACCTGTTCTTACCCTTAATCATCTTTGCCTCTCCCCAGTGGGCTCCTTCTAGGAAACCTCTGTCCTTTTTCATCAGGGGGTCCCAGAACTGGACACAGCCATCTGTTTGAGAAGAACCATCCTCCGAATGCCAATGACTGCATCCCCACTGAGAATTAAATCATAGAATGGCTTGGATTGGAAGGGACAATAGAGATCATCTAGATCATCTAGGCCACCTAGCATGACATGGGCAACCTAGTTATGGACAGTATAGTAGGATCCAGATGTCAGCATCACTGGGAATGCCCTACAACCCTTTGGCTCCCAGCCCATCCTGGTACAGGTCCCATAGTATGCTCTGGCATCCAAAATAGCAGCTGCGACCATGGAGGTGAATCCCAGTAGTCTCTGCTAAAGGTGGGAGCTGCAGGGAGGTCTCCCACGTGCTCCATGAGGCATTAGTAACATTATAAAACCCCAAGCTTACCCAACAGACCTCAATTTCTGTTGAGGTTTAGTAACAGTGAAGTGCCCTGCTGATGGCATGCAGGTCTTTCAATCAGCGGCAGGGACACAGAAAAACAACCTGCAAAGCCTCCTGATGCCATAAAGTCTACTGGCAGCTAGGCAATTCAGGTTAAATTTAGCCTGCAGTACAGAGGTCACGTCAGTCGCCGAGATCATAAAAAGAAAAGAGAATAAAAAGTCCTGTGTTGTGCAGGCTTTATGTAATGCCAGTGCTGCTCTCAGTAGAGAGGTGAACCCTGCAGCTGGGAAACGCACCCAGCTCGCTCCTGCCACTGCCTCCTGGCATTAAAATAAAGGAACAATGAAAGGAAAGGATTACATTTGCTCAGATGGGCATCTCTTTACCCCTCTGTACCATACCTGTCTAGGCAGACCAGGCTGGTGGAGGAGGTGCACGTCTCCCAGTTCTGTTCATGTGGACTCACATGTATTTTTTGACTCTCTGTACTATTTTGGGGAGCAAGAAAGCAGCTCCTAGGTGGTCAAGTCCAGGGCTGATGTTAGAGACAAGCTTGACTGATCTTCAGACACTTTCTGTGCAGCTGCTGGACCTTCTGCTGGGATTACTGTGCAGTCAGACCACCACAGCCCAGCTTCTTGTTGCTCTCCTTCCCTTGGTAGCAGTCATGGCAGATCTTCTTCCCAGTCTGCAGCAGGTGGCCAGCTGCCATTTACTTTTCATTGTGGCAGTGTGGCTCTTCAGCAGAAACTGCTCGTGGTCCTGCACTGTGTACCCTGCGTACCTGAGAGCATCTTCACTGCTCCCAGCCTGCTGGCAAGGCTGCACAAGCAGAGATGTGCAAAGAAGCGTCTCCTTTGGGCTTTGAGTTTGTTGTGACTTCCCTACATCCTTGTATCAACAAATACGGGAAAAAAAAAAACAAGTGGAAACTTTTGCTTTCCCTCTCCTTATCCCAAAGGATGCTCTGGCACCGGGCAGGTCTCTATGCTCATCCTACTATACCTCCACCCCGGTGGGGAGATTTCACCCTTGCAGAACTGGGTTGGGCAGAGCTGATTCCTGTCATGTTTTATTGCAGGGTAAAGTGGTGGAGTGCCCTTTATGGTGTTTTGAAAGGAAATTGTACAGGAACAATGTCCCAGGCAGTGTGGCTATTGAAAACCCTTCACAAAGGGAGTTTGCCACAAGAGGAAAAGCTGCTTAATCAGTCCAACTAATCACCGTAGGTGGTTGAGAGTCCCTGAGGGTCCGTAAAATCAAATAGAATGGGAAAAGAAATCTATCACAGCTTGCCTGCACTTCTCCTGGAGCCACCGGCGGATCCGGGACGCTCCCTGCCTGGCCCCGAGCCTGTGGTCACCATCCTCTGGGCTGTCCCCATGTAGCACAGCACTCTTCCCAACGGTGGGGATGTGAGGATGAGCCCTCGAGATGTCCTTCACCGGTGTGGTGGCCATGGGATGGGACGGTGGGGCTGGGGACAGTGAGCAGGGCAGGGTTGCCCACCCTCCCGCTGTCACCCCAGGTGACCTCAAATGGCTTTCGGCGTCTGCAGCGGGGGGTCAGCGGTGCTTACACAATTCTCAGGAAGAGGAAACTGTCCCTGACAGCCACCCGCAGCTCTCCGGGGAGGGAGGATATTTCTGCCTCCCCTAGATCTCTCCATCTCATTAGAAACAACACCCAAAAAAAAAAAAAAAAAAAACAAGTGGAAAGGCCCAAAGAAAAAAGAAAAAAATGAAACAAAGCCGCCAGGCTGTTTTTTTTTTTCCTGATTATTAAAGTGTAATGCCAAGTTAAACGTAGGAAACAAACTGGGACGGGGAGAGAGAAAATTCAGGGACGTTTCTGGAATCTCGTTATCAAAAGCAATAGGGGCACGCTGAGGAGAGGTAGGGAAAGCTCCCACCCTCTATACTGCGGGAGGTCTTTGGAAAGAGGAGATGAATAACTCACACCATCCTCTACGAGTCATTACCCTCCACTGCACAAAGGCAGACCACCAAGTCCCCACCAACAGCCAACAAGAGGCGACAGAACCAATGGGACGGCGACGGTGCCAACTTTTTTTTATGAGTTCCCATTCCCCAGCAACATTCCCCTGGAGCAGTCTGCTTCCTGAGGGTGATCACAGAACGGCAGGGGTTGGATCTCTGAAGATCACCAAGTCCAACTGTCCCAGGGCTTTGGCTGGCTGGGCCCTCCATCCCCAGCCATATTGACCTGGGATGCCACAGAGTGGGTTGGGTTGGGGTGGAATGGAGGACAGGGCTTGAGAGAATGAGTCTGTTGTTCTCCATATCACAGCTCTGTGGAGGTCAAACCAAACAGCCTCTGCTGTTGGCTGGGAAGGGGGGGTCTTGTAGCAGCAAATGGCAGGTTAGCATTTGGGACAAGAAAAAAAACAAACAACCCACTGGTAGCCAGGAGCTGCTCTCATGGATATCTGTGGCTGATATCAGTCTGTCACCTAAAATGTGCCAAGCAGACCAAAGTCAGCATTCCTCGGGTGCAGCCTGGTTCAGCACCTTTAATCTAATCTCCCTGTCTCTTCTATGCAGCAAATGAAGCACTCACTCCATGGCAAAACTAAAAAATTACTCATGTAATGTAAAACCCTGGGTTCCCCTAATCCAGCTATGCCCCTGGGATGTCACCCTGCCACTCAGATATTTGTTCTGGGGTGGTACCTTGCCCCACATCTCCCAGCAGCAGCCCAAGGCAGCTCTTTCCAGTCCAGCAAGGCATCATACCTCAGTGCAGAGAAGAGACCCTCATGTTACTAAATATGCAACTTAAACAATTATATCATTAAATTATCCGAAATTATCCGAAAGCGTTCAGTGGAAAGAGAGGAAGCAAGCCACAAGATTCAAAGCCTTTACAGACAACACTTTGCTGTTGCCTCTTCTAAAGGAAGTGTGGGGGTCTGCCTGTGCTGGAATACATAGTGCTGTGTCAGATGGACACTCCATTTCCCAGGCCTCAGTGCTCCCGGAGCAAGAGAGCTGCTCAACAGCAATATTCACAGAAACACAGAACCACAGAACTACAGAATGGTTGGGGTGGAAGGGACTTGGAGATCATTGAGCCATACGTCGGTTGTGTTGAAAGGGAGCTTGAGGATCACAAAACCATAGAATGGTTGGGTTGGAAGGGACCTTGAGGATCATAGAACCATAAAAACGAGTTGGACTGGGGGGATCTTAAAGCCCCCCAGGTCCCATGTCTGCCACAGGCTGGCTGCCCCATTCATGGCACTGGCATCTCCAGGGATGAAAGTGTCCATAGACATTCCATGAGACAGTGGGGAAAGATTTGCAACAGGGACGAAAAGGCTAAAAAGAATTTTAAAGAGAGGTTTTGCTTACCGCCTGTCGTTTCTCCTCCTTCTGAACAGCTTTTTGGTGTGTGCGATTTCAGCTTCATGAGGCAGCGGGTGGTAACCCTGGAAAAGAGGGAAAAGCAATGTTCAGCTCCAGGATACAACAGGCACTGACTGAGCCCCTGGGGAAGGGATGAGTGCCATCCACCGATTGGGCTGACCAGGGCAGTAGATGTCTTGCCCAAAGCAAGCTGGAGGCAGAGGTGCAGTTTCCCCACCTTGTCCTCTCCCCAGTGAAGGTGCCAGGTCACCCCATGCTCATTTGTTGTTGGTCTGGTCAAGTGAACTCCGTATTACTGCCTTACTACAAGCATCATGGGGCCTCATTAATGTGAGCAAAGAGTTCTGAGGTTCCTGGAGGAAAGTGCAAAGCATTATTTATTTTCCAGGGACTACAGAGCTGTCATAACTGCAATGATTTTTATTTATGTAGCATTGTATTTCCCAGGCTGGCAATAAAAGCCTCGTAAAACTCACTCGTTCTACTTCCATAGCGATCTGTCTCATCCTTCAAGCCGGTGAATCAGCCTGGACATCACTGAAAAGAGCCTGGAAATCCTTGATGTCAAGCTGCTTAAAATTATATTGCAGCTTTTCCATTACTGCCCACTGCGGTTTGCGCCCTTCTCACCCATCTGGTCACTATTTTATTTTATTTTTTTTTGCCAAATGCAATGGAGGAGCTAAAGCCTCAGAAACCTTTGCTCCTCTGAATCACAGAATTGCTCAGGTTGGAAAAGACCTTCAAGATCATCAACTCCGACCTCAGCCTAACCATGCTACCCTAACTCTGACGACCCACCACTAAATCATGCCCCTGAGCACCATAACCAATGTGCTTGCAGTTAGCTGATGATACCAAAGCGACTGGGAAAAGGAAAGGAGGGAGCAGACCCACTGCCCAGTCTTACCAGCTGTACTTATTTAAGAAACAAGGCAAAAAAATAGCACAGTACTCAGTGAGACTGCTTCCAAATGTTTCGCTATCACAGCTGAGCTTGGGGTATTTTTAAGAATTCAAACTGCATGTCAGAAGCATGTGCAAATACAAATACCCTGAAAACTGAAACTATCTCTGCAAAGCATGAGCACACAAAGTGCCAATTTCCTACAAGTTGCCAGTGCATCTCAACAGCTGCATTCTTGCTCGTTCCAAGCAGAAACTATAGGTAAAGTGGTGCCACGCTGCTCCTCCTCATCCCTTGGGCATCCAGAGGGTGTGAGAGATGGGTTAATTCTATGGGAATACATCTCCCAGCCCAAAGAGGAATGGACTAACTCCATGGGAATACATAGTCCAACCCAAGGAGGGGTGGGTTAATTCCAGAGGAAGATGTCACCCAGCCCAAGGAAGGGTAGGTTAATTCCAAGGGAAGATGTCTCACAGCCCAAGGGGAGATGGGTTGGGAAGATGTCCCCCAACTCAAGGAAGGATGGATTAATTCCAAGAGAATGCATCCTGCAGCCTAAGGAGGAATGAGTTAATTCAATGGGAAGATGCCCCTCACCCCAAGGAGAAATGCATTAATTCCATGGGAAGATGTCCCCCAGCCCAAGGAGGGATGGGTTAGCTCAATGGGAATGCATCCTCCAGCCCAAGAAGGGGTGGGTTTATTCCATGGGCATCTTCCAACCCAAGAAGGGGCGTATTAATTCCATGAGAATGCACCCCCCCTGATCCAAGGAGCCTGAACAGAAAGTGCCCATGAGGAGAAGCAAGCTGAGTGGTTCCCTTCTTTAGTCCTAGGCATGAGACAATGTTTTGAAAAAAAAAAAAAAAAAGAAGTCACAGGTCCCTACTCTTGTCTATTTCAGTGCTTAAGGAGAGCTAAATTTGGAAGGGAGAAAAGTCAACTTTTTTTGTGTGTGTGTGTGTGTGCAGGGAGCTGATGTAAAAGGAAATATCGGCGACTTCCAAGGAGGGTGGAGTGCCTGGAGAAGGCGAGGGCATGGGCTGGGTGCAGGCCAGAGTCCCAAGGGCACGGCACACACTTTTATGACATCTGCGTGTTCTTCACTTTGTCTGCAGGCTGCTCCCCAGTGCAGGTTGTGCAGTGCAGTGCTGGAAGCTGAACTGGCTCACTGAGGACAATGTGGGTCTGCAACGGCTCTTCCAATTCCATAACATATCCCGAGTTGTGCTTGCAAACAGATGCTCCATGAAGGTGAAACCCAAGGGCAGAACCAAAGAAACAAGTTTTGCAAGGCAGAAGGCCACCCTGTGCCCTGCTATGGGTCCACAAGAAGACCTACACATGAGAGGCATTCTTTGCTCCTGCCCAACCCAGAGATGGTTCGCAGCTTGTCAGTGGGCAGCGAAACTGCATTTGGTCTCCAGACCACCACGGTTTTATTTTGATATTCGATCACATGTGGCTTGAGAACATAACATTTCAGCGCTACCAGTTCTGGGAGTGAGAGGTGTGGGAAAAGAAAAGAACAGGGAGCCCATGGTCTTCAGAACCACCACTAATAGGGGTCATGCTCAGTTTGGAGCAAAACAGTCCGTGGTTTACATGGTGGTCAACTTGGAGAAGAACCTGAGAATCCCATGGGACTTCTCGTTTATGTACACATACGTCAAATTTGAATTCCACATGTAAGGAAGACTAGCAGCTCTGTGAGAAAAGGGTCTCTCTTGGCCAGTCCCCTGGAGATCAGCTCTCTTGTGATGGGATGTTCATTCTGATGTCTTTGCAAAAGTGGCTCTTAGAGAAGAGGTGCTAGCCTCTGGCAAGCACTTCTCCGTATGGCCTGATAGTGACAGGACAAGGGGGGGATGGTAAGGGCTGGGGGCTGTGAGGACCTTGGATCTCTTCCAACACAACCATTCTGTGATTCTACGGTTCTACGATCTTCAAGGACCCTTCCAACACAACCATTCTGTGA